>NC_140961.1:109166655-109271655 GCF_056783735.1 Eptatretus burgeri | reverse complement strand
CCGCACCACTTTTGAACGCCGAGCATCAGGCTGTCCTGGCCTCGTGCGGGACGTGCGCTGAGCTGCGGGTACACAGAGCGGCCTTTCCGAGGGGAAGTCGGATCAGGAATGATACACGCCCACTTCTTTCCGTCCTATCAGCGAGTGCGGGGCGATTTGGCCCCGCCTCCAGGCGTGTCTGAGTAGAATCGATATATGCAAATTCGAGGATCAGGGGAGGTTCACGCCCACTTTTCCTCCGTCCAATGGGCGAGCGTGGCTCCGCCCCCGAGCTCATCCTGATCCGGAAATTTGCATATGGGTTCTCCTGCGGCACTATAAAGTGCCGAGCGCGGGGCAAATTCTGTCAGTTTTTGTTTTGGGCTCGGGCGAGTTGGAAAGGTGTGGCGGCGGCGAAGTGTGGCAGCGGCAGAGTGTGGCAGCAGCAGTCAAGACGGGTCTGGAGGAGAGTCGGTCTGTCGGGGTTCGGAGTCTGTCGGGGAGCTGCAGAGAGGGGAAGCCGGGAACGCGGTCGAGGTCGCAGTGGAGTCGCTCGTCGCGGGACCCAAGCAAGCCAGCTATCCTCTTTCCCCAGAGCATCAACAACCCCCCCTGTTTCCCCCCGCGCTGAGATAGTGCGAAAATGGGGCCCCATTCCCACCCCATTCCAAGCAGTGCCAATGAAACCCGCGGAGGAGCGCGGAGTCGGGGGCACCGCCGCGACATTTGCGGCTCATCACAAGACGGGTAGGCTCCACGCGGTCTCGCGCCCCAGGCCCCGTCTGCCCCCTTGTATTTGAGGGTGGCCCTTTTCTTTTGCTTTTGAGTATATGTGTTGTCGGCGCCGTCTGTAAAGTAAAACTGTGTAAGTGTTGCCGTGTGCTCGCGTAGTCGGTAGTAGATCTGCATTGTTGTGTTCCTTTTGTTACATTTGCTTTTGGTGCATAATTGTTGTAATTGTATCTGTGTGCTTTCCGTTTGCCGCGGAATAAATGTGCCTTATGTTGAACTGTTTTTCCCGTTTCGCTTCGTCTTTTCTTTAATTGAATCTCCATCTTACTTCAAGTAAAGGGTTGGTACTGGGCTAAATACGCCCGATAATTAATCGGATCCATCAAGGTCGACGATGTAACACCACTCGGTTATCCCGATAGTACGGAACGGGTCGCTTAAAGTGGCCCGTGTCCGAAGTCGACCTGCGGCGAGGTGCGATCGCCCGGTCTACCCTCCGTGTGGGTACTTAGGTAGGTCGAATTTGGCGAACAACCCTATCCCACGCGGGGGGCCGGTTGGCACGATTGTGTTGAGGCCGAAAGGCCCACCCGTGACTAGTTCCTGGCGTTAGTCCGAGAGGGTGACGACGGAATTGTCTGTCCGTTGGGCGACGTGCCGCGATTCGAGTTACGTGGCCGCTCGCACTCCGGCGGGCGCGAATTCGCAACAATATATATATATATATATATATATATATATATATATATATATATATATATATATATATATATATATATATATATATATATATATATATATATATATATATATATATTTATTGTTACGGTTGTGGAAATTCGCAAACCACCATTCTGGGTTCCCAGAGATCTGTTATTTCGATAAGTGTGTGTTCCAGGTTAGATTTCCCCACCGATGTATAAAGGGATTTATTCGTGTGCTGGGCTGTGAATCTTTGAGGTAGCCATTATTCTGTTCTATCTTTAATTTCAAACAAACAACATCTCCACAACCATGCCACCTCCACCACAACACCACAAAGTCTACAACCATGGCATCTCCACAAACATAACCAGAAGAACGACCCTCCTCTACAAACAAAAAGAACAACTCGACAACTCCCGCCCCAATATTCTGGGATAAAACAGGATTGACGGTTCGGGCGGGTCCCTCAGAACGGCGTAAACAAGGATGGCGGTTACTAAAAAAGATGCAAGCCTGATCACTCCTAGGATTTTCCCCCGCGCGCCGGGAAGGGAGGGGCGAACGCCCCGGACCCGATAAAAAACCGCGTCGGGACGCCGAGAAAGCAGTTGAGAGTTGGTGGTGACGCTGAGAAGTGAGTCAGTTGGTGGTGAAGCTGGCGAGCAGTTGGTGGCAGAGTTGAGTTGAAGGCGGCCGTTGAGTTGGAGAGCAGTTGGTCGGTGGAGTTGAGTTCATTGGAGTTGTCGGGAAGGCAGCTGTGGAAAGTCGGGCGCGCTGCCAGGCCCTTGACAAACCAAGTCGGGGGGACGACCGTGGAAAGTCGGGTGCGCTGCCAGGCCGTGGACCAACCAAGGCGCCATTACAACCGCTGCCACGTTGGCAACGAGCCAGCGAGAAACAAATACCCAGGGTCGCCAAACAAAAGCCTATCGAGTTGCCACCAGGGCGGCGAGGTAACCTGCCCGGCCTCTCAGAGCCTTTCGGTCATCCCGGCTCTGAGGAATATTAAAGGCTTACGAGCCGTGTCTTTCCTTTTTTGGGTTTTTGTATGAAAGTCTGTGGCGCCTTGTCTTAAAGTAGAATTGTGAGTAAGTACGTGCTTGTACATTCCGAATAGAACTCGGCTGTAGGCTTTTGCTCGTGTCCTTGTCCCCATTCCCCCCATTGACTGCTTACGTGCAGAGTGTAAAAATAAATACCCATTGTTTGAATGTCAACCTGCTCATTGCGTCCCTTCCTGCATTGACTGCCATGGTGCGCTCGGGATATTAACTGGCTTTTAAGGCCTATAAAAGTGATCATTTAGTCCGACGGGACTTGGCGATATATAACCGCTCGGCTTCACAACGGAACGAGCCGCTTAAGCAGCTCGGTTTCGTACAGGTCCCGTTGAGGTATAGACTCCCGGTATTTCTGTCCGTGCGAATAATTAGGTACATCGATAATTCGGCGATCGACCCTGTAGCGCGTGGACAGAATAATTGGCTACTTTATGATGCATTAAGGCATCCGTGACTGGATTTTGGCGTTGGTCCGGAAAGTCACAACTGGATTGCGGCCTTCGGTGGGCGCACGACCGCGATTTGGCTTGAACGGTCGCCCGCACGCCGAACGTGGGGGAAACCACAACAATGTACAGTAGACTATTAGTAATGTACAGTACACACTACCGACTTGCGTCGAGTCTACTGTGTGTATGTGTGTGTATATATGTATGTATATATGTATATATATATATATATATATATATATATATATATATATATATATATATATATATATATATATATATATATATATATATACACATTTATATTGTGTGTGTTTGTATGTATATCATGTGCGTGTTTGTATGTATATATATATTGTGTGTGTTTGTATATATTGTGTGTGTTTGTATGTATATCATGTGCGTGTTTGTATATATGTATATATTGTTGCTGATTCGCGCCCGCCGGCGTGCTGACGGCCACGTAACTCGAATCGCGGCACGTCGCCCACCGGACGGACAATCCAGTCGTGACCCTCTCGGACCAACGCCGGGAACCAGTCACGGGTGGACCTTTCGGTCTCACCGTGATCGTGCCAATCGGCCCCCGCGTGGGATAGGGTTGCTCGCCAAATTCGACCTACCTAAGTACCCACACGGAGGGTAGACCGGGCGATCGCACCTCGCCGCAGGTCGACTTCGGACACGGGCCACTAAAGCGACCCGTTCCGTACTATCGGGATAACCGAGCGGTGTTATTCGTCGGCCTCGACGGTTCGATTAATTATCGGGCGTCTTAGCCCACGACCAACCCTTTACGTGAAGCAAGATGGGGATTCAATGAAAGAAATGACGAAGCGAAGCGGGAAAACAGTTCAACAATAAGCACATTTATTTCGCGATGAACGGAAAGCACACATATACAATTCCACCAAAAGCACATGTAAAAGAAGAAGACAATGCAATATTACACAAAAGGCAAATGCAACAATGCAGATCTATCCAACTACCGGGCACACGGCAACACTTATACAATTTTACTTCACAGACGGCGCCGACAACACATTCCCAAAGCAAAAGAAAAGAGAACCACCCTCCAGGATGAGGGGGTAGGCGGGCCTGGGGCCGAGACCGTGTCGGGCCTACCCGTCTGATGATGAGACGCGGAGTGGCGGTGGTGCCTCAACTCCGCGGGCCTCGCGGACAGTGTCTGGTAGGGGGTGGGAAGGGGGCCCCCTTTGTCGCACTATCTCAGCGCGGGGGGAAACAGGAGGGGGTTGCTGATGCTCGGGGAAAGGAGGATATAACCCTGTCCCGGGTCCCGCGGTGAGCGTCTCCTCCTCCACCTCGGTCGCGTTGCTGGCCTCTCCCTGTGCCGCTCCCGGCACCGACGCGAGCACCCCCTCGTCCGCCTTCGCCGCCGTCACCTCTCCACAGCTCCGTCCTCTTCACTCCGACTAGTACCACTTCTTTCCAGCTCCACCGACGACTCTCTTGAATTCCGCACACTCCACTCTCTACTTCCAACTGAACTGCCGTTTATATAAGCCCCGTGGCTTCGCTCTTTTACCCTTGACCCTCTGCCTCCGACCCTTCACCTCTCTTGCTGGCTCCCCATTGGCCCGAGGAAAAGTGGGCGTGAATGCTTTTTGATCCATGAATTTGCATATAGCGACCGCCCTCCAACGCCCTGGAGGCGGGGCCAAACCGCCCCCCGCTCACCGATTGGACGGAACAAAAGTGGGCGTGAGTCGTTTTTGATCCGTTTTTCTGCGGAAAGTCCGTGATGTTTTTGAACACGCTGCTCGGTGCGCGCCCCGCACGAGTCCAGCATCGGCGCCCACGAGTGGCACGAGATGGTGTGGGATGCGATGGTGGCGAGTTGTGACGGTGAAGGTCGTGGCGGTTGTGGTGAAGCGGCATTGTGGTTGGTGGTTGTTGTGAAGCGGCGTTGTGGTTGGTGGTTGTTATTGTGAAGCGGCGTTGTGGTTGGTGGTTGTTGTGAAGCGGCGTTGTGGTTGGTGGTTGTTATTGTGAAGCGGCGTTCTGGTTGGTGGTTGTTGTGATGGCTGTTGAGACGTGGTTGGTGGTGGTAATAATGGTGGCTGGTCCAAAATAAAGATAGTAAAAGAAAAACGGCTATCCTGAAGAGTCGCAGCCCGCATGAATGACATTTATTCCCTCTAGACAACGGGTTTGGGCCTAACTACACATATACTTACCGAGATATCTCACCTAAGGGACCTGAATGGTGGTTTGTGAATTTGGTCAACCACAACACTACCCCCTCCCTTTTTACAGACTCGTCCCGAGTCGTCAAATTTTCGTGTGCCATCATGTGTAGTTTTCCCCTAGTACATTTTACCTACGGATCCCTGAGTGCGACATTTATGGTATTCGTGTCCCCAAAATAAATAACCTGAGGGCTGAGTAACTACCTAAACAAACTCACTCACACGGACGACTTAAATAAAATTGCCGGCGCTAAGACAAACATGCCGGGGGCGCACTCATATTTACAGTACATCTTAACCTTAACTTACAAATTTTACACTAAACCATGGCCCAGGATCAATGAACTCTGCAAAAAGAAAGCAGTAAGCAGGGAGCCAGGCTGTCCGCATGCAGTCTCTGGCTCAAACAATGCAGGTGACAGGGAACGTGGCCGGCTGCTCACACGCAGTCCAAGGCCTTCCTTTTTGAACTGAACGCAGTGAACCACAACGGTGCATGGGCTGCACAAATGCAGTCTCCGTGCCAGCTCAAGTGGCACACGCAATGAACACAACGAATGGATGGATGAACACAAACACGGTGCACGGGCCGCCACTGCAGGCCCGTGTTGTAGCTGCCAACAGGGCAGTTCTTGCAGCTTGCAAACTGTTGCCTTGATCCTGGCACACGTGGCAATGAACGGGGGGGGGGGGCAAAGCAAAAATTGAACGGGGCTGGTGAACCTGGGCAGTGGGCATGGCATGGCAAAGGCAGCAGGCAAACACAGCCCGCAGAAGAAGGCCGCTGCAGGCAAACACAGCCGGCAGACGAACCGGCCGGCACAGGCCTCGAAGAAAACAGCTGCAGACGATCCGGCCGGTACAGCCTTGCAGCACAGCAGCTGCAGACGATCCAGCCGGCACAGGCCTTGCAGCAAAACAACAGCTGCCGATGAAGTGGGCCGGCCTTTGCCTTGCAGCAACGCAGCCAGCAGATGAAGCTGGCCAGTCTTTGCCGTTCAGTGGAGGTTGGTGGAGGGAGTGCGGTGGTGCTGGCCACTCGGAAGGTGGGCTCGGACCTACCCTACGGTCTCCCTCCCAACCTATCGCCTTTGCCTGTCACTGTACATACCCACTCCCTTAATTTGTCAAACCCCAATTTAGCCCCAACTTATTTTTTATTTTTCTACTTCCCCACTATAAATCGTCCCCTAACCCCCTTTACTCTCCTTGTTCGGCTAACCTATCCTGTCACCTAGCCTACTCCCAACCCCTACGTTCCCTTCCCGGAGGGGAATAAGGGAGAGCTAACGTCCTGTGTCGAGGCCCAACGAAGCCTCAGAATGGCCTCCCCAGAGTTAAGCGATCTAACCAAAGTGGGTCCAGCGGCCCACAACGAGAGCGAGGGGATGGATGGTGCGGAGGGGTACACTTCCTAATCTACCCTAACCATTTAACTGTTAAACTACCCCGGTGCTTTCAACAAGCGCCTCTCGCTTAAACTATTGGTTCCATAAACCCAGATTCCCGTCGCCTGTGTTGGTGTCCTCACAATTTCGGGCCTCGCCCCCCAATTTTCTCTCCGTGCCCTCACACGGTCTCCTGGCTGGGACACGTGGCTCCCTTTGGCAGGCACGACCCTCTGCCGAATCTCCCGCTATGGCACCCCCGGGCACTACACTGCCTCCGAGCCTACCAGCTCCCTAACACCGGGGAGTGCCCCCCATGGCACCTCCCCTGAAACGCACACGTGGCAGGCTGGCTTCCCGGGCCCCTTTCCGAGGGTCACCCTTGCCCACAACATTGCCCACGCGGCTAATGGCACCCCGGGCCTCCGCACCAAGCAGACGCACCTGTGCCCACTACGCTATCCCGGCCCCCCATGGGCCCTTGGCCTACCGCGGCCGACTAGCCTGGTGCCCGGGGTACCCACTCAGCGATACTCACTTTTCGCAGCCACGCTCCCAGCCCGTCAACAGGGCTCCTGCACCCCTCCAAACGGGTTTCGAGCCTACACTCCCACCAACAACAAAACAACCTCCATTTTTCAATTTGACTAACCCCCTAACTCAGTCTACACTGACCCCGGGGTCCCTTGGGCGGGAGTCACTCCTCCCCCCAATCACTCATCGCACCATGCATTCCCCATTTGCTCCACTCACACAGACCCGCTGGCCTCACTCACTCAACAAGCACACGTACTCACCTCACAACTTTTCAACACACACACCGCTGAACTCTGCCATCCTCCTAACTACATCCCCTAACTAACTCGTGCTCCCACGTCGTCCCTTAAACTATAGCACGTTCCATTTAACACTACGTAGCTGAACTACGTCCCCTCTACACATTCACAAGTCTGTCACTGTCTCCAAATAAATCATTTTATTTCCCAGCCTAAAGCTCACTAAATCCCTCTACCTAATCCATTCCACGGGCCCCATGAGGACTTACCCCTGTCCCATGGAGCCGGTCTAACTAAGCTAACCCTTCCCCCTAACTAGTTTTCATCCTGTGCCCTAGGTCAAGGGGGTCTTCCACCCCTTGCCCAGGAATCCTGTGCACCCGAAAGTGAGGCTTCTTTTTTTTTTTTTTCCATGCGCATCACCAGCGCGGCAACTCACAGCTCGCGCACCCTGCACCTGCCTGCGACGTCATGCAGCTGCACGTGTTCCTCGTCCCTCCCTGGACGGCACCATCCGGCAGGGATACCCCTCCTGCCGGATTCCAACCCCACGTGCAGCCATGACGTCACCGTGCGCATAAAAAAACACAAGCCCCACGTCTCGAGGGGTTCCCCACGCGAACACATGTGCTTTGCCCGTTGGGGCTTAACACACACGATCGCGTGGAGAACCCGTCCGGTCCAAATCCGAATCCTGCCTAAACTTTGTCCGTCCGCGGGATCGGCAAATCCACCGCTGGCGTTTCCGGACCGGGACTTCACTCTCGCAAGCGAGCACGTGGGGGTCTCGTGCGTTGCACAGCACGGACCTCGTGCTCACTACTGGGTGAACCCGGCACGGTCCCCGAAACAACTACAGCCGCTACTCGGCTTCCTTTCCTCACATATCGCCGTCGTCGCCTCCATTCCACCCATGCACACCTGCGTGTTACGACGCTCACACTCCATTCCGTTACATTCACACCGGGAGACGCGGCTGCGTGCTCCCGCATGCCAAACGACATCTCCCTCACATACCGCTCTCTCACACACACGGTCTCCCATGCATAAACCATACCACTCACACGTGGTGCTCCATTCACACAAACCACTCCACTCACACCCGCGGGGGCACTCACCCGCGGTGCCTCACTCACACACCGTGCCTCATTCACACACGCGGGGGCACTCACCCGCGGTGCCTCATCCACACACCGTCCCTCACTCACACGCGGGGTCACTCACCCGCGGTTCCTCATCCACACTGGCCGTTTCATCCACACACACGGCCTCTTCCACACACGGTCCCTCATCCACACACGGCGTGCTGGGAAGCACGTACTCTGGCACCATCGCCACCACACCACTCACACACGGGGTCGCTTCCACACACAGGGACGCACTCACGCCTTGCACCACACACACAGGGACAACTACACTGGGGATTCGTGTCCCCACAAGGGTCTCCGGGGCCTCTATACCCCCTCAAGCTCTCCGTGCAACTGTCCACAGCACTCCTCCCCTCGACCTCGCAAAGCACGACCGAACCCACCTGGTCGTGACTCGCCTCAAGGGGGCATACTCCCTCCCCTCGTTCCTGGAGGAGGCTATCCAACTGCTCGCACCGGGTCTCCAACCAGTCCGCGAGCTCACCCCCATTATCCTCCACTACCTCCGTGTGTGTGTGTGCGTCACTTACCCCGTCTTCATCGTGCAGTCTTCCCTCTATCGTTCCTATCTCCCGTGTCTCTGCCAACTCAGTCACCTCTTCACTCTTTACCTCCCTTGTCTCAACTATTATTATTTCCTTTGTCGTCACCTCGTGTCTCGTCTCACACGTTTTGGTCTCCCCATTTAATTTTTCCCTTTCGGTCATCGTCACGACCCTCGCCCAACACGTCCCCCGAATTATTTTTTCACCCGCCTCCACCGCGGGCCCGACAGCCGTTGCACCCCCTTCCAGCTCGTTTGCTCCCACACGTGGAGTCGCCATTTTTATCTCCCTGGTCACGGCCTTCATGCCCGCCTGCAGGCATCGGCCCATGTTCTGCGTCTCACCCCACAGCTTTTTCGTTTCGTTTATAAATTCATTTGCGTTTGTATCCATCCTCGTTTTCACTTCGTCCATTTGCTTGTTCATTCCGTTCATTTTGTTTTTCATTTCATTTGTGTATGCATCCATCTTTTCGTTCATTTGCTTGATCATGTTCGCTGTCATTTCCGCCAGCATGGCGCATAGCTGGGCCATGTCGGGTGCGCTTGGGTGAGCCGTTTCGGCAGGGGTTGGGGAAGGGTTTTGGTGGAGAGGGGGAGGGGAGGTGTCATACACCGCGGCCGCTGCCGCACCCATTTCGGGCTCTGGGTTCAGTTGGGCGAGTTCGTTTTCCTGTACAACCAACATTTCCTGCACGGGGATTTCATCCTGAGCCATGGATTCTACACATTCTACATCCATTTCTAATACCCCCGGCTCCCGCTCGCCTTGAGACGCCATCTTGCTTCTCTTAGAGAGTTAATTTAGCTCGCTCGTAATTTGGAGGGAATCGGGGGTCGCTTCTCTTACCCCTGGACCGATTCCCGTGAATTTAGCCGGAGACAGGAGAGCCCGTTTTCCCGTTCTCCGTTACCAGTGCCGTGAGGAGGGCGATGGGTTTGTATCGCACGACCTGACACCAGTGTTGCTGATTCGCGCCCGCCGGCGTGCTGACGGCCATGTAACTCGAATCGCGGCACGTCGCCCACCGGACGGACAATCCAGTCGTGACCCTCTCGGACTAACGCCGGGAACCAGTCACGGGTGGACCTTTCGGTCTCACCGCGATCGTGCCAATCGGCCCCCGCGTGGGATAGGGTTGCTCGCCAAATTCGACCTACCTAAGTATCCACACGGAGGGAAGACCGGGCGATCGCACCTCGCCGCAGGTCAACTTCGGAAACGGGCCACTGAAGCGACCCGTTCCGTACTATCGGGATAACCGAGCGGGTTATTCGTCGGCCTCGACGGTTCGATTAATTATCGGGCGTCTGAGCCCACGACCAACCCTTTACGTGAAGCAAGATGGGGATTCAATGAAAGAAATGACGAAGCGAAGCGGGAAAACAGTTCAACAATAAGCACATTTATTTCGCGATGAACGGAAAGCACACATATACAATTCCACCAAAAGCACATGGAAAAGAAGAAGACAAAAAGCAAATGCGACAATGCAGATCTAATACCGACTCCGCGAGCACACGGCAACACTTATACAATTTTACTTCACAGACGGCGCCGACAACACATATTCCCAAAGCAAAAGAAAAGAGAACCACCCTCCAGGATGAGGGGGTAGGTGGGCCTGGGGCCGAGACCGTGTCAGGCCTACCCGTCTGATGATGAGACGCGGAGCGGCGGTGGTGCCTCAACTCCGCGGGCCTCGCGGACAGTGTCTGGTAGGGGGTGGGAAGGGGGTCCCCTTTTGTCGCACTATCTCATCGCGGGGGGAAACAGGAGGGGGTTGCTGATGCTCGGGGAAAGGAGGATTTCACAAAAATCTTGGGTCCCGTGACGAGCGTCTCCACCACGACCTCGGTCGCGCCGCCGGCCTTTCCCTCCGCAGTTCCTCGAATCCGACGCGAGCACCCCCTCAACCGCCTTCGCCGCCGCCGCCTCTCCACAGCTCCGTCCTCTTCACTCCGACTCCGCGAACTCCCAACTGCGAACTGCCACTTCAACTCAACTCTTCCTCCGCTTCCAACTCAACTCTTCCTCCTGCGAACTGAACTGCCTCGACTGACGAACGCGGCCCCTTATATCCCCCGTGGCCTCGCTCCTTCATCTTTGACCCTCTGCCTCCGACCTTTCACCTCTCTTGCTGGCTCCCCATTGGCCCGAGGAAAAGTGGGCGTGAATGCTTTTTGATCCATGAATTTGCATATAGCGACCGCCCTCCAACGCCCTGGAGGCGGGGCCAAATCGCCCCTCGCTCACCGATTGGACGGAACAAAAGTGGGCGTGAGTCGTTTTTGATCCGTTTTTCTGCGGTAAGTCCGCGATGCTTTTGAACACGCTGCTCGGTGCGCGCCCTACACGAGTCCAGCATCGGTGCCCACGAGTGGCGCGAGATGACGGTGATGCGATGGTGGCGAGTTGTGACGGTAAAGGTCGTGGCGGTTGTGGTGAAGCGGCGTTGTGGCTGGTAGTTGTTGTGATGGCTGTTGAGACGTGGTTGGTGGTGGTAATAATGGCGGTTGGTCCAAAATAAAGATAGTAAAAGAAAAACGGCTATCCTGAAGAGTCACAGCCCTCATGAATGACATTTATTCCCTCTAGACAACGGGTTTGGGCCTAACTACACATATACTTACCGAGATATCTCACCTAAGGGACCTGAATGGTGGTTTGCGAATTTGGTCAACCACAACACTACCCCCTCCCCTTTTTACAGACTCGTCCCGAGTCGTCAAATTTTCGTGTGCCATCATGTGTAGTTTTCCCCTAGTTCATTTTACCTACGGATCCCTGAGTGCGACATTCGTGGTATTCGTGTCCCCAAAATAAATAACCTAAGGGCTGAGTAACTACCTAAACAAACTCACTCACACGGACGACTTAGATAAAATTGCCGGCGCTAAGACAAACATGCCGGGGGCGCACTCATATGTACAGTACATCTTAACCTTAACTTACAAATTTTACACTAAACCATGGCCCAGGATCAATGAACTCTGCAAAAAGAAAGCAGTTAGCAGGGAGCCAGGCTGCTCGCATGCAGTCTCTGGCTCAAAACAATGCAGGTGACAGGGAACGTGGCTGGCTGCTCACACGCAGTCCAAGGCCTTCCTTTTTGAACTGAACGCAGTGAACCACAACGGTGCATGGGCTGCACAACGCAGTCTCCGTGCCAGCTCAAGTGGCACACGCAATGAGCACAACGAATGGATGGATGAATGGTTTGAACTGAACGCAGTGAACCACAACGGTGCATGGGCTGCACAAATGCAGTCTCCGTGCCAGCTCAAGTGGCACACGCAATGAACACTACAAATGGATGGGTGAATGGATGGACGCAAACACGGTGCACGGGCCGCCACTGCAGGCCCGTGTTGTAGCTGCCAACAGGGCAGTTCTCGCAGCTTGCAAACTGTTGCCTTGCGGATCCTGGCGCACATGGAAATGAACAGGGGGGGGGGGGCAAAGCAAAATTGAACGGGGCTGGTGAACGTGGGCAGTGGGCATGGCATGGCAAAGGCAGCAGGCAAACACAGCCCGCAGAAGAAGGCCGCCGCAGGCAAACACAGCCGGCAGATGAACTGGCCGGCACAGGCCTTGCAGAAAAACAGCCAGCCGGCAGATGAACTGGCCGGCACAGGCCTTGAAGAAAAACCCAGCCGGCAGATGAAGTGGGCCGGCACAGGCCTTGCAGCACAGCAGCTGCAGACGATCCAGTCGGCACAGGCCTCGCAGCACAGCAGCTGCAGATGAAGTTGGCCAGCCTTTGCCGTTCCGTGGAGGTTGGTGGAGGGAGTGCGGTGGTGCTGGCCACTTGGAAGGCGGGCTCGGACCTACCTACCTGTCTCCCTCCCACCTATCGCCTTTGCCTGTCACTGTACATACCCACTCCCTTAATTTGTCAAACCCCAATTTAGCCCCAACTTAATTTTTTTTTTAACTCCCCACTATAAATCGTCCCCTAACCCCCTTTATCGTCCTTGTTCGGCTAACCTATCCTGTCACCTAGCCTACTCCCAGCCCCTACGTTCCCTTCCCGGAGGGGAATGAGGGAGAGCTAGCGTCCTGTGTCGAGGCCCAACGAAGCCCCAGAATGGCCTCCCCAGAGTTCGGCGATCTATAACCAAAGTGGGTCCAGCGGCCCACAACGACAGCGAGGGGATGGATGGTGCGGAGGGGTACATCTCCGAATCTACCCTAACCATTTAACTGTTAAACTACCCCGGGGCTTTCAACAAGCGCCTCTCGCTTAAACTATTGGTTCTAACAACCCAGATTCCCGTCGCCTGTGTTGGTGTCCTCACAATTTCGGGCCTCGCCCCCCCCAATTTTCTCTCCGTGCCCTCACACGGTCTCCTGGCTGGGACACGTGGCTCCCTTTGGCAGGCACGACCCTCTGCCGAATCTCCCGCTATGGCACCCCGGGCACTACACTGCCTCCGAGCCTACCAGCTCCCTAACACCGGGGAGTGCCCCCCCATGGCACCTCCCCTGAAACGCACACGTGGCAGGCTGGCTTCCCAGGCCCCTTTCCGAGGGTCACCCGTGCCCACAACACTGCCCACGCGGCTAATGGCGCCCCGGGCCCCCGCACCAAGCAGGCGCACCCGTGCCCACTACGCTATCCCGGCCCCCCATGGGCCCTTGGCCTACCACGGCCGACTAGCCTGGTGCCCGGGGTACCCACTCAGCGATACTCACCTTTCGCAGCCACGCTCCCAGCCCGTCAACAGGGCTCCTGCACCCCTCCAAACGGGTTTCGAGCCTACACTCCCACCAACAACAAAACGACCTCCATTTTTCAATTTGACTAACCCAGCTAACTCACTCTACACTGACCCCGGGGGTCCCTTGGGCGGGAGTCACTCCTCCCCCCAATCACTCATCGCACCATGCATTCCCCCATTCGCTCCACTCACACAGACCCGCTGGCCTCACTCACTCACCAAGCACATGCTTCCACTTCACCCACCAACTCTTCAACACACTCACCGCTGGACTCTGCCATCCTTCTAACTACATCCCCTAACTAACTCGTGCTCCCACGTCATCCCTTACACTATAGCACGTTCCATTTAACACTACGTAGCTAAGCTACGTCCCCTCTACACATTCATAAGTCTGTCCATGTCCTCAAATAATCCAATTAATCAATTTCCCAGGGGGGAATTTCCTCCCTCCCTACTGGGCTCGTGAACTCGTTGCAAGGCTCTGAGAGCCCTGCGCCTCTGCGGGAGCGGCTGTTCCAGCACCGACTCCTCCGGCAAGACATATCCGTGAGGGCGTAAGGTCGCCCTTGTAAGGCCTCAGGCGGTCCGCGTGGACGATCTGAGGGAGGGCTCGTGGTCCCATTTTAATTTTTAGGACCACGTCACTGACTTGCGCCAGGACGACCCCCGGGCCCTGCCAAGGTGAGGTGAGCTTCGGGCATCTGCCCTTCCTTCGCCGGGGGTTAAAGAACCAAATCTTCGTCCCCGGTGGGTATTTTCTCACCTGGCTCCGGTGGTCGTACCTGCGCTTCATCTTTATGCCCGCCTGTTGGAGCTGGTGTCGTGCGAAGGTGTGGACCTTCTCCAAGCCCTCCTCCAACCGACGGGCATAGCCCTCCCCCGGGGGCCTATCAAGCCGCTCAGGCGTCTGAGCGCACAATAAATCGACGGGGCTTCTCAGCTCCCGTCCATACATCAACAGCGCCGGACTACATGTGGTAGACCCGTGCTGGGACGCGCGATAGGCCATCAGGAGGTACGGAAGGTGTTCGTCCCAGTCCTGGTTAGTGGCGGTGAAGAGGGCCAACTGTTGGACCAGGGTCCTGTTGAACCTCTCCACCATGCCATCAGACTGTGGTCTCAGGGGCGTTGTCCGTGTTTTTCGAATTTCCAGGAGCCTGCACACCTCTTTTAGTAATTCACTCTCAAAATTTCGTCCCTGGTCCGTGTGCAGCTCCTGCGGAATCCCATACCGGCATGTAAATCCTTCTACGAAGGCCTTGGCCACAACCCCTGCTTCCTGGCTGGGAAGGGCAAAGGCTTCTGTCCATTTGGTGAAATAGTCCATAATTACGAGGACGTACTTATTACCCTGGCGAGTGGGGGGCAGTGGTCCCAAAATGTCCATGGCCACTCGCTCAAGGGGAGCCCCAACCTGATGTAGTTGGAGTGGGGCCCTCATACTCTGTGGCGGTCCCTTTTTTGCAGTACAGGCGTCGCATGCTCGACACCAGTCCTGTACATCGCGCCCCATGTTAACCCAATAGAACCGCCGGCGGGCCCGAGATTTTGTTTTGGTCCTGCCCAAATGGCCGCCGGCGCGGGTACCGTGCACCTGTTTCAAAATTTGGGTCTTAAACCCATCAGGGACTATCACCAGCCAAGAAGTTTGTTCAGAAGGAATCTCCACCCACTTGCGATATAAGATGTTGTCCCTCATTTCTAGGGTCCTCTACTGAGCCCAGTATGCCTTTGTTCGCGCCCCGAATGGGGCGATTTCCTCCCCACTGGGCCTCCTGTTTTCCTGGACCCATTTGTACACTGGCCCTAGCACGGGGTCTTCCCGCTGGGCCGTGCTCCATGCCAATCCACCAAATTCCTCTCCCGCGGTTAGTGGCAAAGTTGGGCCTACCACCCGGGCCGCACGGACTGGGAGTTTCGGGGAGGCGTCTGCCAATTGGTCCCTCTCCTCATGTCTCGTGCAATATTTGCAGTTTTCCCTCAGACAGGGGCGTCGAGAGAGCGCATCGGCATTCCCATGAGCCTTACCGGCTCTATGCACCACACTGAAATCGTACTGCTGCAATTTTTCCAACCACCTTGCAATTTGGCCTTCCGGTTCCTTGAACTGTAAGAGCCATTGCAAGGAGGAATGGTCAGTTCGAACCAAAAATTTCCTCCCGTACAAGTACGGGTGGAAATGGCTCACGGCAGACAGCATAGCCAATAGTTCCTTGCGAGTTACGCAATAATTTCGTTCGGGCCTACTCATGGCCCGACTGTAATACGCGATCACTCTTTCCACGCCCCCCTGTGTCTGAGACAAGACTGCTCCCAATCCTTCCTGGCTTGCATCCGTGTCCAGGGTATACATCCCGTCATCGGTGGGGTACGCTAAAACAGGTGTGGATGTCAAACACCCCTTTAATTTGAGGAAGGCCTCCTGGCACTCTTCCGTCCAATTAAATCTCAACCCCTTCTCCGTCAACCGGTGAAGGGGCCTGGCTATCTCCGCAAAGTTTGCCACGAAACGCCGGTAGTAGGAGCAAAGTCCCAAAATGCCCCGTACCTGTTTGACAGTTGTAGGTACGGGCCACTCCTCTACCGCTGTAATTTTTTCCGGGGTCGGTCTTCACCCCCTCGCGGCCTATCACGTGTCCGAGATAGGCCACCTCTGTCGCGAACAAAGTGCATTTCTCTGGGCTCAATTTCAGCCCTGCCTGCCTGAGGTGCCCAAACACCTGGTCCAAATTGGCTATCTCCTGGGTGAATGTTTTAGCGTGTACCAGGACGTCATCCAGATACACCAGGCATGACTGCCACGGCATGCCGCCGAGTACACGCTCCATCAGTCTCTCAAAGGTGGCGGGGGCGTTACACAAACCGAACGGCATCACAGTGAACTGATACAGTCCCTTCCCTGTGGAAAATGCCGTTTTCTCCTTCCCCGTCTTATCCATCTCCACCTGCCAATACCCACTCTTGAGGTCCAAAGTTGAGAACCATTTAGAGCCTGCAACGGCGTCGAGGGTATCGTCAATTCTAGGCAGGGGATAGGAGTCTTTGAGTGTCACGTTGTTCAGCTGGCGATAGTCCACACAGAAACGCGTGGTCCCATCCTTCTTTTTAACCAGCACAACTGGTGACATCCAAGGACTTCCCGAGGGCTCGATGACACCTGCATTGAGCATCTTTTCAACCTGTTCATCAGCCTCCTCTCTTTTGCTCCATGGGAGCCTTCGAGCAGGCTGACGGACAGGCCGGGCCCCATTGGTGTGGATCTGATGTTGCACCAGGCCCGTACGTCCAATATCCTCGGGTGACAAGGAGAAGATCCCGATGTGTCGGTCGACCAGCTTGTATAAGGCCTCCCGCTGGGCATCCTCCAAATCTACACTACTCCGATTTACCATCTCACAAATGGGACCGGGCCAATTCCTAATCGAGTCTGGAGACTCCCTCTGGGGCCGGTCCAACTCGACGTTATCGTCCCTCAGCTCTGCGACCTCTTTTACTGGGGTGCAATCTGCCACCTTCGTGCCCTTCCTGATAGTGCGTGGTTCCGTGCTAACATTTATCACCCGCACGGGCGCTATTGGCCCGTCGGTACTTACCAGGGTGCGGCCCACGACTAAGCCCGGGGTTGACGGCCCTGCCGGTAGTTCCGCCAGGCCGCAGGGGCCCTGCCACGTTGGGGGTGCTCGCCACCGGGCCGGGACCACCGCCTCGGCACCCGGGGGAATGACCACGGAGTCAGGAGCCTCCAGCTCCACCCTCTCATCCGTGTTCACGCCCCCTAACAGCAACTCCTCACCACCCAACTGCATGACCCCCCGGCCCAAGTCGATCTTACAACCACCGGCCGTCAGCACATCCAACCCTATTAGACATGGGTCGTACACCTCTGCCACCCAAACCTCTATCTTGGTTTTCACAGTGCCCAATTTAAACGACACGAAACCACGTCCTATGATAGGGGCCGTTGCCCCGGTAGCTAGCTGCAAACTATGGTTTTGCAGACGGTGGATCTCATTCCAACCGTCTACACTCGAATCAAGGACCACAGGGCTGATGATCGTGGCGCTTGCTCCTGTGTCCACAACGGCGTCTACCCCTACGCCGGCAATCTTGCACCGAATTGTTAAGCTACCTTTGCCAATTTGGCCACAACTGATGACCTGTCGCAGTTCTGAGGGCTCTTCTCCGTCTGAGTCTGCTGAACACGGCCCTACATGTTCGGCACTTCTTAGTTTCCCGGGGACTGGTGGGGGGGTGATGGTTGGGCCTGGCTATCCCTATTGACCCGGGGCGGAGTTGGTGGTCTAGGGGGCCGTGGCTCTTCTCTTCGCGGGGGCCTTTCCCTGCGCGGGGCGTTGCACCTCCGCTGCAGGTGGTCCCCTGCGCCACAATTATAACACCTCTTCTGGTAAGGTGTTTGCCTCCAGTACGCCGAATTATACCCCCCTCCATTCTGAATTGGGGTACCCCCCGATGGCCCATCTCCCGCCCTTCCCGGGCCCGACCGCCTCTCCCCAGGTCTCCTGAACCGGCGGTCGAACATGCCCTGCACCATCCTTTCCATTCATGCTTGGTCGCCCAGGGTTGCCCCGGCTCCCAGCGCACTGTCGTGCACGGGGTCTACCTGTCGGACTGCCACCGCGTGGCGCCCAGCCCCTCCCAATGGCGTTCTGGCTGCCTCCCAGCAGGCAGCAGTATCAGCCGCCTTCTGGAGGTTGTCCGGGCGCCATACGGTGAGCAATGCTCCGACATCGGTGCCCCCTATTGCTCGAAGGAAATGGTCCAGGGCAATCTCCTCCCGGTACTCCGGTGGCATGTTGGTGTGCGCGATCCCCACCAAGCGGCGAATGTCATGTGCCAATTCTCCCAGTGATTCCTGGGGACGTCGTTTGCGCCCGTTGAGCTGAGCTTTAACAAGCTCGATCTGCTGGTCCATGCCAAATCGGTTCTTTAGGGCCGAATGGAGATCCTCCAGGGTCGCCCCCTCACTGGGTACCGTGGTCAGGACTTCCAAAGCCACGCCACGCAGGGCCGCTGTGAGTTGTGCCACACCCTGCACCTCGTTCCAGCCATTGCCTCTGGCAACACACTGGAACTGGGCCATATATGCCCTCAAGTCCGTCTTGCCATCGTACGGGGGTAGCGGCACCCTCGGTTCTTTCGAGGTCTCCTCCCGTTCCCCAGGGACTCCGGGAGGAGTGTACCTCCCCAGTCCCAACGGTGCCTCACTCCCGCAGGGTCCGAGCCATTTGCCCGGGGGCTCCACCACCCTTGTCCGCGTCTGTCCGTGCCCCGCGTCATCCCGCTTACTCTCCCAAGCCATTGGACTCGCACTCTGCACACCCCCCGGAACAGTCATTCTCGGTACCCCCATTAGGCCAAAAGACCCCGCGGCCTCTACCCTCCCCAAGCTTGGCATGCTCACCCCCGCATCGGGCAAGCCTCCTCCTCCGCCTTGTGACACCGGCCCCACCTGGGCACGATCCGCCTCGAGGGAGTATATCCTCTCCCCCTTTTCCCGAAGGAGGCCACCCTGCTTCTCACACCGGGCCTCCACCCTATCCGTCAGTCTCTTCTCCATTTCCTCCATTTTCCCCTTTATTTCCCCATTTATTTCCTCCCCTATCGTTCCTAACGACAGTTCCCCGACTTTTTCTCTTATTTGCTCCACCTCCCCTTGTACCTGTGTCACCATCTTATTTGTCTTGGATATTTCCTCCCTCGTTGTCCTAAACTGCTCTTCTGTCTCGCCCCCGGTTTTTCCTATCTGCTCCCCCAGTTCCTCTGTCTTTTCTCCGGCTTTCCGCTCCATTTCATTAATTACCTCCTCATGTCTCTTTCTACATTCCTCCGCCACCTTCTTTAATCCTTTCTGTGTCTCCGCTTTTACCTCCTTTCGCAGGTTTTCAACTTTGTCTGTCATTTCCCGATGTCTTTTCTCACAGTCCTCCTTCACGGCTCCCAATCCCTCCTTTATTTTCCCTTGTTCTCTTTTTAATTTCTCTATCGCCGTCGTGTTCCTCCCTATTTCCTCCTTTATTTGGTCTTGTCCCTGTTTTACTTCTCCCAATCCTTTTCCTACTTTGTCTATTTTTCCCACCACCGTCTTTATTTCGTTTACCCTCTCTTGTTTACTTTCTTCCATTGCGACTCCCACTCCTTTTACTTTCTCTTTTAACCCGGTCACCTCCGCTCGTATCGTGTCGACTTCCTTTTTCATTTCGTTTTTTAGTTCTTCCAAGCTTCCTTTTAGGCTCATTCCCATGTTCTGCGTCTCACCCCGTAGCTCTTTCATTTCCTCCTTCATGTTTGCTTCCATTCCGTTTATTTGCTTGTTCATTTCGTTTTTCATTTCATTTGTATTTGTATCCATCTTTTCGTTCATGTTCGCATTTATCTTTTGTGTATTCGCATCCATCCTTGCTGTCATTTCCGCATTCATTTGTGCCAGCATGGTGAATAGCTGGGCCATGTCGGGTGCGCTTGGGTGAGCCGTTTCGGCAGGGGTTGGGGAAGGGTTTTGGTGGAGAGGGGGAGGGGAGGTGTCATACACCGCGGCCGCTGCCGCACCCATTTCGGGCTCTGGGTTCAGTTGGGCGAGTCCGTGTTCCTGCACAATCAACATTTCCTGCACGGGGATTCCATCCTGGACCATGGACTCTACACATTCTACATCCATTTCTAATACCCCCGGCTCCCACTCGCCTTGAGACGCCATCTTGCTTCTCTTAAAGGGTTAATTTGAATCGCTCGTAATTTGGAGGGAATCGGGGGTCGCTCCTCTCACCCCTGGACCGATTCCCGTGAATTTAGCCGGAGACAGAAGAGCCCGTTTTCCCGTTCTCCGATACCAGTGCCGCGAGGAGGGCGATGAGTTTGTATCCCACTCCTGACACCAGTGTCGCGGTATTCGCGCCCACCGGCGTGCGAAAGGCCACGTAACTCGAATCGCGGCACGTCGCCCACCGGACGGACAATCCAGTCGTGACCCTCTCGGACTAACGCCGGGAACCAGTCACGGGTGGACCTTTCGGTCTCACCGCGATCGAGCCAATCGGCCCCCGCGTGGGATAGGGTTGCTCGCCAAATTCGACCTACCTAAGTACCCACACGGAGGGTAGACCGGGCGATCGCACCTCGCCGCAGGTCGACTTCGGACACGGGCCACTTAAGCGACCCGTTCCGTACTATCGGGATAACCGAGCGGTGTTATTCATCGGCCTCGACGGTTCGATTAATTATCGGGCGTCTTAGCTCACGACCAACCCTTTACGTGAAGCAAGATGGGGATTCAATGAAAGAAATGACGAAGCGAAGCGGGAAAACAGTTCAATAATAAGCACATTTATTTCGCGATGAACGGAAAGCACACATATACAATTCCACCAAAAGCACATGGAAAAGAAGAAGACAAAAAGCAAATGCGACAATGCAGATCTATCCGACTACCGGGCACTCGGCAACACTTATACAATTTTACTTCACAGACGGCGCCGACAACACACATTCCCAAAGCAAAAGAAAAGAGAACCACCCTCCAGGATGAGGGGGTAGGCGGGCCTGGGGCCGAGACCGTGTCGGCCCTACCCGTCTGATGATGAGACGCGGAGCGGCGGTGGTGCCTCAACTCCGCGGGCCTCGCGGACAGTGTCTGGTAGGGGGTGGGAAGGGGGCCCCCCTTTGTCGCACTATCTCAGCGCGGGGGGAAACAGGAGGGGGTTGCTGATGCTCGGGGAAAGGAGGATTTCACAAAAATCTTGGGTCCCGCGACGAGCGTCTCCACCACGACCTCGGTCGCGCCGCCGGCCTTTCCCTCCGCAGTTCCTCGAATCCGACGCGAGCACCCCCTCAACCGCCTTCGCCACCGCCGCCTCTCCACAGCTCCGTCCTCTTCACTCCGACTCCACGAACTCCCAACTGCGAACTGCCACTTCAACTCAACTCTTCCTCCGCTTCCAACTCAACTCTTCCTCCTGCGAACTGAACTGCCTCGACTGACGAACGCGGCCCCTTATATCCCCCGTGGCCTCGCTCCTTCATCTTTGACCCTCTGCCTCCGACCTTTCACCTCTCTTGCTGGCTCCCCATTGGCCCGAGGAAAAGTGGGCGTGAATGCTTTTTGATCCATGAATTTGCATATAGCGACCGCCCTCCAACGCCCTGGAGGCGGGGCCAAATCGCCCCTCGCTCACCGATTGGACGGAACAAAAGTGGGCGTGAGTCGTTTTTGATCCGTTTTTCTGCGGTAAGTCCGCGATGCTTTTGAACACGCTGCTCGGTGTGCGCCCTACACAAGTCCAGCATCGGTGCCCACGAGTGGCGCGAGATGACGGTGATGCGATGGTGGCGAGTTGTGACGGTAAAGGTCGTGACGGTTGTGGTGAAGCGGCGTTGTGGTTGTTGTTGTGATGGCTGTTGAGACGTGGTTGGTGGTGGTAATAATGGCGCTTGGTCCAAAATAAAGATAGAACAGAAAAACGGCTATCTTAAAGGGTCGCAGCCCGAATGAATCACATTTATTCCCTCTAGACAACGGGTTTGGGCCTAACTACACATATACTTACCGAGATATCTCACCGAAGGGACCTGAATGGTGGTTTGTGAATTTGGTCAACCACAACAATATATATATATATATATATATATATATATATATATATATATATATATATATATATATATATATATATATATATATATATATATATATTGTGTGTGGGGTGTTTATATTGTGGTTGACGAAATTCGCAAACCACCATTCAGGTCCTGTAGGTGAGATATCTCTGTAAGTACATGTGTAGTTAGCCCCAAACCCGTTGTTTCGAGGGAATAAATGTGATTCATTCGGGCTGCGACCCTTTAAGATAGCCGTTTTTCTGTTCTATCTTTATTTTGAGCCAACCACGTCTCAACCGCCATCACACAACAACCACTAACCGCAACGCCGCTTCACAACAACAACGCCAACAGCCACGACCTTTACCTTCACAGCACACCATCCCGCAACCATCGCATCACCGCCATTCCAAGCGTCACCGTGGCCAGGGACCGCCACTTTAGACCCTCCACCACCTTCGCCTCTCCTTCTGCGGCCATTCCCGCACCGCTTGTGGGCACCGAGCGTCAGGCTGTCCTGGACTCGTACAGGGCGCGCGCCGAGCCGCGGGTACAAAGTGCGGCCTTTCCGAGGAGAAGTCGAATGATACACGCCCACTTCTGATCCGTCCTATCAGCAAGCGTGGGGCGATTTGGCCCCGCCTCCAGGCGCGTCGGAGTAGAATCGATATATGCAAATTCGAGGATCAGGGGAGGGTCACGCCCACTTTTCCTCCGTCTAATCGGCGAGCGTGGCTCCTCCCCCGAGATCATCCTGATCCAGAAATTTGCATATGGGATCTCCTACACCACTAAAAAGCGCCGAGCGCGGGGCGAATTCAGTCAGTTTTGGGCTCGGGCGAGTTGGAGAGGTGTGGCGGCGGCGGAGTGTGGCAGCAGCTGTCAAGACGGGTCTGGAGGAGAGTCAGTCTGTCGGGGAGCTGCAGAGAGGGGAAGCCGGGAGCGCGGTCGAGGTCGCAGTGGAGTCGCTCGTCGCAGGACCCAAGCAAGCCAGCTATCCTCTTTCCCCAGAGCATCAACAATTCCCCCCTTTTTCCCCCCCGCGCTGAGATAGTGCGGAAAGGGGGCCCCGTTCCCACCCCATTCCAAGCAGTGCCAACGAAACCCGCGGAGGAGCGCAGAGTCGGGGCACCGCCGCCACATTTGCGGCTCATCACAAGACGGGTAGGCTCCACCCGGTCTCGCGCCCACAGGTCCCGTCTGTCCCCTTGTCGTTGAGGGTGGCCCTTTTCTTTTGCTTTTGAGTATATGTGTTGTCGGCGCCGTCTGTAAAGTAAAACTGTGTAAGTGTTGCCGTGTGCTCGCGTAGTCGGTAGTAGATCTGCATTGTTGTGTTTCTTTTGTTGCAATTGCTTTTGGTGCATAATTGTTGTAATTGTATATGTGTGCTTTCCATGTGCCGCGGAATAAATGTGCCTCATGTTGAACTGTTTTTCCCGTTTCGCTTCGTCTTTTCTTTAATTGAATCTCCATATTACTTCATGTAAAGGGTTGGTAGTGGGCTAAATACGCCCGATAATTATTAATCGGAACCGTCGAGGTTGACGATAACACCGCTCGGTTTTCCCGATAGTACGGAACGGGTCGCTTAAAGTGGCCCGTGTCCAGAGTCCACCTGCGGCGAGGTGCGATCGCCCGGTCTACCCTCCGTGTGGGTACTTAGGTAGGTCTAATTTGGCGAACAACCCTATCCCACGCGGGGGGCCGATTGGCACGATCGTGGTGAGGCCGAAAGGCCCACCCGTGACTAGTTCCCGGCGTTAGTCCGAGAGGGTCACGACAGAATTGTCCGTCCGGTGGGCGACGTGCCACGATTCGAGTTACCTGGCCGCTCGCACGCCGGCAACTATATATGTGTGTTTGTCTTGTCGGTATGTGTGTCTGTGTGTTTGTGTTTGTGGTGTTTATACATATATATATATATATACATATATATATATATATATATATATATATATATATATATATATATATATATATATATATATATATATATATATATATATATGTGTGTCTTGTTAGCTCCACCACCGAAGGTGAAGGTGGTTGTTTCCACCCCTTATCTGTTTGATTGTTACCTTCGCAAACTTTGTTGCCAAGGTTATGCTTTGATCGCTGTGTATTTATTTATTTATTTGTGAATATGTGTGTTTGTTTGTTTGTTATTCGCATAACTCCAAAAGTATTGAACTGAATCGCAGCAAATTTGGTGGGATGATTGGTTATTATCCGAGGACCATTTGATTATAATTTGGGAGCGATCGGTCAAAGGTCAAGGTCAAGTTCATGAAAAGGTCAAAATCGTCTTTTTACCATGGCGCGGTCAATTTGTATCCTATTTGCATGCAACTAATGCCAAAATGTTCAGAATTCAATGCCCCATCTTGAGATATGTGACATGACACAATGATGTAATAACCCTTATTAGCGGTTGGGAGTCAAAGGTCAGGGGGGGTCATGACATTGCAAAATGTGCGGTGGTTTTAGTCATAACATGGTCAATTCTTATGCGATTTGCATGAAACCAACACCAAAATGTTGACTGTTCTGTTCCCCACACTCTAATACCAATTACAAAATTAAGAGTACAAAGGTCAAGGTCGAGGTCATGAAAAGGTCAAAATCGTCATTTTGCCATAGTGCGGTCGATTTTTATCCAATTTCCATGCAACCAATTCCAAAATGTTGTGAATTCAATGCGCAATCTTGTGATATACAATATGACACAATGACGTCATTACCTTTTTTAGCGGCGTTTTAATTGTACAATGAATGTTTGTTAACGGATCCAGATGAAATTTTGTGGACAGGTTCATTGTGTGACGAGGACGAACCCCGCGCTGCATTCGCCACCCCCTCCCCTCATGCTGCCTTCGCCTAGCCCCCCCTTCACGCTGCCTTCTCCTCCCCCCCCCCCTTCACGCTGCCTTCTCCTCCCCCTCCCCTCACACTGCCTTTGCCTTCCCCTCCCCTCACGCTGCCTCCGACTCCACCTCCCTTCATGCTGACTTCGACTCCCCCTCCCATCACGCTGCCTTCGACTCCCCCTCCCCTCACGCTGCCTTCGACTCCCCCTCCCCTCACGCTGCCTTCGACTCCCCCTCCCCTCACGCTGCCTTCGACTCCCCCTCCCCTCACGCTGCCTTCGACTCCCCCTCCCTCACGCTGCGTTCGACTCCCCCTTCGCTCACGCTGCGTTCGACTTCCCCTTCCCTCACGCTGCCTTTTCCTCCCCCTCCCCTCACGCTGCCTTCGACTCCCCCTCTCCTCACGCTGCCTTCGACTCCTCCTTCCCTCATGCTGCCTTTGCCTCCCCCTCCCCTCACGCTGCCTTTGCCTTCCCCTCCCCTCACGCTGCCTTCGACTCCCCCTCCCATCACGCTGCCTTCGACTTCCCCTCCCCTCACGCTGCCTTCGACTCCCCCTCCCCTCACGCTGACTTCGACTCCCCCTCCCCTCCGCTGACTTCGACTCCCCCTCCCCTCACGCTGCCTTCGACTTCCCCTCCCCTCACGCTGCCTTCGACTCCCCCTCCCCTCACGCTGACTTCGACTCCCCTCCCCTCACACTGACTTTGACTCCCCTCCCCTCACGCTGCCTTCGACTCCCCCTCCCCTCACGCTGCCTTCGACTCCCCCTCCCTCACGCTGCCTTCGACTCCCCCTTCCCTCACGCTGCATTCGACTCCCCCTTCCCTCACGCTGCCTTCGACTTCCCCTCCCCTCACGCTGCCTTCGACTCCACCTCCCCTCACGCTGACTTCGACTCCCCCTCCCCTCACGCTGCCTTCGACTCCCCCTCCCCTCACGCTGCCTTTGACTCCCCCTTCCCTCACGCTGACTTCGACTCCCCCTCCCCTCACGCTGCCTTCGACTCCCCCTCCCCTCACGCTGCCTTCGACTCCCCTCCCTCACGCTGCGTTCGACTTCCCCTTCCCTCACGCTGCGTTCGACTCCCCCTTCCCTCACGCTGCCTTCGACTCCCCCTTCCCTCACGCTGCCTTCGACTCCTCCTTCCCTCATGCTGCCTTTGCCTCCCCCTCCCCTCACGCTGCCTTTGCCTTCCCCTCCCCTCACGCTGCCTTCGACTCCCCCTCCCATCACGCTGCCTTCGACTTCCCCTCCCCTCATGCTGCCTTCGACTCCCCCTCCCCTCACGCTGCCTTCGACTCCCCCTCCCATCACGCTGCCTTCGACTTCCCCTCCCCTCACGCTGCCTTCGACTCCCCCTCCCCTCACGCTGACTTCGACTCCCCCTCCCCTCACGCTGACTTCGACTCCCCCTCCCCTCACGCTGCCTTCGACTCCCCCTCCCCTCACGCTGCCTTCGACTCCCCTCCCCTCACGCTGCCTTCGACTCCCCCTCCCCTCACGCTGCCTTCGACTCCCCTCCCCTCACGCTGCCTTCGACTCCCCCTCCCCTCACGCTGCCTTCGACTCCCCCTTCCCTCACGCTGCGTTCGACTCCCCCTTCCCTCACGCTGCCTTCGACTTCCCCTCCCCTCACGCTGCCTTCGACTCCACCTCCCCTCACGCTGACTTCGACTCCCCCTCCCCTCACGCTGACTTCGACTCCCCCTCCCCTCACGCTGCCTTCGACTCCCCCTTCCCTCACGCTGCCTTCGACTCCCCCTTCCCTCACGCTGACTTCGACTCCCCCTCCCCTCACGCTGCCTTCGACTCATCCTCCCTCACGCTGCGTTCGACTCCCCCTTCCCTCACCCTGCGTTCGACTCCCCCTTCCCTCACGCTGCCTTCGACTCCCCCTTCCCTCACGCTGCCTTCGACTCCCCCTCCCTCACGCTGCCTTCGACTCCCCCTTCCCTTGCGCTGCCTTCACCTTCCCTCCCCTCATGCTTACCTCCTAAAGCCCCTCCACCCCCACGGACTTCTCTGGGCGGTATGTGGGCATTGTTGAGTATGACCCGTTTGAACGTGCTGTTTTAACGTACCAATTTTGTTCAATGCTGGGCATCAGGGGACCAATCTCAGCACTTTCCCTTAAGTTCCCCGATTAAACGCATGTCCAGAACACCCCCCTTTCCCCTCCTGCCCCTCTTTCCCCCACCCCTCTTTATATTCTCATCAGCGAAGCGACGGTTGTATTTTTGCTCGTTGAGAAACACCGCGGTTTTCAGAAGACGAGGGTGCGAATTATCTCGGTCGGTCCGAACTTCCCGCGATTTCCTTTATTTTACGTCATCCGGTAAAGTGACCCATTTGTTTTTCTCTGCAAAGCTTCAGGTAAATGACACTGAGAAATAATCGTTTTGCCCGTTTGGGAATTTTATTACATCCCGTTTGAGGCCGTTTGCCATATTATACACTTATACTATCAGAGTATCCGCCCAACGGGCGGTCTTGTTCAAAATATGCAACGCGTTCCAGACGTGTGAACCCCAAATTATGAAAAAGTGTGACAATGTAAAACGTGTCCAAATGAAAGCGTGGCAAGACCGGTATTTCGCGCCAAAAATGAACCCCCTCAATAACAAGACATTTCATTGGATCCGGATGTTGTCGATAATTGACCAATCATACACCGTCTCTTTGTTGGAATTTTTCGTGTTGGAAATATATTTTGATGCCGAGAAATAAAATAAAAAAAAGTTTGTGAATTTATCGCGAGAACGTGACTCAACAGAAAGTCGTGAGTCACGGCAAAAAAAAATGTGAGGTGACCGGAAGGCACTTTCTTCTGACGCATACCTTTACTTTGAGCGGTGTATAGGTAAAAATAAAAAAGCCATGAAGTTATGTGTATGAAGCAAAAACATACCTCCTGCTTATAATTCAAAACACCTCACTACACTGAGGAGTTTGGTGGTTGGTTGGTTGTAACTCGTGCAGAATCCCATTATATATAGTACTGTATTCATATATGTAATATGGGACCACGTTGTTTGAGATGTAAAAATTTCCGGTCGGAAGTTCGCGTTCTTTCAAATACAGTATATATATATTTCAGTAGTTTTATAAATTACTGTACTCCAAACATCTAATTGGATGTTTGGAGTACAGTCGTCCAGAAAGCCAAGGACGCTGACAGCACTGGTTCCGTTTGGATAGATATACAGTCCCGTAATGAACTTCAGAGTCCACTGACCCTGAGTAAACGGAATCATCGTGACGCTGAAGAGGAAGAGGAAGGAGCAGGATAAGAAGAAGAAGAAGCGCAAGGAATCAGCGTGACGCTGAAGAGGAAGGAGCTGGATAAGAAGAAGAAGAAGCGCAAGGAATCAGCGTGACGCTGAAGAGGAAGAGGAAGGAGCAAGATAGGAAGAAGAAGCGCACGGAATCAGCGAGACGCTGAAGAGGAAGAAGAAGAAGTGTGTACATGAGTTGGTGTGAGAGAGAGAGGTCGGAAGGTGGTCGATGAGGTGGTGGGTTACCGGTAGTAAGGTTTTATCCAGCGTCGGGATTCTTCTTGTACTTATTTTCCAGGTTTGTTTTGATTTTCTTTGATATAAATGTCTTCAGTATTTTATTTAATAACTGGATTATTACTTTGCATCAACATGTATTTATTTATTTATTTATTCTGAGGTTACACAAGGAATCCCGGATAGGAGGAGGAGGAGGCTCTCCAGAGCGATCATGCCCGCCTTTTCCTGCCAATATCTACGTACTCTACCTCGCTACTTCAAGTGTTTCCAGTTTAAACCCAGTTTAGACCGATCCACTGTTTCTGCTTCCACTACCTTTCAACGGAGACTATTCCATTTGTTAACGACGACTGTGAGTGAAGGATCCTTGGCTGAATGTCGTTAATGTGTTTGTGGAATTATTATCGAGAAGTGGAAGATAGTGGAAATATCGATATAATGTTCTGCTTCATAGAACTCCAAAATATTTGTTAAACAGGAACTACCTTTGGTAAACCCATGCTGGCTACCTTTAATTAGTTCGTATATATATATATATATATATATATATATATATATATATATATATATATATATATATATATATATATATACACATGTTGTTGTTGTTGTTGTTGTTCGTCTTTCGGCTGCTCCCGTTAGGGGTTGCCACAGCGGATCATCCGTTATGATCCGCATCGTGATTTGGCACATGTTTTACGCCGGATGCCCTTCCTGACGCAACCCTGGTCGCCTCTTAGGACACAGGGATAAGAATTGGGTTTCGCCATGATTCCGGGCTGCCCTACACCCTCTCATAGCGCCACCCAGTGCAGAGCTCCCGTCCTCAAGCGATCCTCCAAATATATATATTAAAAAAATATATATGTATGTATATAATATGGTCGAGGCTTGTTTCAATAAGTGGCAACACACAGAACGTATCGGATCCAGAAAAGAATTGGGAAACTATAGACCTGTTAGTTTGACTTCAGTTGTGGAGAAGGTGTTGGAAACATTAATTAAGGACCAGATGAGGAATCCATTAAAACAAATACAAACTAATTAAAGGTAGTCAGCATGGGTTTACCAAAGGTAGTTCCTGTTTTAAAACAAATCTTTTAGAGTTCTATGAAGCAGTGTCTGATTGGGTGGATGAGGGAAAGGTAGTGGACATAGTATATCTTGACTTTAAGAAGGCATTTGATAAGGTACCACATCGGAGGTTGTTAGCCAAAGTGAGGGCTTGTGGAGTGGCTGGTCAGGTGGCCAATTGGATTACAAAATGTCTTCGTGGTCGGAAGCAAAGAGTGGCTGTGAGGTGGAGGATGTCTTGCTGGGAGGATGCAAGTAGAGGTGTACCTCAGGGATCAGTATTCGGACCATTACTATTCATTATTTGCATCAACAATTTGGATAGTGGGGTGAAGAGTAAGCTTTCCGTCTTTGCGGATGACACAAAGCTTGGAGGTAAAGTGGATAGCAGAGGAGGTGGTGATCTGATTCAGGAAAGTATTGATCCTTCTATAGATTGGCAGATGGAACTTAACCTGAGCAAGTGTAAGGTGTTGGGAATGGGAAAGAACAATGAAAATAGAGATTATAGGATGCAGGGGGTAATTTTGGAGTGTGTCACACAGGAGAAGGATCTGGGGGTGGTAATAGATGCGGGAGGTAAGTGGGCAGCACAATGCCAGGTGGCTACATGTAAAGCAAATAGGGTTTTCGGTTGTATTCAGAGGGGGATCATTTATAAATCAAAAGAGGTGGTGTTAACATTGTACAGGAATTTAGTGAGGGCCACATCTAGAGTATTGTATGCAGTTTTGGTCACCACAACTCCAGGAAGGACATCGATGCCATGGAGAGGGTTTGGTGCAAGGCAACTTGATTGAATCCGGTCCTCGTTAGACTCAGCTATGAGGAGAAGCTGAAGGAGACAGGGCTTTATGCACAAGAAAGGAGGCAGTTACGAGGAGATATGATAGAGCTGTTTTAGATAATTAAAGGTAGAGATAAAATAACTGCAGATTAATTATTCAACAGAGTAGACAGTGATAGGACCAGGGGTCTTAGCCGGAGAGTTAAGACTGCAGTAAGGCAGGGTCACTTTTACTCATGGAGTACTTGATGCATGGACTGGTGTCCCTGGAAAGGTAGTGGCAGCAGAAACAGTAGATAAGTTAAAAATATCCAGATGAAGTGGTTGTGTATTACAGAAACATGTGGCAACATGAACTGCTTGTGTTGTACAGGTGTGCGTCATGCCGAACGTTGATATGCCCACGCGGGGGGAGCGGGTTGATGAAGACCTGCGCCATCGTGCCTTCACCTGGTGTCGCGAGTTCCTGCAAGGCACATGGCGAACACTTCCCGAATCTGCATTCCGCATCAGCGTCATTAGGTTGTTTCAAAATCTGTGATATCAGACTCTACTTCCATTTTCTTTTTTGTCTTTCTGGACTCGGACTTGAGAACTTGCGTTTAAGCCATTGTTTTTGTTACTGGTAGTAATAAAGCATTTGTAGTTAATAAAGCTCTTCTTGCTGACTACGTGGAGTAAGATAGCCCCTGATGCTGGGCATGTGGGGTATGAAAGCCCTTGATGCTGTGTATGTGGAGTAAGGTAGCCCCTGATGCTGGGTATGTGGAGTATGAAAGCCCTTGATGCTGTGTATGTGGAGTAAGAAGGCCATTGATGCTGGGCATGTGGGGTATGAAAGCCCTTGATGCTGGATATGGGGAGTATGAAAGCCATTGGTGCTGGATATGGGGAGTATGAAAGCCATTGGTGCTGGATATGGGGAGTATGAAAGCCATTGGTGCTGTGTATGTGGAGTAAGGTAGCCCCTGATGCTGGGTGTGTGGAGTAAGATAGCCCTTGATGCTGGGTTTGTGGAGTAAGGAAGCCCTTGATGCTTGGTTTGTGGAGTAAGAAGGCCATTGATGCTGGATATGTGGAGTAAGAAAGCCCTTGATGCTGTGTATGTGGAGTAAGAAAGCCCTTGATGCTGTGTATGTGGAGTAAGAAAGCCATTGATGCTGGGTTTGTGGAGTAAGAAAGCCCTTGATGCTGTGTATGTGGAGTAAGAAAGCCCTTGATGCTGTGTATGTGGAGTAAGAAGGCCATTGATGCTGTGTATGTGGAGTAAGAAAGCCCTTGATGCTGGGTATGTGGAGTATGAAAGCCCTTGATGCTGTGTATGTGGAGTACGAAAGCCCTTGATGCTGGGTTTGTGGAGTAAGAAGGCCATTGATGCTGGATATGGGGAGTAAGAAAGCCCTTGATGCTGGGTTTGTGGAGTAAGAAGGCCATTGATGCTGGATATGGGGAGTAAGAAAGCCCTTGATGCTGTGTATGTGGAGTAAGAAAGCCCTTGATGCTGGGTATGTGGAGTAAGATGGCCCTTGATGCTTGGTATGTGCAGTAAGATAGCCCTTGATGCTGGGTATGTGGAGTAAAATAGCCCTTGATGCTGGGTATGTGGAGTAAGATAGCCCTTGATGCTGGGTATGTGGAGTATGAAAGCCCTTGATGCTGTGTATGTGGAGTAAGAAAGCCCTTGATGCTGGGTTTGTGGAGTAAGAAGGCCATTGATGCTGGATATGGGGAGTAAGAAAGCCCTTGATGCTGGGTATGTGGAGTATGAAAGCCCTTGATGCTGTGTATGTGGAGTAAGAAAGCCCTTGATGCTGGGTTTGTGGAGTAAGAAGGCCATTGATGCTGGATATGGGGAGTAAGAAAGCCCTTGATGCTGGGTTTGTGGAGTAAGAAGGCCATTGATGCTGGATATGGGGAGTAAGAAAGCCCTTGATGCTGTGTATGTGGAGTAAGAAAGCCCTTGATGCTTGGTATGTGCAGTAAGATAGCCCTTGATGCTGGGTATGTGGAGTAAGATGGCCCTTGATGCTTGGTATGTGCAGTAAGATAGCCCTTGATGCTGGGTATGTGGAGTAAAATAGCCCTTGATGCTGGGTATGTGGAGTAAGATAGCCCTTGATGCTGGATATGGGGAGTAAGATAGGTCTTGATGCTTGGTATGTGGAGTAGGATAGGTCTTGATGCTTGGTACTTCAAAGATCAGAGACCATATCAGGTAAAAATGTGATACTTGAGAACAGCTGAAGGGATTTAAATCAAACTTGGTACAAGTATGTGTAATGATTTAATAATGTGGGTGGAGGCATATCGCACGACTTTGAACTTGTCCAATATGTTGTGTCTCTGGCTTTGGAGTAAATCACATATCGCATGTTAAATTCTATGACGACCATAATTTGCATCCTCAGTCGACAAAGGCAAGGTTCAAGAAGGTACAGTAAAAACCCCGACATTCGTGGGGATATGTTCTTGAAAACTGCCATGAATCGCATATCCACAAATGTCTGAGCATTGTTTCAATGGCAAAAAGGGAGTTCGGTTCATGGGGGGCCAGTGATTCATAAGGAATTTTTTTTTAAGTTTCAGAACACCAATGCACGTAATTTCAATTTAATTAAAATGCTAACAAATAAAAATACTGTAAACAATTTTTACTTTCTTTTGATGTGATTATTATCACTAGTACGTGCCCGTAAAAAAAAAAATAATAATAATAAATAAACCACACAGGCCGTTTCTTCGCTCTCACTTGCCTGTACGTGCGTGACCCGGAAGTTCGATATTATTCGCAGTTACGATTATTCGCAATTTATTTTTAATACCCAATTATTCAATTAGCGCCAACGTATTTTACCTTTTCGCAATGTCGTGGCAAGGAAAAACAAAAAGAGAAGAGAAGAGAGAGAAAAAATTTACTTCCCGGTTCGGAGCATACCAGCACTCTCATGTTCCCGAAATTTATACACCGTCTAATATGAAAAGGATCATAACTTGGGCCATTCTGTTTATCTATAAATGCGCATAAGAAATCGAGAAATTATTAGAATACACGAAGTCATCACTCTCCGGAAGCCCGTACGTTGTAACCCGTAATGGGGAACGTGGCTGTGCTTCCCTTCCCCATCGGCCACGCCCACGCAACAACATGTCTTGCCATTGGTTTGGTAAATAAATGGCCATAACTTGGGAAGCACTTGTCCGATTAATATCAAAACTTGAAAAGGCGTATACTCAGGTCCCCAGAAATATACCTGGCAAGTTTCAATTAGATCGGACCAGAGGTTGTCGAGAAACAGCGGACACACACACACACACACACATTGCTGGAATTATAGATAGATGAGGAGTCTGAATCCAGTGAACTCCACTGTTGGGGATGCAGGTGAGGGTGCTGATGCTGTTGAGGTGGAGAGAACAAAGTGGGAAAAAATGGGTGATTAGATTGCTGTTTTTCTGAGTGCTGCAGGTTTCTGTGCAGCTCTTTGTATGGCAGCAAAATATCAACCAGTCCTCTCTTGAATTTGAGGTATCACCCCATCACTTGTCGGCATCTTGTAAATAGTCAGAGACTGCCTTCATATCCTTCAGCACCTCAGCCAGGAACTTCATGGTTAACTTAGACCTCCCGACCTCTTCCTCCTCTTCACTGCCCTCCTTGGCAACCTTGATGATGTCCTCCAAGTCCTCAATCAGCTCCTCCCCATGCAAGGCGATGAGTTCCTCCAATTATTCAGGCTCCACGTCGTCAAATCCTTCCCCTCACATCTCCTGTGCCAACCCGGCAATTTTTCAACCTCTCTCTCAGTCCTCATTGTTGTCAGGCAAACCTTTGAATTCATTGTCTGCCTGTTGCCATATATTCTGCCAGCAAGCATTGATGGTGGAGGCTGTGACTTTGTTGTGAGGGTTGTTCATGGCGCTGATGCAGTGAGCTATGTTGAAGTACTTCCAATATTTCCTGCCACTAAGTTTGGGGTTGGTCTCCATCGCTTCCAAGATGTGACGGAAGGTGTGGCGGGTGCACTCTGTCTTGAAAGTGGCAATTACCCCTTGGTCGAGTGATTGGATTAGGGAGGTTGTGTTCAGTGGCAGAAGACCACCTCGACATTGGGATGGGCCACCTTCAGCTCCTTGGGGTGGCCTTGGGTGTTATCCACCAGTAGGAGGACCTTGAGGGAGAGGTTCTTTTCTGCCAGGTACTTCTCCACTTGAGGGACAAAAACAGTTATTGAACCAAATCGGGCAGAGTGTGCTTATTTTTTGCCCTTGAGAGCATGCGGATTCAGGGCATGGTGCAGCATCATTGGTACCTTAATTGTGGCAGATAGTGAGGCCCAAAAACTTGAATGAAAGGACTTCTTCAAGTGGATTGTTGAGAAAGTAAATGGGGGAGTTCTCCAGATGGTCCTTTCAGAGAGACATTGTGAAGGTGTGAAATCTGTTCGGATTGAGAGATACAGTATATTCCAAATGTTTGACCAGCTTGTGATTTTATCCAGGTCTGCAGAGAGTGAAGAGGTTGCTGCCTGCTTATTAGAGGGATGAGAGATGGTATGGCAGAGGGTGGACTCAGCAAAGAGATAAAGAGGATTTTCCATTGAGTCAGAGTGATCATTGATGAAAATCAGAAAAAGCACAGGGCCGAGAACACTGCCATGAGGAACTCCAGCCTGGCCAGGAAGAGGAGATGAGAGAATTCCATGAAGAGCCACGCATTAACTGCAACAGGAGAGGAAGTCTGTGAGCCATGAGTGGAGATTGCCTTGGATACCATAGGAAGAGAGTTTGTTGAGCAGGGCAGGGTGCCAGACCGTATCAAAAGCTCGCGATATGTCTGGAGAGATGGCTCTGATCTCATGTTTGGCATTTTGGACCTCCATCCAATGTTGGGAAAGCAGAAGCAGCAAGTCCAGGGTAGAGTGACCTGGTCTCAAACCAAATTGATGCTCGGAAATCAAGTAATTGGAGAAGAGGAAGGATTTGATGTCGGATGCGATGATGGATTCCATGACATCGCTGATGATTGGGAGCAGGCTGGTTGGTCTGTAGTTGCAGGGATGAGTTTTTGCACCTTTTTTATGCAGAGCTGTGATGTTTTCACATTCAATGCCTTCTCCATTTCCTTTACAACATGGATGTCCCCAACTTGCATAACCACTTTGGCACTGGGTGCTGCACTAACCGTGATACTAATCGCCTTCTCGTTTTTCTTTATGTATCGTACAGTTGACTCTTTCACACTATAATGCCTGCCCACAGAAGCCGCACTGTCACCCTTTGCGAGTCGCTCAATCAACTCCACTTTGACTCAAAACTCATCATTTTTTTCCTGCCTCCTGGGAGCAGACGCATCTCCTCCACTATCCTTATGTTTCGTACCCATTAGGCTATTGACTTAATGATGTCACAAATAGGGTACCGTAATTGAACCAATAAGCACTAAAGGTCACAAATGTAAATGTAGAATCATAGAAAGCGATGTTTGTGGGATAAGGCCGCGGGACTAGAAGAAAGAGATCGGCCTTTGGCACGTTGCACAGATGGACCCGAATGTGACCACTGCACATCCTTGTTGTCACTAAGGGGATTGCGGATAGTGGACATTGTTTGGGATCTATGGGCGGGTGGGGATGGTTTATGTCTGCAAAACCTGCAAGTAGCTGGAGCATAGGAGCCGCAAAAGTAGGAACAGTAGGCATACAGGGTGGGGCAGAGAACCGGGTGATAAAATAAACTCGGTAATTCAATAAATATTTTATTTGCCAAATTACAAATATGCCCTCTTAAAGTACTTAGCATGCCATTTATTTCTGGAAGATCACATCCTCGAGGTGTCCTCCCTATCCTCTAGTCTTCCACACATATTTCCCATGACTCGGCATAGCATCTCCAAAGAAATTCCAGCAATTTTTTGACGAAGTCTTTCTTTCAGCTCTTCAATATTATGTGGGCAATGAGCATACACTTTGCTTTGTTAGTGCCCCCATAAAAAAGTCCCATGCTGACAGGTCTGGGGTTCCTTAGAGGCCAAGTAATGTCGCGATTCCTGCAGATAATGTGGTTTTGAAAAAGTAGTCGTACGGCAGCCATTGATGCTCTGGTATGAGATGTCGCACCATCTTGTTGAAACGAACTGGCCTCATAGACTTCAGGAAACCTCAAAGCTAGTTGATCAGTCACAAAAGTTGCGATCATGTTGGCGTAGCGAAGATTGGTTTTTAAAACCTCCCGTTTCTCTGCCGCACCCTGTATAAAATTTTTCGAGTAACTGGGTTTCGCGAATTGTGAATCTGCGAAAATCAAAGTTTTATGGTATACTAGCAGGGATACCCGTGCTCCGCACAGGAATCCCGTGGATGACGGTGGGTCTGAAGGAGTATATGTCACAGTTAATTGTAAAACTTGTAGAGGCTGCCACCATTATTATTTTTTTCATCACCACTATAATATTATATTTTCCCCGCCATGTTTTATATGCAGAAGACTCGAGTTCAAAAATGTTAAGATTTATTGCCGCATCAGATAAAAAAACCATAATGCCTCAACAATGTGAGGCTGGTTTCATGTCATCATTTGCGACTTAATTGATACGTCGGGCATAACCAAGCCTGGCCCAGCGTATTTGATTTATTTAGGTCTGTTATCCTGATAAATTATGTATACGAAGTTACAACGTACCTACGCCCATAACCATTCTATAAAATATCAACAAAGCCCATAACCATTTAATCATAAAATATTATACACATACGCCATACGCCTTCACCATTCTATTTATATCTGTAATATGTATATATACAAACCACCACCACCATTTTTTTTTTATTTCCCACCACCATTTTTATTTTTCACCAGCAACATGTATTTCCTTCATCGCACATCCTATTCCCGTTTATGAAATAACTGAAGTAGCTCAATTTTAGTGGAGTGCTCGAGGATTAACAATATTTGATGTCTTCCCCTCTGGGGCCAATATGTATAAAGCCTCTGATGATCCCACTCTGGAGCATCTGACATATAGCTGACCATGGGAAAAGCAAGGAGTGGATAATTCCAGCCCTGCTACTTTCAATGACTGTCCTTGTGCCTTATTGAAAGACATCGCAAAGCACAGGCATACAGGAAATTGTGGTCTCTTAAATTCAATCGTTGAATTTGATGGAATGAGTGGAATTCGTGGAATGAATACATCTTCTCCTTTTGCACATCCTGTCATGATAATGGCCTCAATTGCATGTGGTAGTAGTCTTTTCACAATCAGTTTAGTTCCGTTGCAAAGTTTTGGTGCATCTAGATTACGTAATAACATCCAACTTTTAACGACAGATTGTACGGAGGCAATCCTGGTAATTCCAATGAGTTTAGAAATTCTGTGGGATAATGTATGGCTTGCTCAGTATCCAGTGTGGTGTCAATAGACTTGTGACTATGTTGTTCGCCTGGAACTACTTGTAATAACTGATGCTTTATTACACGGACTGTTTCATTAAGTGGAGCCACGATTGTTCTTTCACAGAGCCACTGTATGTTTTTGTAATTAGTCGCTAAATTGGGATACACATGAGCCTCTAATTCTTCCATAGTGGAGACAAACAAACAAACATACAAACAAAAACTTAAAATCATATGTTAGATATATTGTATATGGCGTTGGTCCCATGTCAATCGGCTGAAATTGAAAAATTAACGTTACGCAATCAGGTGATGATGTCATAATTCGGAAACCGGGAAGTCGGAAGTCATTGTCTTCAATTGACTGTAGCATTATTTTTTCATTCTATTGCAAATGGCGTTGGCCCCATGTCAATCGGCTGAACTTGAAAAATTAACGTTACGCAATCAGGTGATGTCATAATTCGGAAGTCAGAAGTACAATTCTTTTACATCGGGACACTCCCGGGTACATGTTCTGTCAGCATGTGAAGTTTGGTGAGGATCAGTCCAGTACTTTTCGCGTACATAGGTCACAGAGAAACACACAGACAGACACACTTTCAACTTTATATATAGATGGTTCCCAATAAAGTGGCAAGCGACTCTTAATGTGCTTGGCCCACACGTCATTATGTACAAGCTCCATCGTGAGCCTTCAATCGTTGCTTAAAATAACAAAACAAAAGTTTTTATTTTGAACTGAGTTCAACGACAATCTGCCCCTATAAAATATGACAACCTCACTAATTGAAACATTTCTATCAAACCTTGACTTTATGTTGTTAAATATTTTGGGGACGACTTTGAAACCATGACTCGAACACATCACCGGTCGTCAAGATGTATTTTAACATTTCACAATTGAACTGCATCATAACACTCACTGTTTCTCATCCCTGAGCACTCGTCTCTTACTTATCGCTTCGGGACTGTGTACATGTTAGGTATGCAGAGGGGATTGGGTGAGAGTTAGTGTCTAAATTGAAAGGGAGAAAAAAAAGGGAAATAAGAGAAATTGCCGATTTGAAGGAAGGAAAGGGAGGACAAGGGGAGGAAGATAAAGAATATATGGGACATATCTCACGGGAATTGTGGGTTTAAAAAAAAATGCAACTGACATTTGTGTAAGCTGTCGTATTGATAGCCCATTGGTCCATTGAATATGCAGACAGTAAAAGTAGTATAGTAGTAATGATGATTGTTTGTATTGTTACAGTGGTGGTCTTAGTAACATGCTATATCAGTGTGCTCTCCCAGAAGATGTGGAATTGATTGACAATGAACCACGAAGGGTGTGTCTTCGAATCTATGGCCAAATATTGCAGGTGCGTGACTGTTTCAGATTCACTTTATATATTATGTGAGGAGCGTTCATAAAGCTCTACAAAGTTTTCTTATGATAAAATAATAAATGTGCATATTCATTTATTAATTATTAATAAGTGCACACATACATTTCCTTTGTCATGTCTTATTATTACATCTCGTAATAATAAGATATAATATAATAAGATATAATCATAAGATTATTACATCTCGTGATGTTTTGAATATCCCGTGCCAATTGGACAAACTGTGGATGATGTATTACCGTTATTTTTATTTGCATGAAATAAAGGGGATTATCTTTTTTTTCTAAATTATGTATGTTATAGTGACAGTAAAATGTCAAGAAGTAATGGATGGCAGTAACAAGACTAGTGATGACTCGCTATTCAACTCTTTTTGATTTTTATCTTGCCAAAACGAAGTTTTTGCAAGATATGTTAGTCAGCTTGTATGTTTTTTTTTTGTTTGTTTGTTTGTTTTTTTGTTTTTTGTTTGTTTGTTTGTCTGTAATCACGTATAAAAAATTCTGCAGAGCACAGTTATCATTGGAAATTTTTGTAACTTCGCATATCAGAGGCCTATAGATGTCCCTTTCAGTGCACAAAATTTTGAAGGTCAAGGTCACTTTGTCGCAAATCAGGGGAGTCGACGAAACCCTTATTTTTTGAGTAATTTTAATCGGATCGTCTTGAAACTTCATGGGAATATAGTTCATGGTCTTTCGCTCAGCTGATTAGTTTTTGGTGGCGATTGGCCTTGACCTTTATGGTTAGCGCCTGAGGTCAAACATATTTGACCCCAAGGTCAAATTTTCAAGTTTTAGGAGCCATATCGTGTAGTACCTCAAATTGAACACCTCGATGAGTGCTTTCTAGATATGTCAAGCTTGAGACATTATGACGTCATTTGGTGACGTTATGGGGAAAACGCATATTTTTCATGGTTACTCTGTAGAACGATTCTCATAGGCAGATATTCCTCAAGGAGTCGCTCCTGGTGGATAGCAGCTCTGTTCACCTCAGTGTGACCTTAAAGAAGTCACACGCGGTCACCTTTTGGCAAGATACGGGTCACCCTGCGGGTGACATTGTTTTTATTTTTTTTGTTTGTTTGTTTGTTTGTTTGTCTGTAATCACGTATAAAAAATTCTGCAGAGCACAGTTATCATTCGAAATTTTTGTAACTTCGCATATCAGAGGCCTATAGAGGTCCCTTTCAGCGCATAAAATTTTGAAGGTCAAGGTCAAAGGTCAAGGTCACTTTGTCGCAAATCAGGGGAGTCGACGAAACCCTTATTTTTTTGAGTAATTTTGATCAGATCGTCTTCAAACTTCATGGGAATATAGATCATGGTCTGGCGCTCAGCTGATTAATTTTTGGTGGCGATTGGTCTTGACCTTTATATGTTTTTTTTTTTGTTTGTTTTTTTTTTGGTCTGTAATCACGTATAAATCACTCTGCAGAGCACAGTTATCATTGGAAATTTTTGTAACTTCGCATATCAGAGGCCTATAGAGGTCCCTTTCAGCGCATAAAATTTTGAAGGTCAAGGTCGCTTTGTCGCAAATCAGGGGAGTCGACGAAACCCTTATTTTTTGAGTAATTTTGATCGGATCGTCTTCAAACTTCATGGGAATATAGTTCATGGTCTGGCGCTCAGCTGATTAATTTTTGGTGGCGATTGGCCTTGACCTTCATGGTTAGCGCCTGAGGTCAAATATATTTGACCCCAAGGTCAAATTTTCAAGTTTTAGGAACCATATCGTGTAGTACCTCAAATTGAACACCTCGAAGAGTGCTTTCTCGATATGTCAAGCTTGAGACATAATGACGTCATTTAGTGACGTTATGAGGCAAACGCATATTTTTCATGGTTACTCTGTAGAACGATTCTCATCGGAATCTCTCGTAGGCAGATATTCCTCAAGGAGTCGCTCCTGGTGGATAGCAGCTCTGTTCACCTCAGTGTGACCTTAAAGAAGTCACACACGGTCACCTTTTGGCAAGATACGGGTCACCCTGCGGGTGACATTGTTTTTATTTTTTGTTTGTTTGTTTGTCTGTAATCACCTATAAAAAATTCTGCAGAGCACAGTTATCATTGGAAATTTTTGTAACTTCGCATATCAGAGGCCTATAAAGGTCGCTTTCAGCGCATAAAATTTTGAAGGTCATGGTCAAAGGTCAAGGTCACTTTGTCGCAAATCAGGGGAGTCGACGAAACCCTTATTTTTTTGAGTAATTTTGATCGGATCGTCTTCAAACTTCATGGGAATATAGATCATGGTCTGGCGCTCAGCTGATTAATTTTTGGTGGCGATTGGTCTTGACCTTCATATGTTTTTTTTTTGTTTGTTTTTTTTTTGGTCTGTAATCACGTATAAATCACTCTGCAGAGCACAGTTATCATTGGAAATTTTTGTAACTTCGCATATCAGAGGCCGGTAGAGGTCCCTTTCAGCGCATAAAATTTTGAAGGTCAAGGTCGCTTTGTCGCAAATCAGGGGAGTCGACGAAACCCTTATTTTTTGAGTAATTTTGATCGGATCGTCTTCAAACTTCATGGGAATATAGTTCATGGTCTGGCGCTCAGCTGATTAATTTTTGGTGGCGATTGGCCTTGACCTTCATGGTTAGCGCCTGAGGTCAAATATATTTGACCCCAAGGTCAAATTTTCAAGTTTTAGGAACCATATCGTGTAGTACCTCAAATTGAACACCTCGAAGAGTGCTTTCTCGATATGTCAAGCTTGAGACATAATGACGTCATTTAGTGACGTTATGAGGCAAACGCATATTTTTCATGGTTACTCTGTAGAACGATTCTCATCGGAATCTCTCGTAGGCAGATATTCCTCAAGGAGTCGCTCCTGGTGGATAGCAGCTCTGTTCACCTCAGTGTGACCTTAAAGAAGTCACACACGGTCACCTTTTGGCAAGATACGGGTCACCCTGCGGGTGACATTGTTTTTATTTTTTGTTTGTTTGTTTGTCTGTAATCACCTATAAAAAATTCTGCAGAGCACAGTTATCATTGGAAATTTTTGTAACTTCGCATATCAGAGGCCTATAAAGGTCGCTTTCAGCGCATAAAATTTTGAAGGTCATGGTCAAAGGTCAAGGTCACTTTGTCGCAAATCAGGGGAGTCGACGAAACCCTTATTTTTTTGAGTAATTTTGATCGGATCGTCTTCAAACTTCATGGGAATATAGATCATGGTCTGGCGCTCAGCTGATTAATTTTTGGTGGCGATTGGTCTTGACCTTCATATGTTTTTTTTTTGTTTGTTTTTTTTTTGGTCTGTAATCACGTATAAATCACTCTGCAGAGCACAGTTATCATTGGAAATTTTTGTAACTTCGCATATCAGAGGCCGGTAGAGGTCCCTTTCAGCGCACAAAATTTTGAAGGTCAAGGTCAAAGGTCAAGGTCACTTTGTCGCAAATCAGGGGAGTCGACGAAACCCTTATTTTTTGAGTAATTTTGATCCGATCGTCTTCAAACTTCATGGGAATATAGATCATGGTCTGGCGCTCAGCTGATTAATTTTTGGTGGCGATTGGTCTTGACCTTCATATGTTTTTTTTTTTTTGTTTGTTTTTTTTTTTGGTCTGTAATCACGTATAAATCACTCTGCAGAGCACAGTTATCATTGGAAATTTTTGTAACTTCGCATATCAGAGGCCTATAGAGGTCCCTTTCAGCGCATAAAATTTTGAAGGTCAAGGTCACTTTGTCGCAAATCAGGGGAGTCGACGAAACCCTTATTTTTTGAGTAATTTTGATCCGATCGTCTTCAAACTTCATGGGAATATAGTTCATGGTCTGGCGCTCAACTGATTAATTTTTGGTGGTGATTGGCCTTGACCTTCATGGTTAGCGCCTGAGGTCAAACATATTTGACCCCAAGGTCAAATTTTCAAGTTTTAGGAACCATATCGTGTAGTCCCTCAAATGAACACCTCGAAGAGTGCTTTCTCGATTTGTCAAGCTTGAGACATAATGACGTCATTTGGTGACGTTATGAGGCAAAAGCATATTTTTCATGGTTACTCTGTTGAACGATTCTCATCGGAATCTCTCGTCGGCAGATATTCCTCAAGGAGTTGCTCCTGGTGGATATCAGCTCTGTTCACCTCAGTGTGACCTTAAAGAAGTCGCATGTGGTCACCTTTTGGCAAGATATGGGTCACCCTGTGGGTGACATTGGTTTATTTTTATGGTGAACATGGCTGGTAGGATGGCCTAGACCTTGGAGCTACACACCCTTGCCTCCTAACTGTCCAGCTTGCGTTTAAGTCTCAATTCAGCTATCAACTGCCATTCTGATGTTTCACAAGCAGGGTGAGGTATCGATGTATGTGCATTCCCATGGATGGATGTTAAGCTGTTGGTCCCAACTGCCAGCATTAGTTGGTGGAAGTTAAAGATCTCAGGGTGTCCTTCGCAAAGGCTAAGAGAGTCATCACCAGCACCTTGAACAAATTCCAAATTCCTGTCCTGACTACTGCTAGAAAGGCTAGGGCAAGCCACCCAGTATGATTGTTGCCAAGAAACCGCTTTGGCACCAACAACGCTTTACAAAGGTATGGTAGAGCTAATCATGATAAATGGTGAACGTGTCTTTTTGTGTCTTCCAGGATGTGGACTCTCTGGTACTGGAGAGTGTCATGTTTGCTATTCTTGCAGAGCGAAGACTTGGGCCTCTTCTCTATGGAGTTTTCCCACAGGGTCGTATTGAGGAGTTTATCCCAGTGAGTAAGTAAGCTAACGATCCATGACAGTAAATGATGTTCTTGTGATAGTAACACCTGATAGTCATGTACGAGAGGTTGAGAGTTAATATCTAGCCGAGTACAACTAATAATATTTACAATACATGATTAAAAATGGGCTGAGGTACCACTGATCCGAAATGCAATGATGGAAAATAAAGTAAAGGCCAAAAGAGAAGATTCAGGTATTTGAGACATCTGATTTTACTTCATCTGCTCATTATAAATGAAATTGCATGCTCTTCAGAAATATTCCCATGAGATGATGCCTTGGTCAGTAAAGTAAAAAGTGGGAACCCCAATTCCCCCTCCCCCGGCCCCCCAACCTGATCTTTCATCATTGATGAAATATTAAAGTGATTATTTAACCTGTATGAGCTGGCAGGATAGCCGAGAGTTATGTGCACTCGCCTCGGAGCTGTCTAGCCTGGGTTTGAATGTCGACTCGGCTTACTCCTTCAGCACCACCGACACTGTTACGGAATGGTACATTTGTATTATTGATAACCTGTTTAATTTGTGTGCTGGCAGGACGACCTAAATTAGAGGTACACACACTCGCCTCTAACCTGTCTAACCTGGGTTGGAATCCTGACCCAGCTACAAACTGTCATCTTGGTGTTTCACAGGCAGGGTGATTCATCAATGGGTGTGCCATCAATCAGATGGATGTAAAACTGGGCGTCACGTCTGCTGACATCAGTTGGCGGACATTAAATATCCCACGGTGTCTTTCACAAAGAGTAGGCGAGCTATCACCGGCAAAGTGGACAGGTCTCCACACTCTTAACCGAATGCTGTACACGATAACTCACAGTTGCATTTACAACTGTAATTGAAGCGTTTTAACGTGTATAAAGCAACAAGGTATCGATGAAATATGAACCGAATGTATTGGAGATTTCTCCGGAACAACATGTGTTCTATGTGACCTCCAATGTGCCAATCCAGTTCCTCCGATTAATGGTCCCTTCTATTCTGTCAGCTTAAAGGATCACAACAAACCATTATTATCATTTTCTTTGCTTTAACCATGCATTGGCACTTTTTGAATGCCAAATGGATTTTCAGAACCACCAAACTAGCCTGTCTAATTTTGCAACCTCAATTAAGTCGATTTTGGCCTCTTCTAACATATATATATATATATATATATATATATATATATATATATATATATATATATATATATATATATATATATATATATATATATATATATATATATATATATATATATATATATATATATATATATATATATATATATATATATATATATATAAAGCTGTGCAAGACTTTTAGGATGCTCATTGAAATAAAGAAGTTTGAACATTTTCTTTTCCACATTGGCAGTCTGAACAAAAGTGCATTGAACAATATTTCCACAATGTTTTCTTGATGTACGATGCCATGCATGGCGATGGTGTTCGCTGCGAAAACATACAAAATGAATATGAACTGTCATCATTTTTGGCCCATCTGCGCTTTTTTGTCGTTTTGTATATCAGAGCAGAAGGTTGAGAACGGAAGATCTTGCCGATCCTGATATATCGGCTGTAATTGTGGTCAAGACGGCAAGATTCCACAAGATGACGATGCCTTTCAACAAAAAGCCAAAGTGGCTCTTCAACACCATGGAACGGTATGTTTTGTTTAAATTATCTTGATGTTTTTTTTTTGTTTATTTTCATTTGATTTCGAATGTTGTGATAATTTGCAGACTGGGTAAAAGTTTTGTTTGTAAGTCAGAGATATTGCCTGCGATGGCTTATCCGTAGCTTCTGCTCAGCGGCTTAGAACATGTCAAAAGTCCAGTACACTCATGGAATTTTTTTGTAAAATTATTAATTGTAGTTTTGATAAACAGACTTAAAAAGTTGATTATGATATCCAAGATGTTGAATGCAGCACAACATTCGACATTCAGACGGAACATAATGCCATCTGCATGTTTCGCTTCAACTGCAATAGCCATGGGCATCCAGAGCTCAAAACAGCTTCAGCCATGGAAAAGAAAACATTGTGCTCAACCAGGATTACTTTTGCAGCTTTTTCTTTTCTAAAAGTCTAAATTTTTGGGAAAAATTTGTGTTATATTCTGGCTGGTCCTGAAATGCTCTGATAACCGGTGCAATCTCTGACAGGTTTATCATTCCGCTTCTGCTTGACATTTTGTCAACTTGTACATTTAACAAAACATGTCTGAGTTTTAACATGTTTTTAAAATTCAAGAACACAATAATACTCAACTCTGTTGGCTCCTGTGGCTGGTTGGTGGCACATGTAATTTGGTGATTTAAAGCTCGCCTTGATGAATTATTTGTGTACGAATATCCTTTCCTGAAGATAAATCTTGCTCTGGAATGCATTTTACAGTGCCATTATTACCTCCGTTACTGAAGGTGGACAGAGGTTGTGTTTTCGCCTCTGTCTGTCTGTCTCTGTGAGCAGGATATCTCAAAAGGTTATGGATGGATTCAGACAAAATTTGGTGGACAGGTTATGTGTGTGACAAGGATGATTTCATTTGATTTTAGTGAACATTCGGATGCTAGAATTTTTTTTAATGATTCTTCACCATTGAGAGATTAGCACTAAAAATGATATATAGCATGATATCTCAAAATGTTTTGGATGAAATTTGGTGAACAGGTTGGGTGTGTGACGAGGACAAAATATTTTTTGATTTTGGTGAAGATCTGGATCTGGATCGGATGCAAGAATTTTAAATTGATTCTTCACCACAGAGATGTTGGAGCCAAAAACGATATATAACATCCTTCCTCAAAATGTTATGGACGGATTCGGACGAAACTTGGTGGATGCATTGGCAGGTGACAACAACAAGCTGATTAGATTTTGGTTCAGTTCCAGATGCAGATCCGGCCTATCATTAGGCTAGAAAACATAAACTGGTTCAGCCTGGCAGAGGTATGGGCTCTACCGAGCACCAGTCGAGTTACCTCCACCACCGACGGTGGAAGGAGGTTATGTTTTCACCCTTGTCGATCTGTCTGTTTGTCTGTTTGTTTATGTACAGGATATCTCAAAAAGTTGTTAACGGATCCAGATGAAATTTGCTGGGCAGGTCGGGTGTGTGACAAGGACAAACTGATTAATTTTTGGTGAAGATCTGATTACTAGAATTTTTTTAAGTGATTCTTCACCATTGGGAGATCTTGCCAAAAACGATATATAGCATGATATCTCAAATAGTTATGGACAGATTAGTACGAAACTTGGTGGACAGGTTGGGTATGTGACACAGACAAATTGATTTGATTTTGGTGAAGATCCGGATATGATAATTATTTAATTTTTAAAGTTATTCTTCACCATTGAGAGATTTGGCTAAAATGATATATAGCATGATATTTCAAGAATTTATTGGGCCCGATATGTTCTATTGGATCAGACATTGTGCAGCGGAGGTACGCGCTCTACTGAGTGCCCTTCTAGTTAGCGATATATTGGGTATTTTTAATCTGCGCAGTGGCTACAGATGGTGAAATACACCCGTGTAGCTTGTTCTCATACAATTGCAACATACTGTATGTTGTGACATCGTTGATATTTACCTGTGGAGGTAAAATGTATGACAGAGTGAGATCAGGTAAACCACAGGTATCTGTTGTATGACAAAACAAGTTGCATACAATCGTAAATTCCTGGAAGTATTGACTCGCTACACTACTCTTCTCTTTTTGGGATGTGTGTATTGCATACCTCAACAACATAATATGATATAACATTCTAACTTGCGAGAGGAGGTATAGAACATTTTAAACATTCACTTCACACTGTGTATTTAGCCTAATACAAAAGTTGACGCACAATTTCTTTATTAATTTTGAATGGCACGTGAGGTGGGTTCCTTCAGAGCACCATAAGAGATTTGATGAGTTACTAAGGCCTAGGTCACATTTGCCACGGTGGCCGCAGTATTTCCATGGTCACACAATGTAGTAGTCACATATGTTTTTATTTTTCGGGTAGCCGCACGGCGTGTTTATAAATTGTGGAGACCGAAAACGTGGGGGTGCCGTACGGTCTTTGATTTGATGTCGCACGGTGACCTTAGGGCGTCGCTGCGGCGGCAATATAATTCTCAAGGTGCCCGCAAGGTGACTGCAGGGGGGCCTAAGGCGAACGTGCGGCCAGACGGAAGGTTAACGAGTCGGTATATATACCAGTCCTTTTTTTTACTGAAATAAAAATATACCAGTATATATAACTGAATATACTATAACTATAATATACCGTGGTCCCCCAGAATCCGAACGGCCAAGCTGTATGAACAAATTGGAATCCGAACAATTTTTTCGAGAAAGTTTGGCCCTAAAAACCCAATACATTTTTAAAAAACCGAACACAACGTGGTGTTCATGTTTGTTCACGTGTCTCCCCCACCTGTTCGAGCCGCATCTTTGCGCTTTGTTCATTCAGTTCGTCGGTGGAAGTACTCAGTCACATTTGCTCCACGGCGAGGATAAGGCGGCCGTACGCCCTCTGAATTGACAAACGTGCGGCGGCCGCAGAGGAACTGAGGTGGCCTAAGGGTGGCCCTACGCCGTTTCGCTATATTTTACAGGCCGTCGGGGCGCCGTGGAATTATAACTACGGAGTTATAACTTTTTTTCATTTCTACGCTCGCCGTAGTAATTACACAAGCCAAGCTATGACGTAGATGTGTTCCATGTCGACCGTACGTAGGGCGTACGGTGGGCTTGCGTTTTCCGTGCGGCTGCCGTAAGCTCTTCTTAATGAAAAATGAATTTTCCCAACGTTTTTGGTCTCCACAATTTATAAACATGCCGTGCGTCTACCCGAAAAATAAAAACATGTGTGACTGCGACATTGTGTGACCATGGAAATACTGCGCCGCTTTATAATTGCAAGTGTTCGTACATTTTGTTGACCCTCCGGGCGCCGAGCCAAATGTGACTTAGGCCTTACCTCGTGTTTTCAGCTTCTTCTTTTTTTTTTTTTTAATCATCTTGTGTTTTAATTATTAACAAAAAAGCAATCCGATCACGTGGTGTGACGGACTGTCGGGCAAGGATTGAATTTCACAGCAAAACCGGTTGTAATTTTTAATAGCCATAATTACGTCAGCCCGATGCGTTTGATGAAAGTGATTGTGGTTCTGGAGGCATCATGTTTGATGAGTCGCCCTGGGGGCAGCACTCTCGCAGAGTGCGTGAGCGATCGAAACCCAGGCCAGAGCTCGAGCCTGTGTGGGCCTTTGGATGTGGTGATTGTACCAGTTTTCATACAATACACCGACACCGAAGGTCATTTACTCATCCTATTTCACCTTAAACATGGGGAATTTCTGTTTAAAGTGTCTTGAAAGTGGGTTTTCTTTGGGTCCACGAACGGATTCATTCACTTTCTATTATTTCTTATTGGGAAAATATTTTTTGAATCTGAACTTTTTGCAATCCGAACAGCTTCCTGGAACGAATTAAATTGGGATTCTGGGGGCACCACTATGTATAGGCAAACAACTATACTCCAATCTCTAGTGGTAGCGCACGGTGGACGCACGATCGATGCAGACTGCCACGGAGGCTGTAGGTAGGTGCACGGCGGGCGTAGGGGAACCGTGCGTCGACCTTGCGTTGCCCACAGGTAGTCACACAGACCGCAAGGCCACCGTACGGCGACCGTGTAAAGAGTGCGGCCACCGTAATTTTTTGGGGGTTGGGAAAATTCATTTTTCATTGATAAGAGCTTACGGCAGCCGCACGGAAAACGCAAGCCCACCGCACGCCCAATGTACGGTCAACATGGAACACATCTACGTCTTAGCTTGGCTTGTCTAATTGCTACGGCAAGCGTAGAAATGAAAAAAAGTTAAAACTCCGCAATTTCATTCCACGGCGACCCTACGGCGTAGGGCCACCCTGAGGCCACCTCAGTTTCTCTGCAGCCGCCGCATGTTTCTGTCAATTCAGAGGGCGTACGGCCGCCTTATCCTCGCCGTAGAGCAAATGTGACTGAGGCCTAAGCGCACTTCATAGTTACTGAGCCAAATGGCATACAACAACAAAGCAATGAGCCTGTTCAGTGTTCTCATCTAAACCATTAGCTATTTGATGCTCAGAACCATGATTCAAATTCCACGTGCTATATACACGGTGTAATCCCTCCTCCCCCCCCCCCCCCTTTGGACCATACTCTGTACAGAGCGTTGGTACTGCTTAAGCATTTACCTGGACTATTGGACACAATCGTTGATGGGTCGCCACTCCACAGTATACCAGCATGCTGGGACTCATTTTGCCGACCTCAGGAGGATGACAGGCAGAGTCAACCCCACCTTTTATTCATTCAATAGCCAAGTGGGATTTGAATTCAGGACCTACGATCCCAAGCCCACCACTCTAACCATTAAGCCAACACCAGGCGTGTAATTGCTCATGCATAAGCCGCATTCTTTTCCCAAAAATATCTGATCAAAGTTTGGGGTGTGTATTATCCATGAGAACTAAAATGTAAGCTCTATTTCTCCAGATTTCTCATACTGACACACAAGACTGACCAATGTCACTGGGTGCCACCATCTTTAAAATGCAGTGCATTGTGGGATATCGTATTGAACAATGAACGTATATTTTTTGTTCTGAATGACAATTATTTTGAGAGAAGAATTAAAATTGTTTGGTTATTATACAGGGTGTTCCAAAAGTCACCTTGGGATTTAGGAATTGAATAACATTTCTGTTTTTCAAACAATTTATGATTATATTGATACCAAAAGAAAATTTACAAAATGGAGATAAATTTGCTTTATTTATGAAAAATGATGCAGCTCAGATGTCCCCTATTTTCGGCTTCATAGAGACGGGCTCTTTCGACAGCATTTCCATAACAGCGGACAATAACTCTGACTGCATCCCTCAAATTTCAGCACAGATGTTGTCCTTGAGCTGCTGAATTGTATGGAGTTTATTGATGTATACACGCTCCTTTAGGTAACCCCAAAGAAAATAATCGGGAGGCGTCAAATCAGGAGAACGTGATGGCCAAGAAATTTCTAAATTTTCCCAAATTATTTGGTGTCCAAAAATTTGCCTTAGAAGCTCCACCGTGGCTCGTGCCGTGTGGGCAGTGGCTCCATCTTGTTGAAACCACATCTCAGGTTTATCCTTCACTGCAGGACACACAAAATTCTCGAGCATGGCTCGATACCGCTCACTTGTAACCGTCGTTGCACTGCCATCCTCATTTTCAAAAAAATAATGGCCGATAATCCTTTCTGACGTTACACCACACCAGACAGTGCATTTGAGAGGATGCAAACACGTTGATAAATAGTCCTAAGATTCTCTAATCCCCAGAACCTACAGTTCTGCTTATTCACAAAACCGTTCAAATGGAAATGAGCTTCATCACTCATAATCAGTTTTTGAACAAATTCGTTTTCTTCATTGACCAACCTCTGAATTTGGACTGGGTAATTTAAGCGTTGTCGATGATCAGTCGGTTTCAACTTTTGCTCCAATTGCATTTTATATGGGTACAGATGTAAATCGTTTCTTAGTCTGTGATAGTGACATCCGAGACATCCCCAACTGGTCAGAAGGTCTGCGGATCGATGTTCCTGGTTATTCTTGAACACTGTCCAGTGCACGTTCATGATTAATCTGCGAACGGACTGAACGTGGTCTTCCAGATCGTGGCAAGTCACTTACTGACCCATATTGCTGAAACCGTTGAATCAACCGACGAATCATTAAATCTGAATGTGGTTTTCTGGCATTGAAGTGTCGGTAGTATGCTATTTGGGTGAGAATAATTGATCGATGAAATTTAAAATTAAATTCCATGATTTTGGTTCTTTGTTCAGTTGTGATTTTTTTCCAAATGTTCATCTAAAAATCTGAAAAGAAAAGAAAAACAAATTATTATAAAACAAAAATGTTATTTAATTTATAAATCCTTTGGTGACCTTTGGGACACCCTGTACATGTTTGCTTTTTTAAACTTAAAATATAAATAAACGCCACCATAGCAGCAAAATAAGCTATGTTCATTGCAGCACAATAGACTTGACTACCTGAGAATTTCTCATTTCCACGAGGAAATGACTCGCGAAAGAGAGTTCCTGATGAGCTCTGACTCTACTAATCAAATAGATGTCACATATCACTCAGTAAGAGTTGTTAGGTACATTCAACATACCACGTCGTTAATCATGTTGTGTTTGATACAAGGTACAAGTAATCCATTATGCTGAATTATATGGTAACAGAGCTGCTGCTCGCAAGTTTGACCTTGATGAGAGCAACGTTGGAGCCTGGCACAGAGAGAAATAAGTTATTGAGAATATGCCCAAAGACCAAGCGGGCCAATGGTTTCTCCAGAGCTTGAGAAGCTTCTGATCGCGTGGATAACTCATTGCAGTCAACACAGTCCACATCAGACTGCAGATGAAGGTCATCACGAGAAACCTGAAGTTTTAGGGGTGCGGATTATATATAGAAACTGGTATTTTCCTGAGAATTTTATCTGAAAAGTGCTCTGCGTATTGTACATGAGTGATTACGGTACTTGTCCATTGTTTGCTGATGTCCTTGTAATTCACATAAGGTGCACTGGTGTCTACTAATGTCTTATTCTGCATGTGATTTATGTACAAGCTCCACTAATAGCCTTGGATCGATTTATAAAAAGGGCAGCAGTGCTGAAAATCACTTTTTCGAGAGATTTCACGTTCTCGAAGCGCTATGTTGCCGTGGAACTACCCGCGTGATAATACTTCCATGTTGCGTCAAAACGATAAGGAGAAGCGAAAGTGATGTTGATCTAGATTGGAAAGAAAAGATTTAAGGAGGAAAGACGATTTGTAAAATTATCTGCTTGCTGGTTTGCTGTTTTAGTGATATCTTTTTTGCATGTTGGGAGTCTTGTTGGAAACGAAAATACTCAAGAATGGAAAATAGGTTATTGTATATATGTTTATGACAACCTTATCAGAGGTTTTAAGATGTTACTTTTGTATTATGTGAATGAAGTGGCCATTTTGTTTCTGGGCCATCTCTGCGAAGAAGGACATTGATTTAGGGTTCAACGGACAATTTGTATTTCGTTGAAGTCCACGATCTATGCTTCACAAGCACTTGCGCATGCCGGACTTGCTAAAACCATATACATTTACACAGTGAACTAGTCATAAGAAGAAGGGGGAGGGGTGGAGTAATTTGAGAAAAGAAGAAGTAGCAGAGTTGGGAAGGGGTGGGGAGGGGGAATGAGTTTGTCCATCTGTCTGTAAGCAGGATATTTCAAAGTTACGGACGGATTCAGATGAACCTTGATGGACAGGTTGTGTGTGTGTGTGTGTGTGTGTGTGTGTGTGTGTGTGTGTGTGTGTGTGTGTGTGTGTGTGTGTGTGTGTGTGTGTGTGTGTGTGTGTGTGTGTGTGTGTGTGTGTGTGTGTGTGTGTGTGTGTGTGTGTCAAGGAAGAATGGATAAGATTTTGGTGAAGATCCGGATCTCGACACTAAAATTTTTAAAACTGATTCTTCACCATTGAGATATCGGGCCAAAAACGATATATAGCACGATATCTCAAAAAGTTGTGGACGGATTCGGACGAAACTTGGGGGACGAGTTGTGTTGGTAACAAGAACAAGCCGATTAGCTTTTGGTTCGGTCCCGAATTCAGATCAGACCTATCGGTGGAATGCAAAATGTAAACTGTTCAGCCTGGCAGAGGTATGCACTCTGCCGAGTGACGTTCTAGTTTTATTATGAAACGTGTCGATGGATATTCCAAGTCACTCACTTTGACTTTTCGAAAAAGTGTTTTACAAATTGTTTACACTTAACAGCATTGTGAGAATGCACCACTCTCTCCTTGTGTGTTCATACAGCAATCTGTACCAATGTTCTTTGAATGCTTGGAGAGTCCAAATCCATTAGTGGTATTTATAGTTCCATCAAGTAAGCCAGTTTTGCATCTGTAATTTTACTACAATGAAGATAAATCGATGCGAATTAAAATATCGATTTTTGATCCTTCGTCCAGTTAAATTTGGCCAGGAAATACAAAGTGAAAGATTTTTGTTTCCTGACATAAACATGTTTCCACTGTTTAATTAAGCAATCATTCTTCTTGTGCAAACCCAATTGCCCTTTCAAAATTGTATAACATTTTATAACCGCTGTCCGCTGGGCTTGACTGGGAATAAATCAATCTGAGGCACCCATTGTTTCTCCGTGGCTGTTCTTTAGAAACTCGTGTATTTTTGTTTTTAATTTCCACAAAACATGTTGAAGGGAGTGCATATAGGTTTGTGCAAATGAACATGGTAAAGGTTTGCTGTTTTGTGTAAATTGAGTGCAGGCAAGGGTGAGGGTGTAGCGCGTACTGGCTGGGGTGAGGGCGGAGCGCGTACTGGCTGGGGTGAGGGCGGAGCGCGTACTGGCTGGGGTGAGGGCGGAGCACGTACGGGCTGGGGTGAGGGCGGAGCGCGTACGGGCTGGGGTGAGGGCGGAGCGCGTACGGGCTGGGGTGAGGGCGGAGCGCGTACGGGCTGGGGTGAGGGCGGAGCGCGTACGGGCTGGGGTGAGGGCGGAGCGCGTCCGGGCTGGGGTGAGTCACGCTCTGGGACTATGGGTCCCACTCCGGGACCCCCTCGCCACAAATCCTGCTCCATGTCCCAAAGCCCCCTATCCTCCCAACCAATTCCCCCTCCCATGCCCAATGTCCACATCCTGTCATCCCCACCCTGGTTCCTCCCTACATTCCTCTGCCCTCTCTCCACATTCCCCATGGTGTTTCCATATCCCCCCAATGTGCCAACTCCACCTCCTCTCCTATATCTAACTATATGGACCTCCAACATCTCAGACCTCCTTTCCAATCTGACAGATCCATTGATGCAGGTTGTTGCTGCAAAACTTTACATTATCTGGCTAACGGAGTCATTCTTTCCACAGGTTATCACCAATTCCTCTGTCTCACCCCAAGTGTTGTCTCCTCATTCACTGGGATGGGATTCAGGTCTGTGAAAATGGAGCTGTTATATTACATGAAGTATTCCGTTTTCACTATCCATATACTGTACCCCTCCCACCCCCAATCACATATCTTCCTATACCCCTACCCCACTCCCATCTCTCTCTTCTCCTCTCCTCTCCTGCCCTCCCCACTCCCCCAACGTGGACAAACTTATAATCACCGATCCGAACTCTCTTCATATGCAGAGATTTAAACTGTCACCATCACAATTTTCCTGGGAGATGGTACCTCCAAACCTTCCATGGCACTGAAACAAAGGACTTGTGTAACTCCATGGCCCTGACTCAATCTGCGAACTTTCCAACATGGATTTCTGCCAATGGAAAATGCTCCCTTCTGGACCTCATTATGATGAACTATCCTTTAACGTCTCATGTTCTTCCATCTCCATTTGGTTCATCTGATCATGTTCTTGTGAGAGTCCACATTTCTCTGGCTATTGTTGAGAACTGCCTCAGTACTGCAGAGTCTAACTGTTCACTCAAGGTGACTGGCAGGGACTGCAAGTGGTGCTCTCATTTTCAGGATTGGTCTTTGCTGCCCCCACTATTGATGCAGCCTGGGAATTTTTTTCACAAAAGCATGCTTTCTCTCATGCACAGGTTCATCCCATCTCATCACCAGCTATCCTATCTATCCTCTCATTTCTGGTACATTAATTGAATCCTGTCGTGGAGGAAGTTGCCTTTAAATAACTTACCTTCTCTTCGTAGAAGACAAATCTGACTGAAGGCTATTTTGATCTCAGGTTATTCCACAAAGCTCGTAACAAATTTATCCTTACTCATGAGAGCCAGAAAATATATCTGACCAACTTCAAGGTTGAATACTTGAACCTGTCTCTATAAAAGTTTCATTGGCACCTTGAAAAGTCCATCTCTGTATGCTCTCCTCCAATCCTTCCTTCACTTAAAATGGCCCCACAGCTGACTCCACTCATGAGAAGACTAAATAGCTCAACTTCCAATCCAAATCTCACTTATCCCATCATCACTTGCTGTTCCTACGTTACCCATCCTTACCTAACTGTTCCTGGTTACAGTCTTTCTTACCAAAAGTTGGAGAAGTTTTCCTCGATTCCGATGTGGAAACATGCCTGGATGGTATCAATGCGCCCATCCTCAAATGCTGCTCCACTGCTTTTGCATATGCTTTTTCTGCTCTGATATACCTATAATTTGTTCTCAGCTACCTTCCTTATAAAAATGCCCGAAAACCAGATCCTCTTAACTACAGGCCTCTTGGCTTAGTTGCAATTAAATGCAAAATCGAGGAATTCATCATTGCAGTTGACATCAAATTATTCCTTTTCTCCAACAGAAAAGTGAAAACTGTTGAAACTTCCTTTTCCTTTTTAAAAATTCTCTCTCAAAAAAAAATATAAAATATAAATCATAATAAAAATAATAAAAACTATCTCTGATAATGCTTCATCTTCCTCTTTCACACGTGTGGTACTCTTTACTGTTTCATAATGCACTACTCTTCTGCTATTTAAACAGACTGCTCTCAATTCGACCTTTCCTTCATAGTTTGCCTAAAAAATCCAACTGTGACGGCATTTCTTCTCTCCATTCTCAAAATTCGCCTTTATTGCTTCCATCAAGAAATGTGTTTAATCGAATCTCTGACCTAAAAAAATTTAAAACCCCAGTTTTCTATGAATGTTCGCTTTCCATCAGCCATTCTTTTTTTCCAACTTCAGTGCCAACTCACTCCTCTCAGCCCTCACTCTCAAAGCAACCATCACACTCTTCTCCCACTAAGCTTCCCCCTCACCTTTCTCCCTCAACTCTCCCCACTCACCCTTCTCCCACCATTCACCCCCCTCACTCACCCTTCTCAAAGTTGACCCCCCCTCACATCCACAAAGCTGCCCTCTCACCTCGATCTCATCACTCCACCTCCTCAAATCCTCAACTGCCTTCTGCCGCCTCTCTTTCCCACCCCTCTCCCCCAGCACCACAGAGCCTTTTCTCCTCCTCATCCGGCCCCCTCCCCTAGCTATTCTGCAATCCCCCACACTCTTTCAACAACTCTCCTTACCTCCTCCCTCTTCATTAACAGTGTGGACTTCAAATATCCGGGGCCTTCGCTCAAACCTTACAGATATTTCCATACAGGTTGCCACTGACAAACCAGACATCATCTGCTTAACAGAAACTTTAATCCCTCAAGACGTCTCTGACTCCCAAGTATCTATCCCTGGTTACTGCCTCCTCCGGTATGACAGACCTCATCCGCGCCCTGGTGGAGGAGTTGCTCTCTTCATCAAAGACTCTATTCCTCACTCTCCATGCACTGCCCTCACTCCACCACACCCCCAGGAATACCTCTGGCTACGGCTTCCCTCCACTCCCACCTCATGTTTATATGTGTAGTGTACTATCCACCAAACAGTGATGACTCCATTTATACCTCACTATCCGAAACCATGGACCAACTTCTATCTTCTTATCCAAATTCTCTCTTCCTCAAATGTGGTGACATCAGTTGTCATCATGCCAGTTGGCTGGGTGTTGGTACCTCTCACCTGCCATGGTACTTCAGCAAAAGCTTTATGCGACTCATTGGGACTGACTCAATTGGTCAATTTCCCAACCTGGATCTCAACCAATGGTACTCTATCTCTTCTGGATTTGATTTTGACAAATTTCCCTGAAATTATCTGCTGTTCTTCCTGCGCCAATCAGTTCTTCTGACCACGTGCTTGTCAAAGTGGACATCTCTCTGGCTACTGGACATCAGAGAACCACCTCACCGCCATCGTGTCTGGCATTTCACTCAAGCCGACTGGCAGGGTCTTCATGCAGCCATCAAACTTCCAGACTGGTCTCCCATCGCTACTTTCTCCAACATCAACTCATCCTGGGAATTCTTTCAAAAAAACTTGCTCTCCCTCATGCACATATTTATCGCCTCTCGTCTTCAGTTGTCCTCCCTTTCCTCCCACCCATGGTTCACTGGAGCTTGTGGTGAGGCAGTTGTCCTGAAACAACTTGCCTTTGCCTCATGGAAAGCAAACCCAACTGAGGGTAATCTCTGTTCCTTCCATAAAGCTCAGTACAAGTGTGTTTATACCCTCAGGAGAGTGAGAAAAGAACATCTTTCTAAGCTCAAGTCTGAACTCTCAAACCTCTCTCCCTCCTCCAAATCCTGGTGGTGTCTAATCAAGTCTGTTTCTGGTGAATGGCCCCCTTCCATACCCTCCCTTACCTCAAATGGCCACACTGCTGATACCGCACAAGAAATGGCTGAATGCCTAAACTCAGTGTTTGCATCAAAATCTTGTGTCCGAAACCCATCGCTTTCTGTACCCACCTAACCCAGTTGCACCCAACTGTCCCTGGACTCTGTATCCTTCTCTCCTGACATGGTGGAGAGCTTGCTGTCAAACCTCGACTCAGATTCTGCAACCGGTCCAAATGGCATCAGCCCACATGTCCTAAAAACCTGCTCCTCTACTCTTGCTCACCCTCTCTCTGTTCTACTCACCCTCTCATTTGCTCAAGGTCATCTGCCATCTGCTTGGAAATCAGCAAACATTACTACCCTGCATAAAAAAGGTGCAAAAACAGATCCCTGCAACTACAGACCAATCAGCCTTCTCTCAATCAGCAAGGTTATGGAATCCAACATCGCTTCAGACATTAAATCCTTCCTCTTCTCCAATGGCTTGATATCCAAGCATCAGTTTGGTTTCAGACCAGGTCACTCTACTCTGGATATGCTGCTTCTGCTCTCGCAACAATGGATGGAGGTCCTCATTGCCGGACATGAAATCAGAGCCATATCCCTAGACATATCGACACGGTCTGGCACCCTGCCCTGCTCACCAAACTCTCTTCCTATGGTATCCAAGGCCATCTCCCCTCATGGCTCACAGACTTCCTCTCCTGTCACAGTCAACCTGTGGCTCTAATGGAGTTCTTTTATCCCCTCTTCCTGTCCAGGGTGGAGTGCCTCAAGGCAGCGTTCTGGGCCCTCTTCTTTTTCTACTTTTCATCAATGATCTCTCCGACTCTCTGGAAAATACTCTATCTCTTTGCTGATGACTCCACCCTCTGCCGTACCATGTGTCATCCCTCAGACTGGCAAGCAGTAGCTTCTTCGCTCACTGCAGATCTGGATAAAATCACAAACTCGTCCAATACGTGGAACATGTCTTTCAATCCGGACAAATCTCACACTCTCACTATGTCTCTCCCAAAGGACCGTTTTGAAAACCCCCCTATCCACTTTCTCAACAATCTGCTGGAAGAAGTCCTTTCTTTCAAGCTTCTGGGTCTCACTATCTGCCATGAACTTTTCCTGGGAAAGCCACGTTTCCAACCGCGCCACCAAAGCCAGTCGCCGACTTGGAATCCTCCATTGTGCAAAGTCCTTCCTTGGCCCACCTGAGCTCCTGACCACATACAAAGCTTTCGTCCGCAGCCTGATGGAGTACTGCTCTCCCCTCTGGGCTGGTGCTCCTGCCTCCCACCTTTCTCTGCTTCACACTGTGGAAACCAAGGCATTTTGGATCATTGGTATCTCCTGCAATGAAGCTGAGTCTTTTGGCCTCTCACTCTTTCACTGCAGGCTGGTCGGTGGTCTTTCTGTCTTCTACTGTCTCGACCTTAAAAAATTCGACTTAAATTTTCAACATACATATATGAGCCACATGTCTTCTACATGTCTAGAAGACGCATGTCTTCTACTTGACACATGTTGAGCATTTCAGATTGTTTGGTATCCCATTTTGCTCGAAAACAGTCAGCCTCCAGCTTCCAAGGCTACCTGCTGACTTCCAACACTATTGTTGTCAATGCGTGACTCTCAACAGGATCCTCTCATCTGCCTCACCTTTCAAGTTTGGGGTGCCACAACACGCTCTTGGGGTCAGTCCTGTTCATTATATTTATCAACGATCTTTCTGGTTCTCTCTTTCTAAAATCTTCCTTGTTTTGCTGAAATCATCACATTCTGCCATAGCATCCTTCACCCTTCAGATAGGCAGACAACCCCCACTTTCCTTCTCTGCAAACCTTTATAAAATCAGGAGCTAGTCTACCGCTTGGAGTGTTTGTTCCAATTGTTTGAAAAACCCTTCTATCTACTTTCTTGACAAACCACTTGAAGTTCATTTCTTCAAAGGTTTGGGCCTCACCATCAGTCATGATCTCTTTGGCATATCGCATGTCATATTTGGCCTCCAAAGCCAGCCGCTGATGGGGCGTCCTCTGTCATGCCATGTCTTTTAATGGCAAATCCGAACACCCTTATAACATACAAGGCCTTCATCTGCAACTCAATAGCCCTGTTCTTCCCAATGGGCTGGTACCCCTGCCTCACACCAATAACATCTTGATGCTGTGGAGACCAAGGCCCTCAACAAAAGTCATTAGAATCTTCCACAACAAAGCTGAATCGGTGAGCCTTTTATTCCTGCTTTGCGGACATGTTGGTGGGCTATCTTCTGCTGCCCTCCTTTCTGCTCTTGCACCCTCTGCTCTTTCCATGCTTTATATTCCTGTGCCCCTCCACGTACTCACACTCCTCAGGTTTCTCAAGGGTGCATGCGTTCTTCTAATAACCTAGGAATACTGAAACTCCCAATATCCAGGTTCACTGCTCACATCCATTTGTTCCTTTTTATCTCTCTCTCCTCTCTCTCCTCTCTCTCCTCTCTCTCCTCTCTCTCATCTCTCATCTCTCTCCTCTCTCTCATCTCTCTCCTCTCTCTCCTCTCTCTCCTCTCTCTTTCCTCTCTCTTTCCTCTCTCTTTCCTCTCTCTCCTCTCTCTCTCCTCTCTCTTTCCTCTCTCTTTCCTCTCTCTTTCCTCTCTCTTTCCTCTCTCTCTTTCCTCTCTCTCTTTCCTCTCTCCCCTCTCTCTCCTCTCTCCCCTCTCTCTCTCCCCTCTCTCTCCTTTCTCTCTCTCACCTGTGCAACCAACTTATCCATTCTGTTCAACCTTATTCTTCCATCAATCATGCGAAAAGAGCAATTCGGTGTTTATCTGACCATAACACATTCAGTCATTACTTATCCTAGCTCAACCAAACTTGTTCGGGGGACAAAGGATCACACGACGGAGGTTGTAGTGACTTAACCTGCCACCCTCCTCAAGGGGGATTTCCGCCTTGGACGAACTCCGTGTTAAGGTGTATAAATAGCTCAGCTTGGCATTTTATGGGGCACAGTACCAACTGCAAGTAAAAATTATTATTATAACCGCAAACAATTCTTTCCAACATATGATTACCTTTTTAACATTTCAAACATTTTTAAACATTTCCTTATTAACCATTTCAATGGAGTGCTTGCTTGAGTGCTGCAGCCACTTGGTGAGCACTCTACAAGCTGATTGGTAATGGAACACACCCTGACGTCCTTGAAGCATTCCATGCTAATCACATTCCCCACAGACGAATGAATCTAAGCCGTCTCAACTCGCTCGGCGTCTAGGTGAGTTACTCAAATGAGTCTTTCCGCATGAATAACACTGAACAACAAAAAATTTTTACTGGAGATGTGTAAAGTGATTTAGACTAATTTGGGTACGCTGATTTCAAAAATCATAACCGTTTTGCTGTATCACGTCAGGATTTTCAGTAACAGAAATATTCCCATTGCCTAGAAGTCAGGATTTCAATGAAATTTACAAAAATTCATTTATTCATTTATTTCATCATGAATGCTTCAAAATTATAGAAATTACAGAAAAACTCCACTAGAATGTAATTAAAAATGCTTTAGGCATTTGGCTTTGCGTTTGTGCTGCTCTGTGTCAGTTTCACGATGCAGGAACCAGCAGAAATCGCCCATCATGTTCGGGTTGTGCCGCCCTTGGTAACGCGTCTCCATGAGTGAAATCTCTTGGTGGAATCGCTCGCCGTGCTCGTCCGAGACTGCTCCCAAGTTGTCAGGGAAGAACTTCAGGTGCTGGTGTAGGAAATGGATTTTCAGGGACATCCTGGAGCCAAGTTTCCTGAAGGACTCCAGCAGCTGCTGCACTATTTCTTCATAGTTGTCCGCGCGCTCGTTCCCCAAGAAGTTGTCCGTCACAGCTTTGAAGCTCCTCCACGCTGCCAGCTCTTTGGGGTTTAGAGTTGTCGGAAAAGTTTCATCCTTCATAATCTGTCAGATTTGCGGTCCAACAAAGACACCAGCCTTGATCTTGGCCTCCGACAAGGTGTTGCCAAACTTTTCCTTGAGGTATAAAAACCCACGCCCATTCAGATCCATTGCCCGTACAAAACTTTTCATCAAGCCGAGCTTTATGTGGAGTGGTGGAAGGAAAACCTTGGCTGGGTCGACAAGGGCGACATGCTTCACGTTGTGTCGACCAGGTACATGCTCTTTTCGCTCTTCCCAATCTTTCTTCGTCCAGTGATTCTTGTCGTCTCTGCTATCCCAGAGACAAAGGAAGCACATGTATTTCGTGTAGCCTGACTGCAGCCCTAACAACAGCGCCACCACTTTCAAGTCTCCGCAGATGTGCCAGTTGAAGTCATTGTACTTGATGGAATCAAGCAGCTGCCGCATAGTCTCATAGGTCTCTGTCATGCCGAACGCGTGAGCCAGTGGGACTGATGGTTTCTCGTTGCCATTGTGGAGCAAAACAGCCTTCAAGCTGTTCTTCCCCGAGTCGATGAAGAGGCGCCAGTCTGCAGGATCGTGATCACACCCAAGTTCTTTCAACAGACCGTTGATGTCACTGCAGAATGTCATCGTGTCTTCCATCTCAAAGAACTCAGCCATGTCTCTGTGACGTGCTCTGAACAAGGATATCTTGGTGTTAGGTTCAAGTACATTCCACTGCTGCAGCCTTGATCCAAGCAGCTCTGCCTTCGCCTTTGACAGCGAGAGATCTCTTACAAGATCATTTAAGTCTCCCTGGTTCAGAAGGTGTGATTCTTGAGTGTCGGGTTCAAAAGGTTCATCATCACCATCCTCTTCACCACTGCTTACAGCTATGTTCTGATCAGCTGGAGGTGTTGGAACGGGGTTCTCGTCATCATAAGGCACAGGTTTACGAGCAGAGACGCAGTCAGCGTACTTGATGTGACCTTTATTCTTCTTGTTGAAGCCGGCGATGCTTGTGCAGCAGAAATAACAATCATCATGATGATTCTGCGGCTCACGCCATATCATGGGCACCGCAAATGGCATGCTCGCGCGCTTGCCCACCAACCACTGAGTCAAGGTTGTGTGACAGCTTGTGCAGCAGATGTGTGGTGCCCAGCTCTGTTCTTGGTCCCCCACCTTACACCCGAAGTAGTGAAAGTAGGCGGCCTTCATTTTCACTGCTGTAGATATACTTCGCTGTTGATCTTTTTTGGTATACCGACCACAGACATAACAGAAGTTGTCAAGATGATTGGTACAGGAACGCCTACTCATCTTTATCTGAAAGAAAGAAATATAACACAAGTTAACAACAATTGTACGAAATAGACATGTTAAAGACATATGTAAATTTCATTGAAATCCTGACTTCTAGGCAATGGGAATATTTCTGTTCCTGAAAATCCTGACGTGATACAGCAAAACGGTTATGATTTTTGAAATCAGCATACCCAAATTAGTCTTAATCACTTTACACATCTCCAGTAAAAAAAATTTTTTGAAATTTGTTGTTCAGTGTAATCTATCCCATTGCCTGTCCTATTTTTCTCACCATAAGATTTTGTTGACTGCACATGGATTGTTTATAACGAATATCTTGGGTCCTCGTGTATGTATATATATGTATGTATATATATGTATGTATATATATGTATGTATGTATATATATATATATATGTATGTATATATATATATATATGTATATATATATGTATATATATATATATATATACATATACATATACATATACATATACATATACATATACATATACATATACATATATATATATATATATATATATATATATATATATATATATATGATGTCATTTCTAAGCCTGGTGTTGGCTTAGTGGTTAGGGTGGCGGCTTGGGATCCAAGGGTCCTGAGTTCAAGCCCCGTTGGCTGCTGAATTAACACCAGGGGGTTGACTCAGCCTGTCATCCTTCCGAGGTCGGCGAAATGAGTGCCAGTGTACTGGTCCCGGTGTATGCCCCGGTTAGAATAGGTGTGTCGTAAGAGGCGACCAGGGTTGGCGTCAGGAAGGGCATCCGGCCATAAAACATTGCCTCAAGAAAAAGCCAAACCCCTGCACAGCAGGGAAAAATGGCTGTAAAAACAGTCATATGATGTCATTTCTCACAGCCGTAGATTCCAGTGTGATGTGATATTGCCCTGGACACCCTGCGACCCAATTGTGACCTTTATTGAACACATAACCCCATTCGTAATGCATACTCAGCTCGAAGCTCTTTAGCCTGCGTTTGAATCTCAACCCAGCTATAAACTGTCACTTTGGTGCTTCACTGGCAGGGTGAGTCATCAATGCGTGCCGTTCCTTGGATGGACGTTAAATTAGAGTACCATCTGTCGGCATAAGTTGGTGGATGTTAAAGATCCCACAGTATCCTTCACGAAGAGTAGGCGAGCAATGAAAGAATTTCAAATTCCTGCTCTAACCGACAAGAAAATAATAATAACCATTGCTTTCATGACTTGAGACAGTTTCATTTAATTTGGCTTAGGAGTATACACTCCTGGACGGGTCGCCACTCCGATGCAGGATTTTTTTCAAGCGGAACGACTGGGGCTCAAACTCAATACCCTAAGATCTTAAGCCAGCCACCTTAACCATGAAGATAACACAAGGCTTAACCTCACAAGAACATGGGAATAATTGTGGCCATTAAAGAAGAATAAGCATATTAACCCATTGCCATCCACATGACCCAAAGCCACCGCTAGCCCCCTTGCTGCCCACATGGCCACTCCCGCAGTGAGCGGTTGTTTCTAGTAAATTGAAATATGGCTTTTTCACCTCCTCCTCAGGTCATCACGCTTCCATATTCACGATCTTTACCCTCAACCCTCCCCAAGCCTCCTCGCCACTCATTGCCCCCACCCTTCCCCAGTGTAATGAAATCGATAAACTGATGGATTAAATTAATATGGTGTTGATGTAGGATGGGTCAAATGGCCTCCTCCTTTGCCAAATTTCCTTGTATAATCCTTGTGTAAGACTGCTTGGACGTTTGCACAAAATAACTCTGAAGGCAGTACATAATTGTAGTGGAAATTAAAAGCAGAGGTTATGCACATTGTTCAACGAGGAAAGGGGTCATAAATGAAAACCACGAAGGAGACCGAAGGAAAATATCAAATAATATCTTGCACCCACAATAGCAGGAGCAGCAAATACAACTTAACCAATTTATTTATTACAGAATACAGCTGTATTTCAGCTGATTGAATGCAAAAGATACCCATTCTTCTTCAGTTTGATAATGGCAAAGGTGCAGCTTTCCCTTTAAGGACTGAATAGTAATCAGCAATTTTCCCATGATGGCAGCAACAGAGGAGTAATTCGCTCATGTGGAACGTTTATTTTATGATTGGAACAATGCAACGATCGGCCCTGAGCTCAGGGTAAATGAAGAATCTGGCATTATGCGTATTGTTATAGACCAGTCTATTCTTTTTTCTAAGATTTAATTATGATTGATTGAGGTTATATAGTTTGTATGCCTGGTATTGGCTTAATGGTTAGGGTGGTGGGCTTGGGATCCTAGGATCCTGAGTTCAAATCCCACTCGGCTGTTGAATTAATATCAGGTGGGGTTGACTCTGCCTGTCATCCTTCTGAGGTCGGCAAAATGAGTGCCAGCTTGCTGGTATCCTGTGTCGGAGTGGTGACCCATCCAGAATTGTGCCCAATAGCCAAGGAGACTGCTTAGTTAACACCAATGCTCTGCACAGAGTATGGTCCCAATGGATGGATGGATATAGTTTGCAGAATAATAATAATTAGAACTCTAGAAGCTAAGATGGTAGTGACACTTGCTGTTAAGTTTCCGGACTCAGAATAAAAGGAGTCGCAACAATCACAACAACGAGAAACTAGAACGGCACAACATAGAGCACATATCTCCGCCAGGCTGAACAGTTTACATTCAGTATCCCACTGAAAGGCCGGATCCGGATCCAGACCTGAACGAAAATCAAATGTGCTAGTTCTCATCACCTACCCAACTCATCCACCTAGTTTTGTCATAATCCATCCAAAACTTTTTACAGTGCGTGCGCTGTATACAATTGCACCGAGTTTGAAATGTCCCTGGTGTCCCACCCCCCCCCCCCCCCACGTGCCTCAAGTGAGCCAATGATGGCCGTCCGGTAGATGGCAGTGCGTAACCGAGACGGAAATGGCGACAATTGATGGAAATACCCAAGTATTTCAATGGAAATTTGTGAAACTAATGTGTTATATATGTGAAAACCATTGAATTTATTGTTTGACTGAAAAAAAACGAAGAAACGCTCCCCTCTCAGGTGCGAACGAACGAAAGACGTCATTTCCGTCCACCATGGCATTTCGCGCCGAACGCTGAAAGCCAAGTTCTTCTTATGCCATCATTCTCTTTAATATTAACCATGCTCTGTATTGAAGGATTTCACTTGTTAAATATCATGCTACACAGGGGTTTCCCGTAATAAGTCTCCCAAGAGACCAAGAGTGAATCAGTTGTTTCACATACAAGTCCATAAGTTGCTTAGGAACATTTTCATTTTACATCCAACAATTCCTCACACAAACCTCCATTGGACGGAAGACCAGTTATCAGGCATCCCACCCCACAATGCTTTGTGTACCAGCTACCCAGCATTCTACCCCACAATGCACTGCGTCATCTCATGATGTGCATTGTTGGACTTAACGCCACCACGTACTGTACACTTCTGTATTTTTAATCTTTGTGTAATATACCACAGTAATCATTGAACAATGAGTGGTAAACAAAATAGTAACGAAAAGGGTGAACCTGCACGTAAGCGGCAACACAGTAGTGTAACTCTAAATGTCACATTGGACATTGGGAAACAAAATAAGAATGGTGAACGATCAGCCAATATTGCTCGCCGTCTTGTTTTCCGCCGGCGACTGTTTTAACTATGTTAAAGAACGCTGACTAGGGGCATGCAGATGGCATGGTATGACGCATGCCGTGCACGACCTGCCTTTTGGAAACACGGCCTGAAGTTGGCATTATGACCGCGGGGGCTCTTCGTGAGCTCCTGTGTGGACACCGCAGGGTGTCGCAGCATGTGTCAGGTTTTGTGGCATGGTGCGTAGTGCTGGCACAAACGCTGGAGCCTGTGTCCGTGGGGGGAAACCACGTGGTTTTGTGGGAGGGATAATTTCGAGGGCGAAGGAATGATAAAATAGTTAAAAGATATGGTAATTAAGATAAATAGGTGTTTGGGTTTTAAAATTTGTTTCATCTCCTGTATTTTTTTTTCCATGTTTTGTGTGTTTCATATGTATTTCTTGATTGCCAGGCTTGTTGAGTGGTTTTGTATCAGACGTAAACGAAGCATTGTAATGCATCCCCCCTTAATTACATTAATTTTTATGGGGGGAAATTTCTCACTATCTATCATTTCGTTACAAGTCCAACTTTTCTGGAACTTACCTTGGACGTAAAGTGAGGACCCCATGTAGCTGACATTGATTTTGGCCCCATCTCTCAATGGTGAAGAATAGCCTGGTGTTGGCTTGGTGGTTAGGGTGGCGGCTTGGGATCCCAGGATCCTGAGTTCAAGCCCCGTTGGCTGCTGAATTAACACCAGGGGGTTGACTCAGCCTGTCATCCTTCCGAGGTCGGCGAAATGAGTACCAGTGTACTGGTCCCGGTGTATGTCCCGGTTAGAATAGGTGTACCATATCCCTGTGTGTCGTAAGAGGCGACCAGGGTTGGCGTCAGGAAGGGCATCCGGCCATAAAAAACATTGCCTCAAGAAAAAGCCAAACCCCTGCACAGCAGGGAAAAATTGCTGTAAAAACGGTCATTTTTATTATTTTCTCAATGGTGAAGAATCATTTTAAAATTATCACATCCATATTGGGATGTTGACCAAAATCGAATCAATTTTTCCTTGTCACGCACCCAACCTACCTTTACATCCACCAAGTTTCGTCCAACTCCGTCCACAACATTTTGAGATATCCTGTTCACAGACTGACAGACTGGGGTGAAAACACAACCTCCGCACACCTTTGGTGGAAGAGGTAATAACAACTTTGAACGGTAAAAGGAGGAAAGGACGAAGGAGACCATTGAGGAAAAAGGCCTCTCCTCTGGGCCTTACAGGGGCCTGCAAAAGTATTGACCCCCCCCCCTCCAAAGTTTTCACATTTTGATGCCACCTGAGCTGATTACATGATTCTTTCAAATCAAACTTAATATATCGAGTCTTCACAAACTACTGCAATGTTAGAGCTTCAAAAAAAAAAAAAATGCAGATAAAATATGAATAAATTAGATTCACTGAGAAAATCAGATGATTCTCAGTTTCACAAGTATTCAAACCCGTTTCCAAATAACCCTAAATCACTTCAGGAGCAAATTATTTGCTTGAAAGGTTACAAAATAAGTGTAATAGGTTTCATAAGTGCAATAAAAATTCCGCTCCACCACTTATCTAGGAGTTTTAAGGTGCAACTCATTTGGTCAACCAATAGGCAAACAGGAAGACCAAGGAGCTTTCCAAAGAAGTCAGACATAAAGTGGTGGAGAGGCACCGTTCAAGAGAGGGTTATAAGAACATTTCAAATTCACTCATTATCCTTTTGAGTACGATGAAATCCATTATTAAGTCGTGGAAGACGTACCAACCACCCAGACTCTACCCACATCAGGTCAACCATATAAACTCAGCAGCCGGTCAAGCAGGAAACTGGTTCGGGATGTCACTGTAAATCCAACAATGACTGAAAGATTGGCAAGGCTCTATGTCCGAGATGGAGGATCAGGGTTCATTAATCAACAATATTCCGTTCCCTTCACAAAGTTGGCCTCTTTGGACAGGTGGCAAGAAAAAAGCTATTTCTGAAGAAGACGCATCTAAAAGCTCATGGAGTTTGTGAAAAAGCATCTTAATGATTCTCTAAGTATGTGGAGAAACGTTTTGTGGTCAGACGAGACAAAAATTGAACTTTTTTGTGTAAATTTAAAGTCTGCCACAAGCCTAACACTGCACACCACCCAGTTAACTCCATCCCTACTGGAGAGCAGATTGGTGGCTACACCATGTTATGGGGCTGCTTTTCATCAGCAGGGACTGGCAAGCCTGTGACAATGGAAGGGACAATGGACGGTGCAAAGTACAGGGGAATCCTTGATGAAAACCTGCTTGAATTGGCCATGAATCTGAAACTGGGTAGGAGATTCACATTTCAGCAGGACAATGATCTGAAGCACAAAGATAAAGCTACATTGGAGTGGCTGAATAATAAGAAAATAAATGTTCTTGAGTGGCCCAGTCAAAGTCCTGACTTGAACCCAAATGAACATTTATGGTGAGACCTGAAGATTGCAGTCCATCGACGATCACCATCAAACTTGGCAGAACTAAAGCAATTTTCACGTGAAGAATGGGTAAAGTTACCATCTCACTGTGCAAAGCTCATAGAGACCGACCCAAAAAAATTCAGAGCTGTTATTGTTGTAAATGGTGCTTCCACCAAGTACTGACCAAAGCGTGTGCCTTTGCAGCTATCTGCACAAGGTTATGGAGCTGAAGTTTGCACAGGAAATTCAGGAACAAATGCTTCAGAAGATCCGAGGCATCAACCTTCCTCAGGAACTACAAGCCTTGCAGTAAGTAATTAAGGTGTCACACGGAGTGTTTTAAAAACATTGTTTGCTTTCGTTTGTGCGAATGCAACAAACATTTTATTGTTCAGCACTGCTGTGACTGTTTTTTCCTTTATGTGTTGACAACATTATGGTGTAGAAATATCATAGATATAGACTCCATATTTATGTGCATGGGGGAGGGAGGAAGGATGTGTGTGTGGCATCATTCAGGATGGGAGAGAGGGTTAACATTTCCACTGTGTGTTGCAAATAAACCAAGGAGCACAAACCAAAAGGAACCTTGTGCAATGTTCACATGGAGTTGCATACGTTTTTTGTCAACACCAGGTAGTAACGCTTGCTGTTAAGTTTCCACTCAGGTTAAAAAGTCACAACAACAACTTCAGTGGGAAACAAGAACTTGTAACAGGAAAAGGCTGCACTCCTCTGGGACTTCGCAGATACATTTATGAATAACCTGACGTAAAGCACAATTTGGGTTGTGTTCCTCGACTCTGATCCGTAAATTTATTTCAACATTAACAACTCCAACTGTATAAAAACATGTGTACCTGTCTCATTGAAAATTGAAAACGATTATGGTCGTCCTTCAAGTGTCTGATCACATATTGGTAATGCTGGGAATGAATGCATTTGAAGCATTCGTACCTTTGTGATTAAAAGTTCTGCAGTTTCAGTCAATTTGAGAATCAAGACAGCACGGGTTCACCTTTTTATTGTTCCCACAGGGCTTTGCTCCGTCAGACTCCTTCTCCAGTGGTGTTCTGTCATAATGACCTTCAAGAAGGTAACGAGCCTTGAACGCATCAGTTTTGGTGAGATCTAATTTGTTTCACGGTCATACGTGTGGTGAATTGTTTAACCTAGTGGAAAGAGAAGGCCATTATTACATTGCCACCCTTTGAAGATTGTGCAAACAATTGAGAGTCGTCAATGTTGGCACAACATAAAGGCATAAACTTAATTGGTTAGTGAGCATCGTGTGCTCAGTACCTTTTGAAGGGAAGGAATTTTTTTTTCTTCATAACTTAAAAAGTAATATTGTTTTGGGGCCGGGTCTCGGTGGCGAGCATGACCGCTAGATGGAGCAGTAGAGTCGGCTCCACCGAACATCCGGAATCTAGGTCGTACCTTTTCAGGTAAATCCGAAAGTACGGGTCCCTTACAGGACCATGAATCGCCAATAATTTGACCATGTGGAGTAGGGTTAATTGCCAACTTCAATATACCTAAGTATCCACGCGGCAAAACTACCGGGGCATTCACATCCTCGGCAGGCCTCGAGCGGAATGAGCCATTACCGTGCCCGAACCGTGCATAACCCGAGCAGATGGTTACCGAGGCCCGTCGGTCCAAATGTACAACTACGGCAACAGCCTTCCTAATTCCCATTCACAGCGCGGCAAACCAATGGCAGAAAGGACAAGGACGAGGTGGGTCATTCAACAAAAGGGGAATTTATTAACAATAGGGGGAGGGGACACAAAGAGCAGAGTTATCTGAATAAGAAATGTGAATAATGTACAACATAAAGCACTTAACAGTTCTACTTATACAAGACAGGCCCGCACACACACGCACACCCAAAAAAGGAATGGACCCGCCGGGTCTTTATTCGGCTCTCCAGCCAAGGAGGATAGTTCGGCTGGGAGTCAGGACGGTCGGCTACCTGGCCGCGAGCGCGCGGCTGGTCGTCCACACATTCTCGGAGATCCAGTCGCCAAAAGCACGGACCAGGGCAGCCGAACCCAGAGGAGGCGAGATGAGGTGATCTCCCTTGATGAAATGGTCAACGGCTCGCTGTCGTGCACCAGACGAGACACCTCCGAAGCGTGGGATGCAGTCCGCCGCAAACCCTATCTATAAAATAATTCCGCAGCGCATGTACAATTAATTCCCATTAGACTAGGGACGGGACCCCAACGAGAAACACTTACTTACCGATATAACTGATCTATAGGACCTGGCTGTTGTGTGCTCATGGCTTCCAGATTCACAACAATATAATTTAAATATTATCCAATTTTTCACTTTACATCCTTTTATGAACCAAAGGGAATAACTGAAAATGTCCCCCCGCCTTACCCGCCCCCTCATCTGTTGCAGGTAATATATTGCTGCTTGATAGCGACAAGCCTTTACATGATAGAATAATGATCATTGACTTTGAATACAGCAGCTACAACTACAGGTTTGTGTTTTGAGTGTTAGCAATCCAACTCTCTATGACTGAGTGCTGCAGTTTTTGTTGGCTAATGTTACTACATTGAATGCATGAATGATGCTGTTTTATGGAGATCAGTCAAATAATTGGGCTGACAGGATGGTCTAGAGCAGGGGTCTCCAACCTGCGGGCCACATGCGGCCCCTTAGATGGATTTATGCGGCCCGCGGTGCCATATTAAGTTTACATTACAATGCGGCCCGCGATACTGCCAATTTGTCAGGGTCAATAATCAAAGCATTCTGTAATTTTAATTATGATTTTGATTCATATTAGACACGTGTTTTTAGCACGATTATTCATTTATCATATTTGTTGGCAAGAAAAATATATTCAGCACTAATTTTTGTTTAAATTTCCGCATATTAAATATATATATATATATATATATATATATATATATATATATATATATATATATATATATATATATATATATATATATATATATATATATAATTTTTTTTCCCGGAATTTAGCGTCCTTTTTTGGGGTGCGGCCCTCCGCCCCTCACCACTTTGGTTTTGTGGCCCTCCACCCAAAAAGGTTGGAGACCCCTGGTCTAGAGGTACGCACACTCGCCTCTAAGCTGCCGAGCTTGGGTTCGAATCCTGACCCAACTATAAACTGTCATCCCGGTTTATGTTGTTTAGCATTTGTTTTACAGGCAAGGTGATTCATCGATGTGTCTGCTGTCCCTCAAAAGGACGTTAAATGGACGTCCCATCTGCCATCATCCACTGGTGGACGTAAATATCCCATGGTGTCCTATTTAAGAGTAGGTGAGCTATCGCCCACATCCTGAACAAGTTATTAATTCCTGCCTTAACTACCAGAGGGCATTTTATCAGCTGCACAGCCATGCTGGATGCTGCTGCATACGAACGAAGGAATCAAATAATCATCTCAACATCAATAATGTTGGTGGGGGGGGGGGGAGAGAGGACAGGAGAGCAAAGCAAAAGGGCAACCAGAGGGTATAGAACACCTTACCCTCTGCAATCTAGAGAAAAAGGACATGGAAACCGTTTTTTAAACTCTTATTTTGCATTTCTGAGCATGATCTATATTTCCTACGAGCCGCAATTTTGAATGAATATCGATATTTCTAAATGCTGAGAGCGCGAGCGGCAAATTTGATTGGTTGAGATGACATAAAATGGCGTAATCTTTTGTCCAGGTACAGTACTGTAAAACTGGAGGCTTTTGAAAGTTCCAAGAAGGCGATTTGTGTTGTCCAATGTTCAAGTATATAATTAAATTGAAATAAAATAAAAGCTTTAAAAGCTGTAGGGGAAAAAAAAAACGTTTTTGAAAGTTTCCCACCCTTGATGCACCGTCTCCAACATCTTATTTAACATGTTACATTCGTTCTTCCTGCCTGTTGTTTGTGACCTCCATTATGTCGCTATACACAGTAAGTTTCTTGTTTGGAATGATTTTCAATTTTGACAGCAAGACATACTAAAACAATGTTTGCTCCTCTGTGCGCATGCACGTTCGGGACGAAATTCCGTACAATCTGCCAAATTCAGAGGCAAAGCACTGCTAAACTGCAGGTTTGTGTTCCGATTAATGTTCTACATTATTCATGATTTGAAATTGAGTAGTTCTTCGATCATCGATTGACTTGTATAGACAGACAGAGTGAACCAATTGTTTAACTCTGCTTGCATGAACTTTTTTGTGGGAGTGATCGAGTGGTAAGGATGCTGCACTGCAATCCCAGAGGCTGTATATTCAAATTTGGCCAAAGTCTTCAGTGTTCAGGATCTGGATCATGAGTTGTTGGAAGTCGTGGTGGCATTGTACGCAATTAAACATCAGTGGTGTATGATGAGACATGTACCATATTCTACGATAACGTACCTTTACAGAGCATTGGTGCTGCCAAAGCAGTTTCTTGGCACAGGTTATGCTGTGCGATTGTCTCCCCAACAGACAGTCAGGGCAGGGATTTGAATTTTGCTCAACTACACTTAGTTAATGACACCTTGGTTTATGACACCTTGGTTCATGACGCCCAGTGTAACTTCGATCCGAGGGGTGGCACACACATCGATGCCTTGCTGTGCATGCAAAACAACAGGATGGCAGTTTATAGCTGCGTTGGGATTCAAACCCAGGCTAGATAGCTTTGAGGTGAATGTGCGTACCTCTGGGCTATCCTGGCAGCCCTTCAGTGGTGTACATGACTCCATTTATAGGAATAGCATAAGATAATTTTAGTAACATGATAGAAACTGCATTTCCGATTTTTGATAGAAAAGCTTGTTCAACTTTCACCGAACATGTAAGCAACACATTATCTGCAGCAATGCCAACCCTCCCGATTTCATCGGGAGGCTTCCGAAAATTCACCCAAACTCCCGCCCTTACGATCACTATCCTTATCCTCCCGAAATTTTGATATTTTTGCACTGTTCACTAATCAGAATGTACTAGTATGAGAATTGAATGAAAAGCATCGTCTGCTACGTATAGCATGTGGTAACTCCATAACGTTCGCTGCTACCAAATTGTACGTAAAAAATTGCAAATTCAAATGAGGAGCAGCGAAACATTGGGTCTGGATCTCGCTTATGCGATCATGCACTGAGATTTAGTGCATGCGGTTTGTGTGCAATACAGTGCATGCGGTATGTATGCACAGTGTATATGCATGCGATACGCTCACTGCATGCAGCTGGGCCCCGTACCAGCCCGGCGGTCGCGACCACCGTGCGGTGTTTAATTTAACAGCCGCTACAGTTCTACGAGTCGCGCTGCAGCTGTGGAACATCGACTTCGAAGTTACCGATGCTTCAAGCCCTCGATGTTGATTACGAAATGGCAGAAAAGAAGCTTACGAAGACCAAGAAATGGTCTCAGAAGTACAAGACCGAATACAGTCTCCAATACCCGTGTATTCGAAAGTCTGAAAGAGGAATTCATCATGCGTATTGTACAGTATGCAGCGTTGATATTTCAGTTGAGCACGGAGGTCGCGATGATATTCGGAAGTACGTTGGAAGCAAACGGCACACAGACATTGCAAAGGAGAGATCTTCGAGCACGAGTACCGGTACACTTCTGAATTATTTCACCAAACAAGGGACAAGCGAGGAAGAGGATGTTACCCGAGCGGAACTTCTCTTTAGTGGATTTATTGTGGAACATAACTTGCCCATATCAGTCTCAGATCATGCTGGACCTCAATTTCAAAAGATGTTTCCAGATTCAAAAGTTGCTTCAAAGTATGGATGTGCAAGAACAAAAACTTGCAAGATGTGCAAGATGTGCAAGAACAAAAAAAAAAAAAAAAAAAAAAAAAACAAGAACAAAAAGCAAAAAAAAAAAAAAAAAAAAAAAAAAAGAAAAAAAAAAAAGAACAAGAACAAAGAAGAAAAAAGAACACTGGTCAACAATTTTTTACTTTCTGAATGTTGTCCAGATTTCTACAAGTGAATTAGGGTATTCTGGCACTGCTGAATCAGGAAATGGCATCCGTTTCTCTCCATCAGGTCAGGTTTTTGTGCTAAGTTGATTTGAAAAAATCAGATCTTGTGACAAAATCAATTACATTTTTGTGGCATTATCAGCTGATTTTTGTCAACACATATCATCCTAAACATGTTTTTAAGAAAAAAATGTTTTGCCAACAACATTTATTGATTACATGATAGAAACATCGATTACTGTCATCTGAATGGTGGGCATTGATAAAGGTAAGTACAAGTAAATTGCATGTTGCGTCACCACTGTTCAAACTTCAGGGCTTGAACTTCCGTTTCTTCGAACTCCTGGAATGTTCAGCGGCAGGGAGGTCTCTCTTCAGATTCCAACAGTAGTCAGCCATCATGACTGCGTCCCAGCGACCCTGATACCTGGTCTCCATCTCCTTCATGTCCTGATGGAATCTCTCCCCCTGCTCGTCACTCATTGAACCCAGGTTCTCAGGAAACCGGTTCATATGTGAAAATAGGTAGTGCATCTTGATGCTCATGTTGCAGCCCAGGTTTCTGAAAGCAGTCAGCATGTTGTTGACAAGTTCTGCGTAGTTTCTGGCCTTATTGTTGCCAAGAAAGTTCTTCACTACCAAAACAAATGTCTTCCACGCTTCCAGTTCCACTTCATTCATTGAGTTTTTGAACTCTGGATCTCTGATGAGCTGACGGATCTGAGAACCATCAAAGATGCCAACTTTCAACTTCTCCATGGTCAATCCTGGAAAAGCCTGGCACAAGTAAGTGAAGCAGTCACCATCTTTGTCCAGAGCCTTGGTGAACTGCTTGATTAAGCCGAGCTTGATGTGCAGCGGTGGGAAGAGTATTCTGTCTCTGTCCACCAGAGGGTCGTTGATGACGTTCCTTTCTTTGCATGGCACCAATTCCTCCCGCACAGGCCAGTCCTTCTTCGTGTAATGCTGAGCACGGTCCCTACTATCCCACATGCACAGAAAACATGGGTACTTGGTGAAGGCAGACTGTTGTCCCAACAAAAAGTTCACCATCTTCAGGTCAACACAAATAAACCACTTATGCTGATCATAACCAATTTTCTCCAGCACGTACTTCACCGCTTCATACTTCTCCTTCAGTGTAGTCGAGTGAGCGATGGGTACAGAGGCAAACTGGTTGCCGTTGTGTAGCAGAACACATTTCAGTGATCGCTTGCTGCTGTCAATGAACAGTCTCCAATCTTTGGGTTCGTACTGTGGCACTCCAAGCTTGAGCAGAAGCGCATGTCATAAATTGGCGCATGTAGGTATTGTACATTCTTCAGAGTTCGTTATTTCAAGAAATACAACTTTTTGTATCACATTATTACAAAATCTGCCCCATTAACTTTAGTTTTGATCCACGAACTTTATGCTTTGCCTCACCAATTTTTGGAAGATTTTGAGGTTTTATGACTTCAAACTGATCCCTTTTCGACATAATCACCTAGAACTATCGTACCTGAATACTTCTTGTCATTAAAATAATTATTTCCAATTAAAACAATTATTTGACATGACATTTTACCCCCACCAACTTCTTCTAAAATGCTCCACACATGCGTACATGTGAACAAAAATGTAAAAAACGACATGTGGCCATATCTCAAAAACTTGACCTGATTGAACAAAACTAATGTGAGTTTTGGATTCAGCGCATCAGATTCGTCCTAAATCAGCTTAAAAAATGCAGACAACAAATTTGTTGTTGACCAGTGTAATTGGTGAGTTGTCAAATGTTACTGCTTCATCTATTGCCGATATTGCTAGACTAGCTCCATTTAGCCTAGCTACAGACGGTAGCAATGACAGTGGTGAGGCCCAGCTATATCCTGTCCTGATTTCGTACTATGACAACAGTGCTGGGATTGTGAAGCAAGGTTTGCTAAGTTTGCCTGCGTGCAAACAAGATTCCACTGGAGAAAACATTTTCAAACTGCTTGATCATGAGTTCAGTGACAGGAAAATTCCGTGGGGAAATTGTGTTTCCTTTTGTGCTGATAATGCCTCTGTCATGGTGGGCAAGCACAAAGGAGTCGCTGCTTATATCCACAAACAAAATCCAGAGTGCAACATCATGGGATGCCCTTGCCATATGATGCACAATACGGCCAAGAAGGCGGCTCAGGCCTTACCCATTGAATTAGATGACTTTCTCATCGATATTTACTACTACTTGGACAAAAGTAGTAAACGCGTCAAAGGAGTGAAAGCACTGCAAGAACTCTGTGATGCCCCGACACAAGATTCTGAAGCATGTCGCAACAAGGTGGCTGTCCCTTGGTCAGTGCCTAGACAGGCTGATTGAACAGTGGGAGCCACTTCGCCTCTTCTTCAAAGAAGAAGTACGAAGAAAAATGGAACCAACTGTAGCCAAGACTCTAACAACGAGCAAGAAGGACGGCACTGTATCTACTGCCAGTACTGGCACTGCAGGATCAAGCACTCGTGGAGCAGCATTCACCACTACCACTGCAGTATCTGCTGCGAAGAAGACAGCAGGGACAGCACCAAAACCAATGCTGAGAGCAGGTAGCATCACCGGCCCTTCATCACGTTCATCTACAAAGTAGATTCCTTCAGAGTCGAGAAAGACTGTGATAGTCCCATCTACAGGCAAAGAAGGACCCAAGTTAAGTTCTGCTTTTGCCAAATCACTTGATAGAAGCTCAGCAAAACCTTCGAATCAGAGGTCTTCTTCCTTGGCTGCACCTACCTCAAGCTCTCTCCTCAAACGTAAAATTGGATCTGGTACTACGAGTCTGACCTCTTCTGCTGGCAGTAAACGCAAGTGTGATCGCCCTGCGGCTAAGTGTACTACGAGTTCTACAACTAAAAGCGCATCTTCCTCAAACACTGTGCAGGAATCTAGAGAAAAACGTGTCAACAGGATGTTCTTGTCTCCACAAACAAAACTCTATTGTTTCTTCCTTCGATATGCTAACAAGCTTTTTGAGAAGGGGAATCTTCTGCTCCAAAGAGACGAACCCTGTATTCATCTCCTGCACGGAGAATTGAATGGTCTTCTGAAAGATATCTTCGTGTGGTTTTTGAAACCATCGGTGTCATCGGTTGCTCTGGTAAATGTACCCTTCTCTGACAGAAATCATCAGAAGAATGATGAGGACCTCATGATTGGGAACGATGCCAAACTGTATATAAGGGAACAAAGGAGTCTCAAGAAATCCACCTTCACTCTGAGTGAGTCAGACATCCAAGGTTTCTTCAGTGCAGTTCGCTCATATTATGTGAAAGCCTGCAATTACATCTTCAAAACCTGGCCGCTAGATGATGAATTAGCCAAGCATGCTCAGGTGCTGGATGTTAAGCTACACCAAGAAGTGGGGTTTGACTGTGTGGAGTTTTTCATCAAGAAATTCCCCTGTCTGTTCAGTGGCGGTGATAGTGACATAGACAGTCTTGAGAGTGAATTCGCTCACTACCAGGCAGACGCCTCCATAGCTACAATTGCTACTGAGACAGTGAGAGTGGATGAGCAGTGGCATCGGATTTCACAGCTCACAGATCCCTGCACTGGTGCCAAGAAGTATCCTAATTTGAGCAAAGTGATGAAGGGAATCTTGGTCATTCCTCATTCGAACGCATCATGTGAGCGGGCACTCAGTCTTGTACGGAAGAATCATACTGAATTTCGTCCCAATTTGAGTGTCAAAACCCTGGAAGCTCTCTTAATTGAAAAACTAGCTCATAACACCCCTTGCTACCAGAGAGAATACAGCAAAGACATAATCAGAAGGGCTAAAAGAGCCACACAGCTGTCACTCAGCAAAGCTGCCATGGAAAAAGCAAGCAGCAGTAGTACCAGCCAGTAAGGGAAGAAAAATATTGCTTCTTTTGTGCTTTTTGTTAATCTTTGATTGTCCCCTAACTTACTAATATTAACATACATGTAACATTAAAAAGTGCACAATTTTCCCCTTTTTTTGTTCAAAAAGTGGGAATTCTTAACATGTTAAATGCTCCAAAATAGGGCTCAGAGGGCACTAGAGAGCATCTAGAACCCCAGAGCTTCCAGGGCCCGCCTTAGGGCCCTGGACCCCGCCGCAAGGGTCGAGCGCTCCGCGCTCGAGATGTGCGCTTCGCGCACATTATTTGGTGTCGGTTGAAAATCCTCCCTAATTCTGATTTCCAAAAGTTGGCATCTCTGTATCTGGTGTCGCGTCAAAGTTGGCCAGTCTTAAATCACCTCAACATGTTTTATAGAAATATATTGTGTGGTATCGTAAAATTGAACAGTTATGTCTTCCCATGACTCAATAAAATGGCCAGTCGATAAATGGCTTCGCACAGCTTTGTGGGCATGGTACATTTCAAGAAGAACAAAAAAAGAAATGACAACGTGGCATCAAAAAGAAAAGACATCAAAGAGTGGAGGAGCTCCTTGTGAGCCAATGGCCATCCATTTCTAGTTCCCAACTGTCTGTGGATGTCGTCCTGCAGTTGGGTGACTTTTTTTAGGAACTTGGTGGCAGGATTTGCACTCCGGCCACCGTAAAATACTTAATTCCACAAAACCCACAAATGCAAAGAAAACTGAAAACCCACTCTGTGGCAGTACCTACTGTGCTGCTGCCCATCGCAGGGCAGCTCACCAGATGACACGATTGGGGCAAAGCCTTTGGGACCCCCATTCCTTGGTGATGAGAGGAAAACATGGGGTAAACCTCCTGGGTCAGATTGCAATGGTGTGTGGCAGAGTGGTGCTGAAGCGTTGTCCACCAGACGGCGGTCTCCTTGGGTTAACCTGAGGCTGTCCCTTCGGGTGGGTGCTTGGAATGTCCTATCCCTAAGAGGATGATCACCTGTCTGTTATAATCTGAGCTCAAGCGTTTGAACATCGGTATTGCAGCACTCTCTGAGGTTCGGAGACCGGATAGTGGTGAGATCATGGCGGGTAGTTACACCTACTATTGGTCTGGTCGCACTGATGGTTACCATGCCCAAGGAGTTGCTGTTGCTGTGTCCAATAAGCTGACTCCAATGATAATTGAGTTAACACCAGTCAACGACAATATGACGAGACTAAGGATTCGTCACTCCTTGGGCGTTGTTTCCCTGGTCTCTGGATATGCTCCGACTGAGGTGAGTGATTTTACCGTGAAGGACGCATTCTATGCCACGCTGGAAACTGTGGTTGATCAGTGCCCGAGGCGAGATACTCTTCCAGTGTTGGGGGATTTCAGTGCATCGACTGGAACTGATAGGAATGGTTATGAGACATGTGTTGGTCCCCATGGGTCTGGAACTGTGAACCAGAATAGCACAAAGTTCCTTGACTTTGCAAGAAGTCATGGACTGAGAGTGGCTGGTTCATGGTTTCATTGCCCACGTGCTCATTGCTGGACTTGGTATTCCAACGCTGGCGGTGTGGCAAAGGAGATTGACCATGTCCTCATTGATGGTCCCTGGAGGATGATCCAGAACTGCAGGGTCTACCGGAGTGCTCAGTTCCTCAATATCGACCACATGCTTGTTGCAACTCTGAAGTTGCAGCTTGAATCCAGGAAAATGGTACAATCGCAGCCAAGACTGGATGCTTTCAAACTCAACCATGAGAGGGTAGCTGAGAGGTTTGCGAACAGGCAGAGTGGGGATTTAGAGGGTCTGCATGCTTTGTGGAATCCTGAAGAGTTGTGGAGTGCCTTCAAGACCACCATCCTTGATGTTGCCGGTAGATGTCTTGGAAATCATCACAGGGCGAAGAAGAATTTTGTTTCTCAAGGGACACTGGATACCATTGACCATAGTCGCAGCGCCAGGCTTAAATGGCAGAGCAGAGCTGTTCAGGGAGTTGAGGCATGAAACTGTACGTGTGCTGAGGTGAGGGTGGACAAGGAAGCCTATTTGCGAGGAATCTGTGAGGGGGTAGAGCATCTCCTGTGGTCAAGTGATTCTCGTCCTGCTTACGGGAGAATTCATACATTGCGTTCCTCCATGGCCCATCCCTCGGTGTTAGAGCGGAGGTGGTGGACCTTGACAGAGGAGTCCGAGTGAAGGCCTGTTGGGCCGGTTACTTTGAGCGGCTGTACCAAGTTGATCCACCAGCTGTTGAGTTGGATATCAGCGGTGTTACTATCTCGATTGCTGACCCTCCATTCAACTGTGATCCATCTTATTTTGTGGAAACAGGCTATTCTGAACCGGTTGAAATTGGGTAAAGCTCCTGGGATCTGTGGCATCCATGCTGAACTTCTCAACGCTGGTGGAAACGCTGAACTCATGTTGTTGCATGCAGGTCTGTGCCCTGCCTGGAACACGGGCATCATCCCAACTGGCTGGAAAAGGGGCCTTGTTGGCCCTCTCTGGAAAGAGAAGGGTGATCGCCAGGACTGCAACAACTACCAAGGGGTCTCTGCTCTCAATGCCGGGCAAGGTCTTTGCTCGGATTAATTTTGATGGGGTTCGCCACCATCTGTTTGAGCATCAGAGCGCATAGCAGTCAGGATTTGCACCAAAGAGGTCAATGATTGACTGTATCCTTGCTCTTCGGGTCCTCACCAAACGCAGACGAGAGTTTCGCAGGGACTGCTTGCAGCTTATGTTGATATCTGCAAGGTGTTCGATTCAGTGGTTACGGATGCCCCCTGGAGGATTCTTGATCTTCGTTGGGTGCCACCAAAACTGATCAATCTGATGTCTGAACTCCACTCTGGTGCTGAGAGTGCTGTGAAGTGTGGTGGTACCATCTCCGACTTATTTCCATTTGTTACTCGAGTTCGTCAGGGGTGTGTACTGGCCCCACACTTTCAGCACTTGCACGGACTGGATTCTGGTCAAGATGTTGGAGAGATCAAGCTGCAGTGCATCGCTTGGGAATGTCAAGATCTCTAACCTTGATTTTGCAGATGATGCAGTCATTTTTTTTTTATTTTTATTTTTTTATTTTTTTTTGGTGAGACTTTCGATATCCTTTTGGGGGCCCTCGAGGTGCTGAATGAGGAGTCGGAGCAGCTGGGATTACGCGTTTCCAGGGTCAAAACTAAGATCCAGGCTTTCGTTGACATATTGGATGCTGCTGTCTTGTCTGTACTAGTTTGTGGTGAGGTTGGTGAGGTCACAGAGAGATACACTTACCTTGGCAGTGATATTCATGTCTCTGCTGGCTGTGAGCTAGAGGTCAATAGATGTCTGGGTCGAGCCTGGGGAATCATGGATTCACTGGATAATGTGGTGTGGTGCTGTCAGTACCTGTGCAGGAAGATGAATGTCTGAGTCTTCAGGTGTTTAGTGCTTCCAGTCTTGCTCTATGGACTTGGACTCTGACCAGGGATCTGAGACAGACACTTTATTCCTTTGGACCCAGGTCTCTTTGGAGAATCCTTGGCTATCGCTGGTCGGATTTTCTGCCTTAATGAGTAGTTGCTGAGAGTGACTCAAATGAGATTATTTCCTGCATCGTCTATGAGTGTCAGCTGCGGCTGTATGGACATGTGGCTCGTTTTCCTGACGCTAATCCTGCTCACCAGTTTCTTTCAGCAAGGGAGCCTCATTAGTGCAGGTGGCCAATGGGTTGACCATGTGCCTCATGGTTGCAGCAGGTTGATCAGCATCTCAGAGATGAGGATGGGCCAGGCATCTGCCTGGGGGATGGCCAGACAGAAGCCCCTGGAGTACCGGCAGAAAGTGGATGCAGCTACGCACTGCTCATGCGTATGCTGCCATACCTGACCTGACCTGAGCATGGCCATTGCTGAAAAGTGCAAAAAACTTGGGGGCGTACAAGTCCTTGTGAAGTCTACCAATGTATGCAGGTTGTGCTGTGTAAAACTAAGGTTGCACACAACCCCAAGAGACATGTTCTCTGTAGGGGGGTGAGCCATTGTATTCCCACCTTGAGAGCAATTTGGGATGAACAGCCAAAACTCTGCCTATGAGAGGTACCACTGCCCAAGAAAAGATAAAATTGCTGTAATTTTTGCTTGTTTAAAAGGTCAATAGACCTTCACAGATACTTCAATTGATGATTTGAAAAAGTAAAAAGCTGAAATGTGTTCTTCAATCCAAAATTCAAAATGTGTGATGGAAGCCCAGTCAAGAATGAAAAGTACAAGGAGGAATTTTGTTATTTCTGTCAGGATTCTTCATGAACGTATGGTCTTCATGGAAGAAAAGAATATTGATTTCCAAGGAAAACTGATATATATATATATATATATATATATATATATATATATATATATATATATATATATATATATATATACATATTGGGTGGTCGCAAGACTACCGTTATTCTCAGTTTTTCCATCTGTCTATCTATGTATGTATGTAATGGACAGCTCTGGAGGCAAGAGGAGTCAACCGATTTTGATGAAACTTGACTGGTCGGTTCATACCAGGATCTAGTTGTATGCTTTTGAGCACCATTGCTATGGATGCCACCGTTGCCAAGCAATGGGACTTTGAAATATTTGAAAAATCCTGAAAAAAAAAAAATTGGCTTCCACGCTTTTATGTGCACTATAATCAACCTCTTTGTCAAAAATTTTCAGCCCGATCCGTCAAAGACTGTATGACTAGTATGCAATTATATAGCGACCACCCATGTCGCCGACTGGCGTATGTGTGTGTGTGTGTGTGTGTGTGTGTGTGTGTGTGTGTGTGTGTGTGTGTGTGTGTGTGTGTGTGTGTGTGTGTGTGTGTGTGTGTGTGTGTGTGTGTGTGAAAAAAAAATTATATATATCAGTTTTTAACCATGCTGCAAATTTAAACCTTGTTCTTTCAGGGGATTTGACATCGGTAACCATTTCTGTGAATGGATGTACGACTACACACACAACTCGTGGCCTTTCTACAAAGTGAACACACAGAACTACCCCAGTAGAGAACAACAGGTAGTTATTATCCTCTCCTAAACACAGCAAACTTTTTCTTTTGGTTGACGTATTTATCTTGGGCTGATATCGGAGCTTGTACGCAAATCCATCAAGAGACGCTAGTGTGCTTTATTGCGAATTACAAGGACACAATGGACAGGTTCGTGGACACCCTTGTATGGGTTAATTTCCCCCAGAGATGCTGACAGGTTCCCTTCCCCCAGCAATGCGGGTGGGTTAACCCCCGGCCATGCTGAGCACAACCACCAGTTTTCAACTCATTCCATACAGTTGTTCAGGAGGTCATGGAAGTCAAAAAAAACACCTGCATTTCTTGTATTGTATGATGATTAGTATATAATGTACCAATACATGTAGTTTTGGAGATTTGAACCTAGGTTCCCAACATCGTGTGCACTCATTTCAGATGAGAACGCTATAAAAAGGCCAGTCCCATATTCAAACGCTTCTTTGTGTGCAGTTAAGGTTTTGTACGGCTTACCTGAAAGAGTTTGGGGATCACGCCAATCATCTTGGAGATGCTGACATGGACAGAATGCTTCTTGAAGTGAACAGGTACATATCAGACACAACCGTTGCCACTTCCCAAAGGTGATAGAATGCTACCAAACAGGATTTTGAAATGAAGCGGGGCTGATTTCAAAAATGGAATGACTATATCAAGTTGACACCATAAATATCAGTTTTGTTTGAATTATTTTTTAACCATCGGATTTTTTTCCAGGTATGCACTGGCTTCGCACTTTTTCTGGTGTCTGTGGTCCATTATTCAAGCCTCGATCTCCACTATTCCCTTTGGTTATATGGTGGGTACTTCTTTCTTTATAATGTCCATGCTTTTTGAAAAACACGGGGATATTGTAATCTGCTCCGTCTGTCCGTCATGCTATCTCCTCCGAAATGGTAGTTTTGATCACATGGCAAGAAGCTGCAAGAGCTGTATAATTTTTGGCCTCGCCCCCCTGGGGCAATTACGAGCACATTTTAAAATGAAACTTTGGATGTGCAATCAACATTAGGAGACAAATTAAATGTTACCACTTTTTGGATTTGAACCCTGGTTCATGCCCCAATGGGTGTGGACTTAGAGTCACAGGGGTTAAGACAGAATTATTTCTTTCTTTAACTCAAACTTTGTTATTGGGTCAATCCTGGTGGGACTTTAAATGGCATCTTTGAGATTTGAGCTGTATCTCGGAGCCGGCTCGGTGGGAAGCATGGAGATTTGCTGTGGCACGCCATCCACTTCTCTCTCGGTTTGCGTTCTTGAGAGCATTTTGTGAAATAGATTGTGAGTTCTAAGTTCCCAGGCCTTTTTCAATTGCCCACATTGACAAATTGGTCACATTTCAAATTTAAATTAAAAATGTTTTAAAGTAGATTGGTGCATGACTGAATAATTTGCAGCATTTCATTCCAACTGACTCACCATGAGTGGTCTTCAAATTACCACTGACCTTTATTCTAGAGAGATGCAAAAAGGAAGGGGGAGGGGGGAGGTGATACGGAGAGACAGACAGACAGACACACACGCAGAGAAGGGGTTGGGGGGTAAACGACTGCATATGACTGAACACTTCAATTGAATGCAGCAAATTGGTCTTTCACTTATTTAATTTATCTTAGCAGTTGTTTGTCTTCTTGAGAGTGGCACTTTGATATCACAAACACAAAAACGTCTTGAATGATTAATTTCATTTAATCATTCAAGACTCCTGTAGGATAGGGGGAGGACTAATACCTGTTTTTCAGGGTTGTTTCTACAATTAGTGCCCCCAGTTTTTAATGGTACCTCAGTTTCTTTAGAACCTCTCAGAGTACTAAACCACGTTTTAGGGGGTTTTTTTCTTTTCTTTTCTGCCAATGCATGAGTTGTATCTTGGAGCCTGCTGAGACTTTCGGAATGAAATTTTACATCAATAATGGGAATGAAAATATGTGGGATTGACTCTTTTTTTTTTTTTTTTTTTTTTTGTTGTTTTTTGGACCTTGACGTAATGTTTAAGGACATGACTTAATTATAAACTTTTTAACATGTTGCATCATAACTCGACTCCGTTTTATTCTTCCCATTCTTAAGCCTGGTGTTGGCTCAGTGGTTAGGGGGGCTGGCTTGGGATCTTAGGGCCCTGAGTTTGAGCCCCGTTGGCCACTGAATTAACACCAGGTGGTGTTAACTCAGCCTGTTATCCTTCTGAGGTCGGTGAAATGAGTACCAGTGTACTGGTATATTGGTTGTATCGGCGCTGTTCCTTGCTTGTGCACAACCGCAGTGCGGTTATCTTCATTCTGATGAAGCCACACTTGTATAGAAGGAAGGAAGGAAGGTTTGTCTGATCAGAACGAAATTGCTCTCGAGATAGTTTAGCCATTGAGCAAGCAGCATGTATGCTTAATTAATTTCCATCATACCTTACCGAGTTAAAGGTCGAGGTCAAATGGCGGTCCAAAAATAATATGGCAATCATTGGATCGTGGGTGCGGGAAGGCTTACCCTTGGTGATCACAAATATCGAGTTAACATGTACAGTTGTTTTCAGACTTTATTTTTCATTCAGATATATTCAGGATGCAGTAAATCCTTGTCCGACGTGGATTTTTTTCATACGGAATAGTTTATATGTGTGGGAATAAATGTGATGGTCATTTCGTGAATGCGCATAAAACTTCATTATATGCAAGTGGGGCTGTAATCACGTCATGCACATAGGTAACGTCTCCCGTCATCCTCCACCCCTCAGGCTGTTTTCAGTCTGCATAGCGCTGCTATCAAGTGAGCATGGGCCCAACGATTTCTTTAACTCGACGTTAGTCGCATATTGTATCCTTAAATACAGTTTGGCACCGAAACGTCACGCATCTCCAAGTGGTACTGGAATAAAGAAATCCCGTGAAGTTATAAAGAAATCAACATTTGTTCAAGCCCAACTTCTTGGAGTTTATAACAAAGGTTTTGCCCCTGAACAGGTGTTCAACCCTGATAAAATGTGCCTTATCTATAAGAAAATGGGTCAGAGGATGTACAGTTTATCTCAAAGGGGCAGAAGGCAGAAGGCAGAACGCAGGTTCAAATCTTTCGAGAATCGTTTTACACTTTTTTGTGGAAATGCATCCAGTGACTTTAAATACAAACCTGTGCCGCAACAGGTCCACCGGTGACGATGATCCCCTGCCTTAAAACGATTAACACCCACCCTTCAAATAAATGTATCATTCCTTATTCCCTCCGTGGTTTTTATTAACAAAAAAGATATAAAGCTTTTGGGTTTTTTTGGTTGTGTTACGTTTCACGGCCCTGTTACCCCATCCCCATTTATCCCTTAAGGTTTTAAGTTTGCAGAACATGGTTTTGCCAAATGTGCTATTTTCCAGGAACTCGACCCTGCGTTGGACGAGGGTTTACTATATTTAGCGGGCTGAAACAAAATAAACAAATAAATCTGGAAAAATTAGAGATCAATCAAGCCGTGGTAAAACATCTTACGAAAGCATAACCCTGCAGTAAATCAATTTTGGAAAAGGTTATTACTGTGGTTGGGGACACCTCGGCTATGGTCACAAGATGAACCGACGAGTTAAAAGCAGAAAAAGGAATGATAGATTATGTCAGGAGTGGGGTGGCTGTTCAAATACCGCAACTGATGAAATTGTTGTCACAGTGAATATCTATTATCTCTCGAATGACGTACTTCGTACATTGGTGGCCTGGATATGTCACAAACTGTTGCTGAAAATATTTTGAAAATTTACCCCCGTGTGGGGGTGACGGTCACCTCTATAATACCACAAGTTCTCAATGTTCAGTTATGACCGAAGTCTACTGCGCAGCTCGACTGTGCAGTTCTACTGCTCAGCTCGAACTGCGCAGTTTGGTTAAAGATGACTCGGCATTTTGGTGCGCGCACAAAATTATATTTTGAAAATAAATGCCGACGTTTACATTTCGGGTTTTGAAACTTTTGCACCTTCGGCAGAAAATGGAAAATATAAAAGGCTAAAAATGTGTTTTATATTTATTTTTCATTTCTCCTTCCTTCCTTCTTTTTGAATCGCATTGGCGTTTTGGCCATCTTCCAGATCACATGACTATCAAATGGGAAGGAAATTAAAAAATCTGTCCGGTTAGATACAAGATAATATTTTTTACTATCATAATCAATAAACAGTTGCCGAATATCTTGTAGAATGGCAGACTGGATAGGTTTTGAAAATGGCAATTTTTATAACTTACGTGACCTCGTGACCTTGACCCTGACCTTGAACCTGGACAAAAGTTATATCGTTGTGAAACACTCATCGACCTCTACCCACATACTAAGTTTTATGAAGATCCGAAAAAAAAAATTGTTGACGGACTTACGGACGGACATTTTGTCCGGCTTTATTAGGTCATCTCGTTAGAGATGACCTAATAAATGATTGGGCAATAAAGTGCCTGCAAGATGGGTCTATTAAATGCTAATGAGGGACCAGAGAGGTAAAGACAGCAAGTTCCAGAAAAGTATCTTTGCCAAAGTGTAATGTAGAATTGAATCTGGGTTCACAATTTATCCCAATTCCAAACGAAAACGTAGGGCCCTGGAAGCACCCCGATCCCTTTCCGTCGCACATTCCAAGCAAAAGCAATAACTGGGGATTTTGGTCTCGATTATAAAAGACATTACATGAACAATTTTTTTTGCAACAAACATTTGTACCTTTCCAGAACTGCTCCAGATCAACTGTCACATTGTAATTTAGCAAAAGCAACAAGAACTCGGTGCAAGTTCTTCCATCAACACCACCTTAAACCACCAGATTTGTTCCGTTCAGACCATTCTCCCCCCGTCCAAATGCCGTTTTCATCTGATCGTATCTTACAATGCCATTTTTGCAGTTTCAAATCTCCCGTGCCGTGCACGCACGCTCATTGTGCATGTAAAAGCACACAATGTCTCCTCATGACCGTGTTCTGCTCGTATTACATGTACAAGGCTCCTGCTCGACTCTCAAACAATGTAGCATAATAAAAACAAACATCTGTTTGATGCATTTTTTAAGCATGATTGTCTTGATTTCTGCAGAAGAGTAATTTTGAGGGCCAGCAGGGTGGGGAAGCTTCCCTTCTGTTGAGAATATGTAAGAGGAAGGATGTTGACCTTCATGAGGTTCTTTTGAAAAATCAGTGTCCAAGTTATTTGATGGGGGTGGGGGCTTTAGGGGCGGTTAAATGTCATACCATTGATTTATAATGAACAGATTATAGCAATTGACTTCAACAACCCCTTTGCACAAAGAGCTGTTGACCGGTTTAACAGAGTCTCTTTGGTCCACTGGTGTGGGCTCATCATATGTGGCTGTTCAGTGTGTGATTTCAACCTAAATGTGCAAGTTAAAGTTCCTTGGTATTGGATAAACGATTAAGCTCCCTCCACCTCAAGTCTGGTCTATCCTCACACCGTCTTTAAAGAAATGATAGAGTAGGAATGTGATGTGGTGAAAGGAGGATTTTTGCACCACATTGTGACTGCTTTTGACATTTGGTTGTTTCCCTGAAAGCCAGGCTGCCTACACCTTTACTTACAACACTTAATGGTTGGAATGCAAGCTTTGTACGAAAAAGAAAATCGCAAATAAAAAGTCCTAAATTAATAATTTTAAGTGATTTCGGTGAATCAATTTCAATTCTCAGTGAGGAGGGGAAGGAAAGGGAAAGCAATGGTAAAGGTTACCCAGCACAACCCTTTCTCAGGAAGCTGCTTTGGTGGCATCAGCACTGTGAATAGTATGGTACATCAGAGAGATTGCACAGCTTTCAGGGGGCAAGATGAGAAATAGCAAGTTCCAGCTCAAAGGAGGAGCAGTCTTCCGTTGCACCTCGGATGAACGAATCATGCCCTGTGATTAAACGAGGATGGCTGAGAAACTGCAGGGCCATTCCGAGAATTCCAAGGTGGTGGCTGATTTTCGTGGCCAGATTGTAGCTGTGATCTGCCCAAATTATGTTATCATTGACCATGAGGCCCATGAGCTCCAGATTATCCCAGACGCCACAAAAATCAATTGATCCATGATTGCATCATGGAACGATGAGGTGAGACTGAAGATAAATATTTCCATAAATTATCAAGCAAATTGTTTTACACTTTGTGTGTATTTAGATAATGATGAACATCTGCTCCTCTTCTTCCTCCTCTCAATTTAACATCCACGTAATCTAGCCTGCTTTGCACACACTTTCACATTCTGTTAAATGCATGCCGGTTCTCGTGCACACAGCTCTAGTCAAATAGTCGGAGGGGATCATCTTGTTGCAGTCACACACGTCACCAATTCGGATGCGAATTTCAGAGCGACGGGAAAACATTTTTAAATGAAACAAAGTGTATTCCGCACATTAGTTGTTACCACCACTGGGTGCAAAGTTTTGTGATTCTAACGAGTTGTTTCAATGTGATGTTTGTTCATCAAGTGGGCAGAGGTCAGCACCACATTGTCAGAACTGTGAAGCTTTGGAGATGAGTAAGGTGCATTATTATGGTCCTGAGAGTAAGAGAGACGGTCATTGGAGTACCAGCACAAAGGATAAACTTGGATCCATTAAATTTTCATCTCTTACACAAACTTATGGAACACCTTATTGGAGAACATTTTTCTTTCGACAATGATGTAAAAGCTACTGTGAAGCATTGTTTGAGTCAGCGGGAGGCACAGTTCTATCGTGAAAGTATCACAAAACGACTTAAATGTTGGCGGAAAAGTGTCGACCACAGTGGTGATGATGATGAAAAATAATTACGCAACATTGGGGGTGGGGGGAGAGATTGATATGTGTGCGATTCATTTGAATATCTTTACCTGTTTTGGAGAAAAATAAATCGGAGGATAGACTTTTCAACTCGCCTTCGTAACTTTACTATACTAGTACGGGCCCGTAGGTGCGTAAACGATGACTGGATTGGGGCATTATTTCAATTAGATCGGACCAACCATATCATAAATGGCCATAACTTGGGAAACACCTGGGAAACGTATTCAGGTCTCCAGCGTCAATTGTGACATCATATCAAATGAAGAAGAATTATGACGCCCCCTTTCTCTCGCCCCCACTCACCCCCCCTCGCCCCCTCTCTTGAATTGTGATGCCCCCTCTCTCTCACCCCCTCTTCCCCCCTCTCTCCCTCCCCTCTTGCCCCCTCTCTCACCCCCCTCTCTCACCCCCCTCTCTCACCCCCCTCTCTCACCCCCCTCTCTCGCCCCTCTCTCTCCCCCCTCTCTTGCCCCCCTCTATCCCCCTAGTCTCGCCCTTCCTCTCTCCCCCCTTCTCTCTCGTCCCCACTCCCATCCCCCCTCTCCCGTCCCCATCTCTCGCAGATATTGGTTGACAGATAAATGGCCGTAACTTGGGAACTGCTCGTCCGATTAATATCAAACCTCGAAAAGGCACATCCGCGGGTCCCCGGCAATATTCCTGGCAAGTTTCAATCAGATCGGACCATCAATCGTGCAAATAAAATAAAAATAATAAATAAACATTAATTGTGACATCATTCGTGATGTCATAGCACCGTGTTTGTCATTGGTCGACAGATAAATGGCTGTAACTTGGGAACCGCTTGTCCGATTGATATTGTTGCGAATTCGCGCCTGCCGGCGTGCGAGCGGCCACGTAACTCGAATCGCGGCACGTCGCCCACCGGACGGACAATTCCGTCGTGACCCTCTCGGACCAACGCCGGGAACTAGTCACGGGTGGGCCTTTCGGCCTCACCACGATCGTGCCAATCGGCCCCCGCGTGGGATAGGGTTGTTCGCCAAATTCGACCAACCTAAGTACCCACACGGAGGGTAGACCGGGCGATCGCACCTCGCCGCAGGTCGACTCCGGACACGGGCCACTTTAAGCGACCCGTTCCGTACTATCGGGATAACCGAGCGGTGTTATCGTCAACCTCGACGGTTCCGATTAATTATCGGGCGTATTTACCCACTACTAACCCTTTACGTGAAGTAAGATGAAGATTCAATTAAAGAAAAGATGAAGCGAAACGGGAAAAACAGTTCAACATAAGGCACATTTATTCCGCGGCACACGGAGAGCACACATATACAATTACAACAATTATGCACCAAAAGCAATTGCAAAAGAAACGCAACAATGCAGATCTACTACCGACTACGCGAGCACACGGCAACACTTACACAGTTTTACTTTACAGACGGCGCCGACAACACATATACTCAACAGCAAAAGAAAAGGGCCACCCTCAACGACAAGGGGGCAGACGGGGCTGTGGGCGTGAGACCGGGTGGAGCCTACCCGTCTTGTGATGAGCCGCAAATGTCGCGGCGGTGCCCCGACTCCACGCTCCTCCGCGGGTTTCGTTGGCACTGCTTGGAATGGGGTGGGAACGGGGCCCCCTTTCCGCACTATCTCAGCGCGGGGGGGAAAAGGGGGGAATTGTTGATGCTCTGGGGAAAGAGGATAGCTGGCTTGCTTGGGTCCCGCGACGAGCGACTCCACTGCGACCTCGACCGCGCTCCCGGCTTCCCCTCTCTGCAGCTCCCGACAGGCTCCGAACCCCGACAGACTGACTCTCCTCCAGACCCGTCTTGACTGCTGCTGCCACACTCCGCTGCCGCCACACCTCTCCAACTCGCCCGAGCCCAAAACTCTGCCACTGCGACACTTCTCCAACTCGCCCGAGCCCAAAACTCTCTTGACCGAAAAACTCTTCCGCTGCCACACTTCTCCAACTCGCCCGAGCCCAAAACTCACTGAATTCGCCCCGCGCTCGGCGCTTTATAGTACAGCAGGAGAACCCACATGCAAATTTCCGGATCAGGATGAGCTCGGGGGCGGAGCCATGCTCGCCCATTGGACGGAGGAAAAGTGGGCGTGAACCTCCCCTGATCCTCGAATTTGCATATATCGATTCTACTCCGACGCGCCTGGAGGCGGGGCCAAATCGCCCCGCGCTTGCTGATAGGACGGATCAGAAGTGGGCGTGTATCATTCCTGATCCGACTTCTCCTTCTCCGCATGTCCAATTGATATCAAACCTCGAAAAGGCACATCTGCGGGGCCCCGGCACTATTCCTGGCAAGTTTCAATCAGATCGGACCGGCGGTCGTCGAGAAACTGCGGTCGCAGACAGACAGACACACACACACACACACACACACACACACACACACACACACACACACACACACACACACACACACACACACACACACACACACACATTGCTGGAATTCTAGATAGATGCATGGCTCACAAAGTGAGTATGCTGTGGTATGTTTGTGGGAAATTCCACATAAAACTATTATGAGGTACTTGGACAAACCATCAATGGTCAGAAATGAAAGTGGACATCTTGGGGAACCTGTAGAAACCGGCAATATCATACTCTCCATTTCCCTGTTTTATTAAAGACAAGTACAGGCCCGTAGGTGAGTGCCAGTATGTGCAGCCCACTCTCGCCCCCTCTCTCGCCCCCCTCTCTCGCCCCCCTCTCTCGCCCCCCCTCTCGCCCCCCCTCTCCCCCCCTCTCTCCCCCAGTCTCTCCCTTCCTCTCTCTCGCCCCCTCTCCCCCCTAGTCTCACCCTTCCTCTCTCCCCCCTCCTCTCTCGCCCCTCTCTCACCCCCCCTCCCGCCCCACTCTCTCGCAGATATTGGTCGACAGATAAATGGCCGTAACTTGGGAACCGCTCGTCCGATTAATATCAAACCTCGAAATGGCACATCCGCGGATCCCCAGCAATATTCCTGGCAAGTTTCAATCAGATCGGACTGTCAATCATGCAAAAAACAACAAATAATAAAAAATAAATAAATAAACATGAATTGTGACGTCATTCATGATCTCATAGCACCGTGTCTTGTCATTGGTCGACAGATAAATGGCCGTAACTTGGGAACCGCTTATCTGATTAATATCAAACCTTAAAGGCACATCCGCGGGTCCCCAGCATTATTCCTGGCAAGTTTCAATCAGATCGGATCGTCAATCGTGCAAAATAAAAAAATAAAAACATTAATCGTGACGTCATTCGTGACGTCATAGCACCGTGTCTTGTCATTGGTTGACAGATAAATGGCCGTAACTCGGGAACCGCTCGTCCGATTGACATCAAACCTCGAAAAGGCACATCCGCGGGGCCCCAGCAATATTCCTGGGAAGTTTAAATCGGATCGGACCGGCGGTTGTCGAGAAACTGCGGTCGCAGACAGACAAGCAGACAAACAGACAGAGACAGACACACACAGAGATTGCTGGAATTATAGATAGATGAATTAAAGCAACAGAATATGGGTTTTGTAACCTTAGAAATGCTAGTTTGATTGGTAAATTTTTATTTTACTGTACATTTCTTATGTGACAGTTATTTTGAGTGTGGTGACTCAGAATGTGAACTTTGGTGTCTCTTTTATGTTTTGATGATGTTCTGTCTCCCTATTCGGGTTTTCTGGCATCTACCCTATCTGATGAAATAATGGATTCGTACATAACGCTACGTGTCCACTGCATCGAGAAAAATAAGGAGTCCAGTGTTGATAATGTTTCTTATGATTTTTATTCCAAATCTCACTTAATTTCTTGGAAATATGACAGAGTCTAACGGCAGAAAAATATAGATCAAAATTGTAATCAGAAAAGTAAAATTCGGACCGCAAGTATTCCCGTCTTGATTTTCGTGTCAGTCCTGTTATGTACGAATCATCATCTCTCGTCGGACGCAAATAACGGTAGCATTAGAAAATCTTGCCATCTTGCAAAACTTCCCGGATTGATGGATATAATCGGCACTTGCAAGCGTGTCAGCACATTTCCATTCGCCAACGAGCGCAGCGTTTGTCTTCGTGTCCGTGTCTTTGCGAGAGCAGTAACGTACGAATCCAGTGTGAGGATGCTGAGCCGAACGAGGTGACTCGCATTTGTCTGATAATTCTTCATTTTAACCAACGCTATAATTTTTTTGGTGCTTCGTGAGGATCTGCGAGGTAAGATTATGTTTTTCTTTTCATGTTTTTAAAGTGATTATTTTCAAAAGTTCGAAAGAAATAGATTCGATTTTAACGTTATTTTTCGCTTACAAGTGTGGCTTTCTTTGCTACTGAACTCGTCTGTTTTCTTCGTAATTTATAACATCGGGCTCTCTCAAAATGTGTTGTTTTTTCTTTTTCCTGTCACATGTTGAGCCTGTTTAAAAAGGCAAAGTAAAAATTATCTGTTTCTTATCCCAAAATATAATATTTACGTTTTTTTTTTCATCTGATTCCGTACATAACGCTGATGCCAAGCTCGAAATTCGAATGTGTATTTACAGTGTTGTATATATTCAGTGGTAACTTTAAAACCGGATGTGCTGCAGGTCTAAAAATTTAGATTTAGCTATTTGAATACATGCAGATTAACATAATGCGTTGCATTTCATGTTTCCCTAAACTTTTTTTTGCCCTTTGTGTAACAGTATGTGTACCCACTTTGTGAGCCATGCACCTATACATTTTCATCACACTTGCAGCAACACTCAACTAAGCATGGCAAACCTGTTTACATTTCTATGGCTCTTCTGCATCGGGAAGCGGCAGAATTGATTAGCAAGTCATCAGAGGCCAATTTTGTCCAAATGAGTGCTCTTATTCTTGATTGGAAGAAAACACTCCACCCGACACCCACTCGGTCTGTTTAATATAATAGAAACAAACTCGAGGTAGAAGTGCCTCACGAGTAACCCAACACAAGCAAAGCATCACAAAAGACCGGCACTACACATATGCACAATCGACTTACCTTGTTATACCTTTCAGGAATACGCGCTTGTCCGACTTGAAGCGTACAATGACCTGAAGAAACGAGTTGTATAGCCAGGCAAGCGGTGGAGATCGACGAGTTCATCCCTCAGAGGTATTTGTGCAACATTTGCCACCGTCAAACAAATTGAAATTGATCAGCACACAACGTGCAGTTTCACTTGCACAGACGACTCTACCAAAGCTGCTTTCCCAAGTTTCGGTGGCTCGTTGTTCCATGGCATCTGGCTGCAGGGAAGGAAAATTCTCAGACAAAATTTGTGCTCCACAAGTACAATATTGATTCCTTCCTTCACCTGTTTAATCCATTCATTTCTCTGCACATTACCTTCATACAATTAATTTTATTGAGCAAAAGAAAAAGTTGCTTTTATTTTATTTCTCATGATTAATCAGTAAGGCCAAACTCACAGCAGTTGTACCTCTATCTGTTTGGCCATGGTTGTTGCACCTTTTAAATCGATCACTCATTCCGAATGAATCGACTGACAGTTTCTGGTGGCAGGCGTGTCGAGCGGCCTCATCAGCAATATAGCAGGGGCCATAATATTACATAATCTTCTATTCAGTGAACCATTTTTGTCTTGGATTGGGAATGGGGGGGGGGGCATCGATATAATAATCTGCAAAAGCACCATTTTATGGTAGAGATGGGCGAGCAGAGCAACAAGAACGAGTGCATGGGAAGCGGGTGAGAAACCATGGGACAGAGCAGTTTTCTGAGGTAGGTCCAACAAGATTGTACAATAACTTTGATCGGGGCTATGTGGGTTGCATCATCATAACGGCATTCCAAAGCTCGATTATGTGTACGTGGGACTATGAAAATGTTATACGATTGAGATACAAATTCAAGATGTGCTGAGGTTTTAATTTTGAATCAATCGAATGTGCTCTACTCTGCAGAGCAATCTCATGGCATGGATTATACTGGGTCATTTTCCATTGCCTTCCCAGCAATCGGGACAGGAATTTATCATTTGTTCAATGCGCCACCAATATCTCACCTACTCTCCGTGAAAGACTTTAACGTCCACTAACTAATGCGAGCAGACCGGATGTCCAGTTTAACATCCATCCAAAGGACGGCACACACATTGTTGCAACGCACACCTGCCTGTGAAACACCAGGAAAATGGTTTATAGCTGGGTTGGGATTTATCACGGTGTTTCACAGGCAGGTGTGCGTTGCAACGATGTGTGTGCCATCCTTCGGATGGACGTTCACTGGGCATCATCCCATCTCACGACATCATTTGGTAGACGTTAAAGGTCCCATGGTGTCCTTTGCGAAGACAAGGCGAGCTACTGCCGGTACAATGAACAATTTCAAATTTCCTGCCTTGACTGACTACTGCTGGGAAGGCAATGGCAAACCACCTAATGTAATCCTCGCCAATAAACTGCCTCGGCAACAACGACACTCCGTAACTGCCGATGGTACGTGAGAATCAGAAAAGCCACATATGATTTGATTTAAAAAAAACAATCTAGCTCATGACATAGTACTTCTATTCAATAAATAAAATAGCACGGCCTGGGCTATTTAGAGCATCTTTCAGATAACTTTATAAACACGCCTCATGCTCTTGGCCCCATTTATAAACGAAAGGCATAGTTATCCATTTCTCTACTTGCAGAATAATTTGTGGCGACGTGCTTTAAACTTCATGTTCGTATCTATACAGTGTTTTAAAATGATTGTTGTGTTCAACTTTAAAGCTGAGATTTATACATAAAAATGTACTTCTTTTTTTTTCAACTCACTCACAGTAAATGAACGCCAATTGTGGAACGTCATTTATGCAGCTGTTTGAGAAAAGCAATGTTATTCAATGGTGTGTACATTGTTAGTCACGAATCGAATAAAAAAAAACCAACAAATTATTGCATTGTTTCTTGTCAATGGACAGGCAAGGGTGACGACAACGCAACAATGTCTCAGGATCCAGTGGCAACTCTTCACAAGTTCCTGTTGGCGAGGACATTTCACCAACAAAATGGAGCATGGGTGTACATTGACGGTTTATCATGGGGGGCATTGGACTCTGTCCCAGAGGTTATGGGCTCAAATCCGGTGTTGATTTAAATTCAAAGCTTCTATAAACAGTCGGTCTGAAAGCTACCGGTCACAAGCCACGATTGGACTGTCAGTAAAAACCCAGCTGTTCCACAAACAACTTTGGCCAGAAGGACAATCCACCTGGTCTGTATACGATGAAGCGGCCAGCATTTTGTGGTGGACTCCAATGCTCTCAGGTCCTTTTAGAATAAGCATCAAAAGGCTATCTATGAAAAGTCAAGGTTGCACGAAACCCTCCGAGCCATCAAAATGAAACGTGTTTAATGCATTCTGTGAAAGCACACTCTTAAAAGCTATTGCAAAGTTCAGTTCACGATCCATTAGGCCGATTCATTGACGGGCAACAATGTCGCAAAATGCTTTTTATTTTTGTGAACATGAAAAAAAATTCAAATTACATGTACATTACTAGTAAAATGTAAATAGTACCATTTTGTTCTGGAATTTATACGTTTTTTTTCTTTTTGTACAGTTGTTACATTATATACCGAGGACAGCAACAAAGCAATAGGAATAAGGTCATGTGAAATTAGGTTTTAAAAAAAACAAAACAATGGAGGGTGTGTGTGTGTGGTGTGTGTGAATCTACAGACCATTATTACAGACCTCCACCCGATCAGGCAGTGCCACATAGTATTACAAAAGCTTAAAATCAAACAATAAGTCTTAACAACTTCATCAGCATAAAACCGTTGATATTAAACCCTGCTTCAGACTTAAGCCTAAAAAAAAAAAGACAAAAAAAAACCATAAACAAACAATAATGCCACCTGCGATCAGAAAGTCGCTAATGCATCTGCTAAGTAAATGGAGGATGGAATGCTGATCCGTCTGAAGAATGGTTAAATAAACGAACAAAAAAAAATCCACACATGCAAATGCAATGGCTGCCATAATGTGCAAAACAATGATGATCATCCTCCCCTTCCACTCCTGAATAAGCGTGTAAGACAGCAAGGAGTCGGAGATGGAAAGCAACAAGCAGATCTCTCAATCGTCCAGACAATTTTTCTGAACTGATTTCATAGCACTTTTGTTGCCTAAACAAAGGTAGGTTGGTCCAACGAGCAGCGCCTAGCTGTTGGATGATGCACCGGATGGCTCACATTCTCCAAGGGAAAATTATTATTCACCACCCGACAACAGTCGACAAGTCATTGCCAATTCATTGCCAACACGTCACCATGGAAGCCCATCGTATGTACAAGAAAGCTACTCGGATCTCGATCTACATCAGTACCAAGACCATCTCAAAATGAGTTCACAATAGAAAAAGAAGAAAAAAGAAAAAGTGGATTATATACACGTCGTATTCAAGTGTGTACCAGGGCATCATTCTGAAGGTACAATGAAAGGAGCTGCAGAAATGCATGTTTCATATTTCACCGACGGCCGACTGATCAACAAATTCACCAAAAATAAGGATTAAAAAAAAAAAAAAATTCTAAATAATAGAGTCGTTAATAAACTGTACGCATTTTTCAGGGCAGGGGCTCTTTGTGCTGTGGCTGCCAATGCCTCATCGTGTGCGTCGTACAGGCACGGCAGCATGGCGTGCAAAGTTTCTCGGCGGTCCCCATGACCGAGCTTCCTGTACCGGTTTGACGTTTTCCCCAGCTGCAGCATATCGCTACCCTTTAGCAAGGGCTGCCGAGCACACATAGGAGAATTAGAGATGTTTCGGTGACAAGGGTTCCCAAAGTTAAATTGGTCCAGCAAGAGGAGGAGGAAGGAGGAGGAGGAGGAAGGAAGAGGGAGGAGGAGGAGGAAGAAGAGGAAGAATACCTGTAGGAAGAGACCCAGAAGAGGAGGAGGAATACGAGTAGGAAGAGACCCAGAAGAGGAGCTGGAAGAGAATGACAACACTTGTCGAATTTGTGGCCAAATTCCTTGATAAAGTTGAACCAACTTAAGTGACCACAAAGATTCTCGTTGCACATTAAAGCTTAATGGCAGTCTTAAGCGTAAACCAAGAGTTTTTCAAAGCAAGCAAGCAAGCAGCAACAATTTGAGAGTGCATCAAACGAGGGGTTTAATACACCGGGCATTAAGAAACTTTCCGAAAGTAAGCCCTTTATCTTATTCACTTGTTGATCACCTGATGATAGGAGTATCTAGACGCTTTCTACCAAAATATTGCTTCATCTACCGCCAATTTTTGAAAACCAAAGAGAAAATACATTCCTGTTTTGACAAGAATATGCCTTTACAAGAATAGAAAAATAACATTTAGCCACAGGACTCTGCCGGTGGGAAGTGTGAAGTTAAAAAACGATTCCTGCCTTTTAATTGGAGCTCTACTTTTTAAATTTGCTTCGATGCACGCAACTGTCTGGACAGGCAATACAAAATGGCCATCAACACAGCTCGTTTCGTGCAACAAGCCCACGTACCATCTTCACCAACGTTTCCCCTTACCCCAAGAAAAGCCCATCCGGCTTGTACGCAGACCTCCGTTTCAGCAGCAATGCCGATGCGAGAATAAAAAGTCTGTGCAACCTTTCCACTATTTCCGGAAAACTTCCAAGTGCTTCACGTGCTAAAAATTGCTCATGTGATGTCAAATGACGGTCATAACTTGCGCAAGTGAGCAAAAGTGCCCTCGTCTGCGTCCGCTCACATGCACATCGTTTGCTTGGCCTGGTGTCTTCTTCCAGTGCATTGGTGCTCGGGCGACCCGCGCAGAGGCAAATGCGTTCGCCAGGAAACAACCGACCCCATACTGCGAATGGGCTCAAGTCCGTGAACGTTACAATCCTCATTGGAAGTGACCCTTTCAAACTGGCCAAAACAAACGTCACATTGTGCTGCCACTCTTCGGTAGTGCTAAACCGTTTAAAGCAAGTGTACCCACTGAAATAGAAGGGAGAGGCAATTGTTACCTCAGAGGCAGGGCAGGAATAGGAAAGGAATTAGCAGAAGGAAATGTCACCAAGAACCATGAAGCACAGCAGAAGAGCCTTGAGGAAGGAAGAACAATGTCAGAAGATGGTGGTTTCATACTTTGTGCTGGTTATCTTCTTGCTTTCTTGAAGAGGTTCAGATCCCCAAGCCACGCTTCCATGAGGTTGGGTCATGACGTCCACACATCCAGAATCGACCTGCGTAAAGGGCATGATCATCACAGGTTAAGACACCCATGCCTTGCACCAAACCGCAACACTTCCAAGTCATGTGATGCTCAGAATCTTACTTTGATAAAGGTCAAACTGCATTACATCTGAGGTCTGCATTTTCATTAATGCATAGAATATGAAATTAATAATCCTACAGGAACAAAACAAAAACTTTTGCTAATTAATCTAATTCATAATAAGCTCCCTTCCACTGACACCCATTTTAATCTGAATATTTAATCGTAGTGTTTTTTTTTTTTTCAATAATTTTTCTGCAAGTGTGACTTGCATTCTTTGACCTAATTCAGCAGAAGAACAAAACAAGTGTGACCTTAATAAAAGGAGCAAAACGGTCAGACAGACACCAATATACAGGAACTCATGTTGTGACAGTTTCAGAGGAAGAAGGAAGACCACCTGCTGAGCACATCGTGAAAACTGCAAAACCTGGACAAAACGAGTGGAAGTGTGTCGTGCGTTCAATTGTCCATACCGTGGACTTGCGAATGCTTGTGCGCGGCTTAGGGACCGGCTTTCCCAGCTTGATATCTGGTCCTTCAGCCATGCCTGAAGCCTTGGCCTGGCGAGCCTGTAGTGCAAGCTGGTAGGCCACTTCAAATGCTTGGCCCAATGTCAGGATTATTTCATATGCAAGACTCTGCACATGGAAAAAAAAATCAACGAACTCAGAACATTGGACAGGATTTGCATTCCATTGCTTTCTTGAAATTTGACACTTTGTGAAGATGCAATTTAGTCACATTCAGCATTTTCACCATGACCACAAAGGGTGCTGTGACGCACAGATGACAAAGGGTCATCGAGAGAAGAATATTTGAAATGAGATTAATTCCGTCAGAAACGTGATTTGTGATACTTGTTAGTAAAAAAATAAATAAAAAACATTTTAATAAAGAATACACAACTTTTATTAGTTTCGTCGTCAAGTTTAAAATGCCTGAAGGTATTTATGAACAACTAGCCTACGAGCCGCAGATAACTCCGTGGCATGGCGGGTTGCTAAGCCACCACGAGCGCCATCTGCAACGATTAATTTAGGTAGGGTCCTCGCGTCCATTTCCCGCGTTGCCTTCCCAGCAAATTAATCCCCCCTAAATAGGGAACCGTGCTCTCGATACCCCACTCCTATAAATCAAGAATGGCTGAGCGGAACCGTAAGTGAGAGGTCGTCTCGTCTCTGACCAGAGCGAAACAGTAGGGCAAAACTCCCATCGACTATTTCCATACTCTTTCAAACCAAACAGAGAAAGAGAAAATCGGGCAGGTTGGAAAAGATTGGTCATGTTAACAAATAAGCACATATATACAAACAATGCAATGTCACAAAAGAAAGAACCTTACCCTAAAGCACATAGCCCCTTGTACAATCAACTTACCATGAAACTACAGACATAGGCAACTCCATCACTCTGGAAAATTAGACAAGAGGGATAGCCAGAGAGAAGAAGAAGGCAGGGCTTGTTGGCAACTGACTGAGGACTTACGTTTGTCACAACGTGAAAAGGGAGGGTGGAGAGGGTGATGGTGTGGTGCTCCGTGTGAGCAGAGATGCGGGTGAATGCCTCGTAATGCGATAGAGGAAATCGTAAATATGAATCAGTAACCCAACTCTGAACGAGCGAAGGGGGGAATCGTTGAAAACTCGATGCGTTCCAAATCAATGATTCAGTGGGGTGAAAGTAAGAGAGAGACAGTGTAAATGAGTGCATCACCTCCGACATCCAGGGAAATCCCCGCGGCTTGTGGCACGCTCAATCACACCCAGTGGTCTGCGCAGAGCCTCACGTTCACCCAACTCGCCCCTCGAAGACTCCATTTGGCTCCCAATGTTCTCTGGATGCACATGGCACTGAGTCCAGGGATGCCCAGACTTATAAAGCCCTTCAGCAGAGGTGTGGCCGAGGGCCGACCTGCATCTCGGTGCAGCTTCTTGTTCCTGGGTTTGCCTTCCCCAATGGTGTACTCCTGTTGTCATGTTGCACTCACTGGTTGAGCTCATGGTCCCTTAGTGCAGGTGCCGCCCAGGACCGAGCAGCATCCAAGTGCTTCGCTGCAGGCACCGTGTAGGATTGAGTAGCACCCAAGTGCTATGATGAGTCCGATTGGTAACATGAGTTTTGCAGGTGGAATGTTGGTTTTGTAAAGCATGTTGTTTGTGTGTATGGATGTGCTGTAAAGGTGTGTGGAGAAGGTGAGAGATTAAGAGAGATGGGTGGAGAGATACAAGAAGAGAGGGTATCGAGAAAAAAGAAAAGTTACAAAGGAGGTTCAAACCGGCGACACAAACAACACATTTCCCGATCCACTGATACGAGGGGAGAGGTAATCCAACTAAATGAAATACTACGGATATATCTAAACTCTATGTGTTGGATACAACTCCCTGGGGTCTTCCAAAACATCAACAATAGACATACATATATGGGCAGAGGTACACACACCTTGCGTGGATGGGCAAGAGGATTCCGATGGTATGCGATATGATGGGGCGGATTAAAGCGATGGACAGACAGACAGCAGAAAATATTTTATATATATATATATATATATATATATATATATATATATATATATATATATATATATATATATATATATATATATATATATACATACACACACAGATACACACACCCCGTATAGAAAGTCCACACCCTCTTTCAAAATTTTCACCTTTTGTTGCCTTATAACCTGGAATTAAATTACATTAAATCACTTTTTCCACCTTTATTTACATACCGTAAACCACAACTTCCAAGTGAAAAACAAGTTCTACAAATTTCAGAAAATTTATTTAAAATACAAAACTAGAATATGTTGGTTGGATAAGTGTCCACCCACCGGAGTTAATACTTGGTGGAAGCACTTTTGACAGTAATTACAGCTGTGAATCTGTTGGGATAGGTCTCTACCAACTTTGCACACCTTGATTGGGCAGTGTTTGCCAATTCTTCTGTACAAAACTGTTCAAGCTCACTCAAGTTCCGTGGGGAGCATTGATGAACAGCAATCTTCAAGTCATGCCGCAGATTTTTGATTGGATTGAGGTCAGGGCTCTGACTGAGCCAATCAAATGTAGCTTTGGCTGTATGCTTCGGGTCATCGGCATGCTGAAAGGTGAACTTCCATCCCAATTTCACCTTTCTTGCAGAGAGCATCAGATTTTCCTCTACAATTTTTCTCTACGATTTTTCTGTATATTTCTCCATCCATTTTCCCTCTATCCTGACAAGTGCCCCATTCCCTGCTGATGAGAAACATCCCCGTAACATGATGCTGCCGCCACCATGCTTCAAAGTATGGATGGTGTTCTTTTGGTGATGTGCTGTGTTGGGTTTGTACCAAATGTAATGTTTTGCATTTTGACCAAAAAGTTCCATCTTGATTTCATCAGACTACAAAACGTTTTGCCACACGGCTTCAGAATCTCTGGAGTATTTTTTTGCATACCTCAAACGGGACTCAAGGTGGGCGTTTTTGAGTAATCGTTTCC
>NC_140961.1:109039155-109159155 GCF_056783735.1 Eptatretus burgeri | reverse complement strand
AGTCATCAGCATACGAGTGCATTTGGTTATTTGTAGAAGAAAGAAGGTCATTGATGAAAAGAAGGAAGAGTGTTGGAGACAGGACAGAACCCTGAGGGACACCGCTGTTGATAAGGAAGGAGTGAGATGTTGAACCATCAACAATTACAGAGATAGAGCGGTCGGAGAGAAAGCTCGATATGAGAGAGCACAGTGAAGGAGGATTGCCGAAAGAGGGAAGATTGGATATCAGACCCCGATGCCAAACTCTGTCAAAGGCTTTCAAGGCCGACACAAAGGATTCCCTAAAGTCTCTCAGAGAAGAGGCCCAGACATTCATAATGTAAGAAAGGGTATCACCTGGAGATCTTGCCTTGTGAAAGCCACATTGGTGGTCAGATAAAAGACTCATTCGATATGCCTCAGGAAATGGGAATTGAGAAGACATTCAAACACTTTGGAAATCGTAGAAGTCAGAGCAATCGGACGGTAGTTAGAAGGGTTTGAACGATCACCCTTCTTGAGAATAGGTCGGACTGAGGCATATTTCCAGGCAAGAGGAGAAGTTTGGGTTTTTCAACAAAAACAAAGCAAATGAGCAAGCACAGGTGCAAGTTCTGAAGCACATTCCTTCAAGACACGGAGAGAAATGCCATCTTGCCCGTAGGCCTCGCTCATGTCCAGAGAGAGAGGAGTATTTTTTTGACTGCATGAAAAGAGATTATAGGGAGGGACATAGGATTGATGAGGGGGGCTTCAGAGGGAGATGGAATGTTCGAGGCATCCAGTGTGGAGTTCGAAGAGAAAAAGAGAACCAACAAGAGTTGCTTTATCGGTCGGAGAGACAGCGATGGTATCATCGGAACGGAAAAGTGAAGGAAAGGTAGAGCGACAGAAGTTGTTGGAGATGCTTTTAGCTAAGAACCAGAAAGATCTATTAGTGGAAGAAGATGAGAGGTTGTCACATTTCTTTTGAATAAAGGAATGCTTCGCTTCACGAATAACATGTTTACAATGATTTCTGGCAGATACGAAAGCTGAATGCGAGTCGGAGGGAGAAGAGTTTTTCCATGTCCGGTATGCGGCGTCCCTTGCACGAATGGCTGCAGAGCAGGAATTATTGAACCAAGAATTTGTCAGAGAGATAGACTTGAAAGAGAAGGGGATATAAGCCTCCATTCCTGCAACAATAAGTTCAGCTATACGTTCAGCAGAGACAGAGGCATCGCCCCAAGACACACAGTAATCTTCCCAGAGTCAGAAAAGAAGTTTTGTAAACAAGTCCAGACAGAATTATTGAAATGCCAACACTAGTGTTTTGTAGGAGAAGGAGTGGTGGTAAGTAAAGAAACATTGATGAGACTGCGGTCAGAAGAGAACCATTTGGAGGTGAAATTGTGCAGCGAGAACGCAAAGGATTGGAGGTGAAGAACAGGATGGTGTACAGTGGCAAGTATTACATATTCATATTTGAAGGACCAGAAACACCCGCTCCCTTCGGGAGCATTGGCAGGTAGTGTCCAACCCTTCCTACCCCCCAAAGTTCGGTCCCCTTTATCCACAGTGGGAGGGAGCAGAATGGAACTCTTATTTGTGCCCATGACCTGAACCTGGGTACTACCAACATGTATGCAATATTCGGTGGAGATCGGGCCCAGCCATATTCTTATGCCTCTGCTGGCGAAGTCACCAAGGCAATATAGCATAACAATTATGTATTTTGTGAGGAAAGCACCAAATTTGGTACACTAGTAGCCTATCATATTATGAACAGATTTGGATATTGGGCCATCTCAAATTTTTGATGGCAGTGGAAAATGGCTGCCACAGCCATCAGCAGCTGAAGTTAAAGCTAAAAATGGAGAAACATAAAGGTCTTAGAATAGCCTAGAATTTGTGCACAAAAATAAATATTCAATGCAAACAATAATGCAGAAAAATGTTGCTTCAGTTGTGAAAGATGAAAAAAAAATTTTAAAAGCATCGATGCACAAACTGAAACCTGTCAAGAGGATAAACGCCCTGGAAACTGATAAATCAACATTGTGAACGAAATGTCCTTTGATGGGAGAAAATTCAAACAAATCACAGCTTTGCTCATCTGCACTGTAATGCAACCACAGTGGAAAAACTAATTTTGAGATGACATACCACATCAAAAGCACTGAAGACATGGCAGTAATGGTAACTGGTCTTCAAATCTTTTGTAATGTAAGCAAACGTGCAGAGATCCTCTGGGTCTTGTGCAGCACACGAGATGTTTCGGATTTCATGTTCAGCGATCGTATTCTGAAGGAGAAAGTACCAGAACACGTCGACAGTTCTTTATATCATAAGGTGTGAGTGAGCAGTGTAGTAGATAGTAGAAAATCGTGCAAATTATGATACAAGCATCAAATTTGGCATTTCTGTTCTGCAGGGCTTTCTGATCAAATCTGCCCGATTGACCATTTGAAAATCCAAATTTTGAAAAATTTGAAGTAAAAAAAAAAAAAACTTCAAAAACATTTGAAGTCACAGCTGGCTGAAATTATTGAAGCGCAAGTGAACATCCCAGACAGAACCAAGGGGAGATGCAGTCATCATTGATGGCTCAGCACTTATCAATGCCCTACCTCCATGCACTTCAAAGATATTTGATGACTGCTAAAGAAGACATTATCCCAAAGGTGGAATCCTATGGTGCCAGGTACGAGAGGGTGGACGTATTGTTTGATGTGTACAAGAAGTCAAGTCTGAAGTCCGAGACAAGGTCGAAAAGGGAGCAAGGAATCAGAAGAAGAGTGACAGGAACCAGTAAGACCCCAAGTAACTGGAGAAGCTTTCTTCAAGATGACAGCAACAAGAATGAGCTGTATCACTTCTTGCGGAAAAGATGTGTGACAACAAGCACAGACGACATGCACAGTCATTGTCACAAAAGGAGAAGATGCCATTAGCAACACAAGGAAGTCACTGGATGCTGTGTCTCCATGTTGTCATGAAGAAGCTGACACTAGAATATTTGTTCACGCCAGGGATGCAACGACGGATGGTAGCCAGTCCATTATCATTAAGGCTAATGACACGGACGTACTAGTCATAGCAATATCTGTACTGCCATCCTTACAGGAACTAGGTCTTGAGAACATGTGGTTTGCCTTTGGGCAAGGAGCCATGGATCCCAGTCCATGAGGTAGTTTCTGCAATAGGGCTGAGAAAGCAAGAGGGATCCCATATTTCCATGTGTTCACTGGATGTGACGTCATGTCTGCCTTCCGCAGTTAAGGGAAGAAAACTGCATGGCAGACTTGGAACGTCTTTGATGATGTTTCTGAAACATTCACCAATCTCAGCCAGCATCCAACATTGATTTGTGACCTTGACTTTTTTGAAGTTTTTTTTTTTTCTTCAAATTTTTCAAAATTTCGATTTTCAAATGGCCAATCAGGCAGATTTGATTAGAATCCCCTGGAGAACAAATGTGTCAAATTTGATGCTTGTATCATCATTTGCACGATTCCTCTCAAAAATTGCTGTTATCTGCCCCACTATCAGAGAGAGAGAGAGAGAGAGAGAGGTAGGAGAGAGAGAGAGAGGTAGGAGAGAGAGAGAGAGAGAGAGAGGTAGGAGAGAGAGAGAGAGAGAGAGAGGTAGGAGAGAGAGAGAGAGGTAGGAGAGAGAGAGAGAGGTAGGAGAGAGAGAGAGAGAGAGGTAGGAGAGAGAGAGAGAGGTAGGAGAGAGAGAGAGAGAGAGGTAGGAGAGAGAGGTAGGAGAGAGAGAGAGAGAGAGGTAGGAGAGAGAGGTAGGAGAGAGAGAGAGAGAGAGGTAGGAGAGAGAGAGGTAGGAGAGAGAGGTAGGAGAGAGAGGTAGGAGAGAGAGGTAGAGAGAGAGAGGTAGAGAGAGAGAGGTAGAGAGAGAGAGGTAGAGAGAGAGAGGTAGAGAGAGAGAGGTAGAGAGAGAGAGGTAGAGAGAGAGAGAGGTAGAGAGAGAGAGGTAGAGAAAGGTAGAGGTAGAGGTAGAGGTAGAGGTAGAGAGGTAGAGAGGTAGAGAGGTAGAGAGAGAGTGAGAGAGAGAGAGACCGAGAGAGAGAGAGAGAGAGAGAGAGAGAGAGAGAGAGAGAGAGAGAGACCGAGAGAGACCGAGAGAGACCGAGAGAGACCGAGAGAGACCGAGAGAGACCGAGAGAGACCGAGAGAGACCGAGAGAGACCGAGAGAGACCGAGAGAGACCGAGAGAGACCGAGAGAGACCGAGAGAGACCGAGAGAGACCGAGAGAGACCGAGAGAGACCGAGAGAGAGAGAGAGAGAGAGAGAGAGAGAGAGAGAGAGAGAGAGAGAGAGAGAGAGAGAGAGAGAGAGAGAGAGAGAGAGAGAGAGAGATGAATTTGAACCTCGTTTATTGATCCACAAAAAACATTGGAAAGAAAAGAAAAAAAGGATACATAAAAAAACAACTAAAAGCAGAGGAAGAAAAGAGAAAGAAAGAAAGGTCAAGTTTTTCATAAACCATATTACAAGGTGATCACCAAATCTAATTTATCCACAAAGCACAAAACTTTGCCACAGGACCATTTTCTCTCAAAAACATTAACCTTGTCCATATTTAAACAATGGTTAAATTCCAGGGACAGTCTTGCTGCCACAAAAGCTCTGAAAATCGGCATGACATCAGATCGATAACCATCGTCAATTTTTATTTTCTTACATTTTTATAGCATATTTTGCAACAGCAACCAGGAAATTGAGGAGAACACCAGAGTCCCTGCAAGGGGGCTTAAAAGGCACCCTGAACACACAAACGTGTGATGTAAAAGGAAAAGACAGTTTACAAAAATAATCTGAAAGCAAAGAGAAGAGAGGTTTTTAATCTTATGCATGGCACGTAAGCATGGAAGAGATGTTTGCAGAAGGGGCAAGTAACTTGTAGCGAATTATTGAAATGCTGTACGAGAGTGTTGGAAGGGAGAGCCCAATGTGCTGATCTCCATTGTATATCTGCCAATAGGCCATAGATAGGTAACGTATACATCACAGGCCACAGTGGGCCTGACGGACATCCGGCTCCGAGCCGTTCTGACCACATTGCTCTACGCGTTGATCCGGAGGAGGATGATGCTGTTTGTCTTTGTCTCCAGAGGTCATGGATCCCAGATTTAGTTGCTAAACGAAAAGCGGGGGGGGGGGGATGTTCACTGCTCAACTGAAATGGGGGGAGCACCTTAATTTTGGGAAAGGCCAGCCGAAAGTCCTCCACAATACCGACACCTTCCCAGCCAATATTTCGCAGTCTAAATGTCAGAACCACAATTTGGTCCCCAAGTCGGACAGATCTGCACCCAAGGCTTGTCGCAACTGACCCAGCCGATTTCCACCGAGACTCAGATGAAGCCCTGGGATCGCACACCTTGTTGACTCGTCCTTGTATAAATGTATTGATCAAGGCCTTGCCCTGAGGGATCCCTGGGAGAAAACGGTTGTAAAATAAAGGTTCTTGGAGGAACATTTGACAATTGTAAGCTTCCGCTGACCAGTGGACGCCAAAGCCCTTCCAGGCATCCAGAAAACTTCGATAAAACCTGGGGACTGTACCAAAGTGAACCCGTTCTAGGTCCATTAAGAAAAGTTGCCGGTCATACCGTAATCCTCCAGCCTGTTGCAGCAAAAAAAGCAAAGGAACACCATGGCAGCTGCTCAGCAAAAGGCAACAATTCGTCCGGTGATGTCCATAACACCTTGGCCACCCTCGTTCCGGGGGTGATACAATACAGCAAGCCGGAGCCAGTGGTTGCAACTCCAAAATAAATTAACCATTGCTCGCTGGATGGCAAGGATTAGATACTTGCGTGGCTGCAAAGCAATGGCTTTATCCCATAACCGAGCTGCTATTACGTTGTTGATGACAAGACTGCGTCCTCTATATGAAAGAGATCTGCAGAGTCCTTCCCATGTTTTTAATCGACATGTAATCTGTTCTAACACACCCTCCCAATTTTTCAATTCCATCTTCGGATTACCAAGATAAACTCCGAGGTATTTAACCCCATCAAATCTCCTTGCTATGTTGTGTGGGAGAGAAGGTGGCCCGAATGATGCCATGCTATGCCCGAATGATGGCTACATGGCTTGAATGTACACTTCACTGGCACGTAGATGTACGCCGGGAAGTGTTGTCACTTCCCCAAAGCTCAGTGGCTACTCCAACATCCCCCTTTCCAATGAGTCGTAGCACAACCCAATCATGAACGTCATTTCGAAAAGGTGTTTTGAGCAATGCACTGCGCACGTGTTTTAGGGAAACCCCTTCCCCTAATGCAAGGCCAGCCAGAATAAGCCAGCCATTGCACAGGGTCATTCCCTCAGTCATTTTAAACACTTTTGAGCAAACTAAAGCACGTTAACTAACAATAACTCTTAGGGAACAAGAACAGCCGACAAACAAACATCTGAAACCCCTTCAATGAACCGCCACAAAGAAGTCCCGAGACATTAGACAGCTTCCCCCAAAGACTGGTGAGAACATACCTCCCCACTAAGTCCCAGAGTCGCGGACAGTTTCCGCAGAAGTAATACGACCTTCCGGAGACACAATCCAGCAACACGAACAGCCGATCAGCAAGTCATTGAGAATCCTTCAGATCAGCTCTTCAGGAAGTCCCAAGGCCATGTACGGCCTATTTGCCAGACCACAACGTGCCGGCGATTGCCCTACCATCAGCCATTTGTATTTCTGCATGTGCGTGATTGCGAACCACTCATTCAAGGACCGAATTGCATCATTTCGAAAGTGCTTGAGGACTGGCCAAAACTCGGGAGTCGGGCAGAGCTGCCACTTGCCAGATGTTTCATAAATTCCATGTTTGTCATATTATTTTATCCCCAAAAGGATTCTGATTGATAATTGCAAAAAAAAAAAATCACATATATGACAATTCAAGTGAGTCTTTCATCACTTTCACATCACATGCTGTCATCATTCTATCATCCCGTAATATTTTATCATCTTACAATATTTTGTCATCCGGATATTTTAACGCCAGAATTATAAAAACTCCACTGGCTTTTGGGGGGACAGCATGTTACTGGGTCGCATTTAACATTAGAAAGGGAACAAAAGAAATCCTTACCTTATTGAGTGAATCAATGAACTTCACACCCTTGTATGTTATGGATAGTGTAATGGTTGGGATTTTCTTCATCTCTTCTGTCGATTTCTGGAAATATACAAAAGTTGCACACGGACTCGTCAGTGTCAGATTTGTGAATCACTTGTCAAGTTACAGGCAATGACTTGTTTTGACGGTTTCAATGTTACAGCTGATTGGTGCTTCCACCAACAAATGGGTATCACAAGGTTACCCCTTGTGCTGGTCAGTTAAATGGTCTCACGGGACCACAAAGCCAGCTGGCCTTGCTGTTCACACGTCCCAAATTCCGAAACAATAAACAGCATGCACATCAAGGCATCTTAAAGAACTTCCAAAAAAAAAAACTTGGTAATAACTAATGACAGGAAAAGGCAATTCGATACAACCAGCATGCTTTGTCAGCTTACTCTGTCATCAGAACTCAGCAACGCCTGAGCAATGATGACAAGTACCACAATGGCCACACAAAGGAACAATAGTTTATAGAAAGCGAGGTTTTATTCTGGAATTAATAATTCTGGCTCATTGATAATTCCAAACCTGTAATCGACAGTATCCGCAACATTAATAACAAGGGTAAGGCTAAATGTTTATCAACTTGTGTGATTTTTCTGCATTATACACAAACATTGCACGTGACAAGCTCAGAACCGCATCGGACGGAGCGATAAATCTATCGAAAAAGAGAAAACTGGTCGATAAAGGAAAAAAAAATCAATATTCATGTAGTTTTTCAAAAAAAAAATAAACTCAAAGAAAGTATTCAATTTCTCCGAAACAACAGTTTCTTTACATTTGCCAACGAGATGCTCCAGCAGACAGCGGGGATACCCGTGGGTTCCGATCCGGCCCCTTTATTTGCACACTTGTTCCTGCACATGTACGAGTCTAATTGGGTCCAGAACATGCGAAGGAATAAACCAACAACTGCGCAAAGGTGTGGAAACATCTCGAGATTCATTGATGATTTATACTAATTCGTGATGGGTTTGTATTTGATCAGCTTCGTGATGATACATGTCCAAAAGAACTCGAATTTTAAAAAGAAAAACCAAATTCACACTTCAGTTTATTGTTTGGAATTACAAATCGATATCAATAATAATAATAATAATAAATTTCACACCAAATCAGATTTCATAAACGAGATGCTTTTTCTGTTCCACATCGAATGAGTGCCTTTCTTAGACAGCAACATTCCTAATAAGCTATTCCATGGTAAAGTTTCAGGTGAAATAATTTGGACTGTGCGGGCGACCACACACAGCACTGAACTTATCAATAGATTCAAACAGCTTGTCAGATGTTTGCTAACACAGGGAGCTCCAGTTAGCAGATTAAAACAAGTTTTCTTTAAAATCTTAAAACGACAACAAATACAACCAGAAGGGCACTCGGTGGAGCGCATACCTCCATCACGTAATTCCTGATCCACGAGAACATATCGGGCCCAATCCATTTTTGAAATATCATGCTATACAGTACTATATCGTTTTTGGCCCGAATCTCTCAATGGTGAAGAATCACTTTAAAAATTAAATAATTCTCCTATCCAGATCCGGATTTGGATCTTCACCAAAATCAAATCAATTCATCTTGCCACAAACCCAACGTGTCCCCCAAGTTTCGTCCGAATGCGTCCACAACTTTTTGAGATATCGTGCTATATATCAGTTTAGCACTCTCAATGGTGAAGAATCATTGAAAAAAAATTATCGGATCTGGGTCTGGATTTGGATCTTCACCAAAATCGAAACACTTCTTCCATGTCACACACTGAACATGTCCTCCAAGTTTCATCCGAATCCGTCCGAGATATCGTGCTATATATCATCTTTGGCCCTCTCTCTCAATGGCGAAGAATCACTTAAAAAATTCAAGTAGCCGATCCGGATCCATACACATCTTTTTGAGATATCCTGCACACAGTCTGTTGAGATAGCTCTCTAACAAATTTGCATGGGAAGAATGGCTGCAGCAGGCACTGATGGTCTTGAACGTGCTCCCCAGTTATGATTGGATTTGTGGTTAAATTTGCCCTTTCCCCATTGTCAGGACACCTCATGCTTTGCGATTGGGGTTTGCAGGTGAATTGGGGTTTGGGTTTGGGGTTTGCAGGTTTGCTTGGTTTGGGGTTTGCAGGATTGGGGTTTGCAGGTTTGCTTTGCAGGTGAATTGGGGAATTGGTATAGGTGACGGGCAAGAGTTCCCACGAGAGCCAAGCATGTGGATCAGGTGGAAAAGGTAAAAATGTGATGTGTGTGGTGACTCAAGAATTGTGTCTTGTTTTGTTATGTGTTGATTATTAGTGTGGACGCAGGCCATGGCAGGTTGGGCACACAATAGCGTGTACTTCAGGTGGTGGAAATTGTATGGCAGCAGGGCAGGGAGTGAAATTTGAGGTTTGTGGGTGGGGAAGGTGTGCGTGTCCACAGGTACGGTTGAGGATCTGGAGGAGCGGTGAGTGCGACCCTCCAGAGGTAACTTGTCCCTGGCAGCCGGAAGTGTCTGGAGTTTGGGGGGGGAGTGTCGGAGGAGGGTCTGGTTTGAGCGACTAACGGGCATGGAGACCCTTGGTGACCCGGGGAGAGGGCATGAGAGCCTGAGGCCAAGAGTTCCTGTGTGTGGGACATGCAGCAAAGGAGCTGTTTGGTCTCTGGGAGCAGAGAAGTTGAAGGGGGGGGGGGCAAAGAAGTCGTGAAGTCGGTGACTTGTTTTGGACTGCGGGCACCACAGCCTGAAGCCCCCCCATCCCACCATCTTGTTTGTGCAGGACCTCCCCACTGCAGAGTTTAGTGCCACACCTATGCTTGTTTAAAAGATGAAGCCATGGCCTTGCAGGGAATTTGGTGGCTGCTGTTGTGAATGAGGAAATTGTGCATGTATGTGCGAATGTTCCATCCGGTCCCATGCGACATGATATGTGCTATGGAGGGCAGGTTGCCCGTGAAATTGGCTAGGTAGTTTCAAATTGGGTATTTGGGCTCAGCTGACAGCTGTAGCAGGTGACATCCACTGGGGGAACGTGGTCAATTATAGGGGAATGTTGGTTTTATTGGAAAGTTAAATTGTCATTAATTAAATTGTTAAATTAAAATAAATTGTTAAATTGTCATTGGTTAAATTGGTTAGATTTTCATGAAGATCCGATTCCAGATCCGGAAACGAGAATTCTTAAATTTAAAAAAGAAAAGATTTTTCACAATTAAGAGACGGGGCCATAAAACGATATGTAGCATAATTCCGACAAGACTCCGAGATTCGCAAGGGACATGCTCCTGAAAAATGTCACGAATGTCGAATCCACGAATGTCGCGGTATTCATTCAATGGGAAAAATGGGGATAGGTTCCCGGCGGTTCATGATTCATCAGGGAAAAAATTTTAAATTTTACGAACACGAATGCACATGATTACAGTTTCATTAAAAATGCCTCCATATAAAAAGCAGCAGCAATTACTGTTTCCAATTTTTATTTAATATATGAGGAAACTTTTGATGTGATCATGATGATGATGATGATGACGATGATGATGATGATGATGATGATGATGATGATGAGTTAGAATCCAGTTAACTCCCCTGAAGAGGATGCAGGTGAGGGTGCTGATCAGTCATGCACCAAAGTAGATGCAGGTGAGAGTGAGCAGGTCAAGGCAGCAGGACGAGAAGAGAGAATGAGATCCAGCAGGACGAGAATCTGCATATTAGTCGTGCAGGGGTTGTCAGTAGATGGAGGAGGTGTGTGTCATGTGAACATTGTTTGTGGGGGATGGGAGGGGGTGATGGTTTTTGTCATGCACAGCTGCTTTTTACACGGTTGGTGGGAGATGGTTTTGGAAATGTTTTATGTGCGTGGCTTTTGGAAGCTGGTTTATACGTGGCTGATGGAAGACGGTTTTAGAGCTGTTTTCCACGTGGCTAATGGGAGACGGTTTTCGCGCCCACAAAAACCCGTCAATACGTGAAGCCCAGGGCCACAAATGTAGAAGCAGGTCACATTTTATGAACCGCAAATACACAGAGTCCGCGAATGTCGGGGTTTCACAGTGCAGTATTTCAAAAAGTTGTGGACGAGTTGTGACAAAACTTGGTGGATGAGTTGGGTGGGTGACAAGAACAAGCCAATTGCACTGGTTCAGGTACGGATGCAGATCCGGCCTATCAGTGGGATCCAAAACGTAACCTGTTCAGCCTGGCAGAGGTATGCGCTCCACCAAATGCCGTCCTGGTATACAAATGGGGTATTTCTCAACTTCTACAAATGAGAATGTAAGCCTATTGTCAATGAACAAAACACCCCAATGTCGTTCAAGATGTCAAAAAATAAAAAATCATAATATAATAAGGTGTATTTAATTTAATTTTTTTTTTTAAATAATAGGCCTTGGAATATTGCAAGAATCACGATTCTCCTTTTGAGAATGTTTTTGCCAACCTATATAATTCATTTTGCAAGAATGCAAAAAAAAAAAAAAGACAAAAAAATAATTCCTTTGAGATGCTGAACAGTCATTCATCATGGAGTGCAGTACTACTCCATATAGAGCGACGATAGGGGGAAAAAAATGGCCACCCATTCACATCTGTACGCGATACGCTCATAAGCTCCAAAAGAGTGGTCATATGCATTTAAAAGCTTATAACTTATATTCTCGAGCATTGTCTGAACTACCAAGACTTTTAAAAAAGCCAAAATACAACGCTAAAGTACCACAACGAGAGATCGCTGAATCACCAATTTGTACTTCTTCTTCTCCTCTCGAAACAATGTAAAACTGTAGCCTCACCGAACTCAACAACCGCTGAAGCCAGGATGGCGATTCCAATGCGAGGAAGTTACTTTGTCTCTCGGCGAGTGCATGCAACCCAAAATTTTAAAATGTGTAAAACTTTAATCGTTTTATTAAGAAAATACATCGAATGTAAATGTGGATTCAACAAAACCAGCCCAGGGTCATGAGGGAGGAGGGGGTGGGGGAGAATGGAAGCCGGACAGAACCACTCTAAAAGTGATAATATTCAAACCATCATCCAAATCAACTGAAATGAGTATTAAAACAATTTCATCACACAGATGGATTTAATCCATAACAAAATAACAAAATATATAAAACATTGAAAATAAATAGAATGCTCCTAACCCATGAAGTGTCAGCGCTGTGAGCTTGAGGTCATGTGACCTGCGCCATTTTCGTTAGCATTACTTGGCTGACTCATGTCAGCCATGCCCCATTCATGTGTACATTTGTTCATGTTCCCCCCTTATCACCTCATTCATGTGTACATTTGTTCATGTTCCCTCATCACCCCATTCATGTGCACATTTGTTCATGTTCCCTCCTATGATCAATACAAGGGGGTTTTGAACGTGTCCCAGATTGAAAAAGCCAAATAAATGTTAATATGACATTTTGTGCGGCAATAAACTGCTCTGCTCTGTTATGGGAGGGTTGTGGAATGACGTTTCACAGGTATGTTTTGATGTTGATGAACAGGAATGGTGTAGTTTTACTCTGAAATATCACGACAGCGTCGCAGCTTCTCATTTGGCGTTCATCACATGAACCCTGTTGGTAAATCGATTTGTTTATTGGTCGCAAATTGGTTTATAATTTTTTTTTTGTAGGGAGGACCAACGAGTGTATTTATGTTAACGGTCACCATTAATCCAACCTTTTCGTCAGTTCGGACAGGTTTGGCCGAGGGAAGTGTGACCCGAGTCTTTCATGAACCGGCTGGTGCCAGCGATAACTAGACAGTTTAGAGGTGACTGCGCGAGAGGACGTCCAGTTTAACGTCCATCCGAGGGACGGCAAACACATTGATTAATCACCCTGTCTGTGAAACACCGGGATGACAGTTTATAGCTGGGTCGGGATTCGAACCCAGGCGAGACAGGTTAGAGGCAGGCGAGTGTGCGACGGGACATCCAGTTTAACGTCCATCCCAGGGACGGCACACACACTGATGAATTGCCCTGCCTGCTGCCAACGATTTGGGTACTAATATACATAAAGTTGGTTATATTTCACCACTTTGATTTGCATCATTTTGGTAAATAATTAAAAAAAGAAGAGAGACAGGTAAATTAATGTCTTAAATTTTGACCAAGAAAAAAAACAAATGGTGAAATAAACGGGCAGACTTGATCTTCGTAAGCTTCCTTAAAATGCCCTGAGTTCTTCACACTCCCAAAGAAACAATATTTATTCTCAAATGTTATCGTGAAAAAGGAAAGTGTTATCCATCCATCCTTCCATCGGAATCACACTCTGTGCAAGAGCGTTGGTGTTACCAAAGCAGTCTCCTGGGCTATTGGGCACAATCCTGGACGGGTCACCACTCTGACACAGGATAACAGCATGCTTGCACTCATTTTGCCGACCTCGGAAGGATGACGGACAGAGTCAACCCCACTTGGTATTAATTCAACAGCCAAGCAGGATTTGAACTCAGGACCCTAGGATCCAAAGCCCACCACCCGAACCATTAAGCCAACACCAGGCATGAAGTGTTGGAGTTTATGATAATAAAGTTTACTATTGAAAACTGTTGCACAAAATGTGAAAAAAAAACGTGATCATTTTTCATTCCAAATTACATGCAAACGCATAACGGAAATCGCCTTCACCCGGCAACGAGTGCTAACCAAGATGGCGTCCGGCAGTTACACCGGGCTCTGTGTGTTGTGAATGGCAATGAGCGTTCTATTTATGTTCAGTTCAGTGGTGGTCATCCACATCGTGGACTGAGACAAAAGCCAGGATCAAGGAGGGGGGAGGGGTGGGGGTAGAATGTCCCATTAGTCAAATTTAATAACATAGATGGATTCAATCCATCCCAAAATAACAAAACATGTGACACATTAAGCATTTTATTAGTAGCAAAAAAATTGCAGAAACAAGAAAAAAAAATTTTTATTGTAAAAACAGAGGGATGAAATCTCAAAAAAAAACAACGAAACAAGGGAGAAATGACACCGCGTTACGATTACACAAACCTCTTACGGTTTACCATCACGACATCTTTTGACATTGTTCCCACACAATCTCACAACAAAAGTAAAATGTCAAAAGATTTCGTGATAGCAATCCATAAGATTGTGATGTCATTGTGGAATTGTAATGTGATGTCATTCCTCCCTTGTTTCGTTTTTGTTTTGTTTTTTGAGATTTCATCCCTCTGTTTTTACATTTTTCTTAAATTGTATAAAAAAAAATTTATTGTCAAATAAAGCAGTGACAAAGAGATAATTCGATTTGTTAGAAACAGCAAGTTGGCAGAAAATCACAGCAAAATGAGAGATTTTGAGTTCTGCTGATGGAGGAAGCAATTGGCCAGAAAACTCCACACAGTGCAACAAAGGACCCCCATGCACAATGTCCAACTTCACTATTTTGACGACATCAATTGGGTACCAAGGATCAAATGTGGAGCTCTGGCTCAAACAGATGTCCGAGGATTATTCCACCAGGAACGAGAACAGCACTCGGTAGAGCGCACACCTCCGCCAGGCTGAACAGTTTACATTTTGTATCCCACTTACCGGCCGGATCTGTAACTGGACCTGAACCAAAATCGAATCGGCTTGTTCTTGTCACCTACCCAACTCATCCACCAAGTTTTGGCATAACCTGTCCGCAACTTTTTGAAATTTCATGCAATGTAAAATTTTTGTCCCCGACTCTCTAAAAAGATTTCAAAATTCTCATATCTGGATTCAGATCTTCGCCATAATTGTATCAATTTGGTCCTTGTCATACACCCAACCAGTCAACTAATTTTCGCCCGAATCTGTCCATAACGTGTTTGAGAAATTGTGTTATACGTTGTTTTTGGCCCGATCTCTTAATGGTGAAGAATGACTTAAAAAATTATCGGATCCGAATCTTCACCAAAATCGAATCAATTCGCCCTTGTCACACATCCAACCGAATCACTAAATTTCCTCTGGATACATCCATAAAATTTTGAGATATTCTTCTCACAGACAGACAGACAGACAGACAGACAGACAGACAGACAGGGGTGAAAACATAACCTCTGCCCACCTTTGGTGACAGAGGTAATAACACATATTGGGAAGAAAAAAGAACTAGCTGGAAATTCCAACTGGACCCATTGTCCCATGTCTGGATTTACTCTCGAGAAAGACTATTGCGGGAGCCAAATCTGCTGCCACTGTGTACCATGCGACTCAAATTCACTCCTTACCCGCATTTTAACACAGGCTTCATGGGTTGAGTCCGTTCCGCGGAGGTCCTTAACCAGCATGGATCCCAAATACTGCATCAGGCACAACAGTGGGTGGGAACAGGAGAAGAAAATGAAACGTATGACGACAATTTTTGGCAATTAATGAAAGCCGATAATCATGCTCAATCACAAGGCTTTCAATTATAAGCAGGATGTGTGCCGATACCGATCGACTCTTGTACTGCTCGGCAATTGCCACCTGGGATGTGTCCAAAAATGGGATACGTTGATGCAGATCAACAGAGTGCAAAACCGTGTGGGAATTTGTGATCAATTTATATTGTGCACTAAACACAATGGCCTGCTTAATGCCGTTGAAACTACTGATGTAGATCACCGTAATGCATGTCAGGCCAAATGCATATCCGACCATCATTGTAAAGTATGTTTCAGGAGAAATAATTTCATTGTAATTATAAATGCTTAACACGCTTGGGAACCAAATCTTCATGGTAAATGTCTTTGCAATATTATATACCCATGAGGAAGGAAAGTGGAAATGGGATAAAGGAAAAAAGGTGGGGGGAGTGCAAGAAAAGGGGCAATAAAAGGGAAATTAAGATGGGAGGAGATGCCGTGAAGGATAGAGATAAGGAAAGGTGGGGTCGGGGTGAGAATGAAGTTGGGAGGAGGAAAGAGAGAAGGAATAAAAGGGAAATTAAGTTGGGAGGAAACAGAGTGAAGGATATTGAGAAGGAGCAATCAAAGAGAAATGAAGTTGCGAGGATGTAAAATACAGGGAAGAGAAGGGAAGGAGAATGTGTGATTCATGCAATGAAGAATGAACTCTGCATTACTGTTTTAGTTTTTATTATCAGTCCATTTTACAATAAAAAAATATTTTTGTTGTTTAAAAAACAAATGATTTATTTATCATCAAAAGTGAAATAAATGCATCAAACAAATGTATAGGAAAGGCATTTTGTGCTACAACGAAATACAGCCATCGGTAGCGATGGTGGCAGACAAAGTGCGTAAGGGCAAACGAGAACCTTTCATGCTGCGGAGTGCCGATGTACTTTGTGGAAGTGAACATTTGATATTAAGAGGGTAGTTCAAATTTGCTCGAACTCTGCTTTTGTTTGATGTTTGTTTGATCCCTGACTTACAAACTTGCACCTGACCATGAGAGAGTCATCAATATATTGCGCCACCATTCAAATATAAATTTTCAACAAGGTTGGCGTTTCCTTTGACCAGAAATTTCGCCAACATTCATCTTTCCACTCTCAGTTATTTCCATCACTGTCACTGCAACCATCACCTCGCTTTTCAGCACGTCCAAAGCGGGTGATTTTGGGGATCGGCCATCGATGATAAAGATGCGAGAATAAAATCAAGTTGTCCGCTGTGAAGGAGCACAGGATGCTAATGCTTGGGGCCTCATCCTTTGTGGGGGAACAAAGGACAAATCAGTTTAGTTCGCCTGTCTGCCATGCAGCGGGACAGGGATTTGCAACCGCGTCCGTGCGTCCCTGCATATGTGTGTCTGTGTCTAAGTGTCTGCGTGCATGTGTCTGTCCAGGCCAAAATGTTTTTAGCATTTGAGCTTTTGTCATCGGATTTTCAACAAACCCTTATTATGAGAATATGGAGAAAAATAATTAATAATTGGGTCAAAGGGCAAAGTCACAGTAAGTATAATTAGGCCTTAGAATACGATTCGCTGCACAGTGCAAGACAGTTGGGTTTTGTGTTCGCTAATTGATAAAAAAAAAATTTGAACACTAATTTTATGTATTTTTGTGTATGCAGAACACTAATTAATACATTTTACTTTTTTTTTTTTCAGCTGACATTTTTGTCAAATTTATTGAATTTTCAGCATACAAGTCGAGAGTTTATTCCCCCACCCCCGGAAGTCCAGGCCTCGACTCGAACTCAGAATCGACTTATCTATGGTATAAGACATTGAATTACACAAATGGAAAAAAAAATTCAAAGTGTGATCCCAGTAACATAAATTTTCTGAAATAAATTGCATAATTGGTCATTTAAAAGGTCCTACAGAAACCATTGCCACGAACGTTTGCCGACTGGATGAGCAAACGAACGCTAATCCGCTCACCGACGCATGCAAAATCATCCAATCGATAACGAGCACGCGTTTAACAATTACATTTGACCCATCCCTTTCAATCTTAATCAGATGTATCCATCCTCACTACTTCATATCAAAAATGCCTCCAGTCAAGTCACGCAAGTCCAACACGACGGGCTCCTACGTTGTTAAGTTTGCTGAGGAAAATGGAAGGAACATGGCTTTGCACAGGAAATACGGTGTCAGCGAGAAATACGTTCGGGTCTGGCAAAATGTAATGTACTACGAGACGGTGCCGGTAATGATTCTGCAGCTCATTTTAAATAGCGCACCTCGACATGATAAGAAACGAGCTGAAAAAAATGTTTACTTTCCCAAATTATCCGAAAGGTCGTCCCACAAAGTAGTTCAAAAAAAACCATGCACAAAATAACTCATCGATATTCATCACCCTGGAAGTAGCGTGGCTAGCGATGGCGTTGTGAGCGTCAGGGAGGAGGAATTAACGACTCTATTGTTCTGACTGACAGTTTTGATAACGACCATAGTTGATTTTGCTTCATCTTGTACTCCAAATCGACTTATCTATGAATGAAGGAATAAAAATCGGAAAAATTGTCAATTCGTCTGATACTACATTATTGAAAAATACGGTAGTTCGAGTACAAAGCGGATGTGGACAAGCTTTTGTATTTTGATATGCTTTCTCGTTCTTGCGTTTTTAATCCTTTGTGCCACCAACGCAGACCATTGGGTTTGCACTGAAATTATGAACTGGACCAACACTGAAGACCTCCCCCCCCCCCAAAAAAAAAGTTTTAGTACACGACTCTGCCTTTCATAAACAGAAGTTCCAGGTGAAATTTGAATAGCCCTCGTAACGGTCACACATGTTTAATATTGTTGCTTTGATATTCTCAGAGTTAAACAAAAATAGTTCACAAAAAGCAATTCCCCCCCCCACCCCCACACACCAAATGACACTAAAATGTGATCTGCGTTCCGTGTAACGAACACGGTGTTCTCCAAAAAAAAACAACGTGCTACATCAATCCAATACAAAATGAACAACGTTGTCGTTCGTGTATTTCAAATTTTGGAGACTGCTCACGTAATCACCCACAAATTCGCCTTAAAAACAGGTATTTCTCGTCTCGGAGGGGAGTTTTTTTATTTTGGATACCTTCAAACCACTTTATTCACAAACTAGCACATAAGGAGTTTTGCTCGGGCATCGAGTCGATTACAGCAATCAAAAAGATAACAACCAGGTAAAGATGCCATAAAAAAAACTTGACTTTGTGTATTTTTTTATTATTTTATCAAGTGTGCAGGGCTTACGTATGCCTCGTAGTCGCACGACGAGAATATGAGATGCTCAGGCTGGTGCTGCCACTGTTGGATGGGGGCCGAGGGTGTCGCTTCATTGGGAGGCCGCAGTACTAGCGATGGCTCACAGCACTCTTCCTGAAGACAGTGCGCATAGATGTTTTCCTTTTGAGTAAACGGCTCGAGAGCCGCACACCGGATGATAGGATAAGTTTCCTTATGATGATTTTCTTCAGACTATGAGCAAAGCATTCCATTTAAGTGTGCAACAAAAACAACATGGTGAAAGGGGGCGGGGTGGGGGTGGTGAGTACACAGATGTTGAGGCATTTCATAATTAGGGTTTCTCATTAGGCCTTGCTCGCCAACCGGTACTGGGCAAGAATGGCGAGTATGCCAATACCCCCAATGTGGGGTTGAGAGAGGCCTTTCATTCTGTGGAGGACTGAAGATTTCATTAAAAAAAATTTTTTTTTTATGACGGACAGATCAGCAAAGTACATAGGAACGTCCCAGCACCATCGGTCATGGTCTCGGATGGGAATGCTAAACACTTGGTTCACTTGCGCAACAGCAACATTATTCGTCATCGTTCAGCATGTTAATAAAATTCATTTCAAATACACACGAGAATTTCAAAAAGGGAACAAGAACACATTTTGAAAGAAAGATTTAAAACTATCCGGATACTCTCACCATTTGGTTCAGTCGGGTTGGTTTCTGTTGTGAAGAATCATAGCGATCGCCGAAGGACGCGAGAACTCTTTTCCGGTGTCCAACCAAAGCGATTTTCAGCACCTAAGCGGAAAACGAAAAAGCACAACATTACTTTAAAATTATTAGAGTCGTTTTTTTATGCATGAGCAATGGCCGTGTGCCTTCTTGATAAGAAGCAATCCACGTCATTTTATGGCAGCCATGCGCTTGCTTCTGGTAACAAGTAATGGCACACCATCCGAGCACACGGCTGAGAGCGTGTGGCCGTGGTATTCACAAAAGGATGCCAAGCGAGCAGAGGAAGAACCTTTAGGAGAGAAATGTTCAAACCAACATGTTACATTGCGAAATGTACGACGGAGTTTGTTATGCTTCGAGTAATGGCCCATTAAAATTCAAAAAGCTCTGCAGTATCTGCATATTTCAAAGCAATCACCGATGGGAATGAGCAGAATTGAGATGCCGCTCGCAGCGGAGAATCGATGCACAAGCGTGCCACATGCTTTCGTCAAATTCATTTCTCCGACGGCTGCACACATTGGAAACCACCATGTAAGCGAGAACCATCTTACGGTGAGAGGCTGGACCTTCGCACCGGTGGTCCGAGGGGAAACAAACATCGGCAGAACCACCGGCGCGACGGATATTTTGCATCAGCATCGACTTACGTTGACGAGCTCGATCTCCCAGAGTTTCTTCACTTGCTCCATGGATGAGTAACCGTTCATGGTGAATGTGTTCAGGTAATCTCGTAGCTCCAGGGAATCTAACCATTCCGCTATGGTTGAGGGGTTGTAGCCATCATATCCTATCCTTCGAACCTGAATAGGAAACGGTGCAAAACACCGACGTCACGAGAACAATTCTGATAAGGAACCAAGCACTTCGTGAAGGTCTCGTGTCGGTCTGCATCGGCGGACACAGTTAGAACAAGAATGGTACTCGGTAGAGCGCGTACCTCCGCCAAGCTGATTAGTTTAGGTTTTGTATTAAACCGATAGGCCGGATCTGGATTCAGACTTGAACGAAAATTGAATTGGCTTGTTCTTGTTACTTAATGAACTCATCCGCCAAGTTTCGTCTGAATCCATCTACAACTTTGAGAAATCTGCTATATATCGTCTTAGCCCCATCACTCAATATTCCTGGTGTTGGCTTAACTGTTAGGGTGGCGAGCTTGGGATCCTAGGGTCCTGAGTTAAAATCCCGCTCAGCTGTTGAATTAATACCAGGTGGGGTTAACTCTGCCTGTCATCCTTCCGAAGTCGGTAAAATGAGTGCCAGCTTGCTGGTATCCTGTGTCGGAGTGGTGACCTGTCCAGGATTGTGCCCAATAGCCAAGGAGACGGCGTAGGCAGAACCAACGATCTGCACAGAGTATGGTCCCAATGTCCTCCTCCTCCTCCTCCCATCACTCAATGGTGAAAAATCGCAAAAAAATTTATTGGATCCAGATCCAGATCTTCATCAAAATCTAATCACTGCATGTGTGTCACACACCCACACTCTCCACCAAATTTTGACCGAATCCGTCCACAACTTTTTGAGATATCCTGTTCGCAAACAAACAGACAGACAGACAGACAGACAGACAGACAGACAGACAGGCATGAAAACATAACCTCCATCCACCTTCGGTGGCGGAGGTAATGATATGTTTCTACAAACCGAAGGTTGACAAAGGTAGGCAAACTGCCGTGGGAAGCAAAGTGAAAAACAGAACTTTGCTGGAGCAAATAATTCCGAAGAAGGACCAACACCCGTTGGTCCTTCTTCCCAGCAGTCATTAGTAGCATGTCTTGGTCAACTTTCAGTTGTTAAGTTATAACTCAAGAATTATCATGTTTTCAGAACAAAATGAAGCACATAAGAGACACGAGCGACTCGATGAACTGGCCATGTGTTACACAAGGCACCATAATGCTCTTTCCTGAAATGGCAGGAGCATGAATGTGCAATTATAATTGGCAAAGGCTGTTGTTGAATGAGACAGAGTCACAATGGGGGTGGGAAAGGCCGCATATTATTCAATTGTACCATCCATCCATTGTAATTCGATGATTATGATTACGTTATTAAATTTACCCTGATGAACACCAGGAAGCATTACAATACAAGGTGTGCTTAGATATTTAAAACAAATGAAACGGTCCATCAATGAGATGAATTACTTCGTACGCAGCCTGTGGCTGCTGATTGCATCATTTGCTGGGAGCGCAGCTGTTCCGCTTATGCAGTGCCCCTGTTACCAGTAAGTTGGTACTGTACTCATTTTGCTGACCGTGGAAGGACGACAGGCTGAGTCAACGCACCTGGCGTTATTTAACGCAACGACAGGGGCTCAAACTCAAGACCTTAAGATCTGAAGTCAGCCATCTTAACCGCCAAGCCAACACCAGGCTGATTCAATGAGATCAACAAATACTTAGCACTGCACTCCGAGAGGAGATTTCAATTGACTTTCTCTACGAACACCATTCGCAGCGATTTTCACCTTTTAACTGGTCACAGTTTTTATTTCTTACGCCAAGCCAAGAATGCGTGGACATGACACAACACGACATGAGAACGTGACGAATCATCAGGATCGGCATACAGTGTTAACAAAGATAAGACATTAGCCTTTTCAGAAGTTGTGAAAGGTTCAGATTGTTGAATTTCTCCTGAACATTGTAAAATCTAATTGCTCTCCATCAATGATTTCAAACACCATCAGATTTTGCCCGACAGCAGCAGTTTCACGTGGGATTCCAGTTGACACCGCTTGCGAGGGATGGGCACTCTCTGCCGTTAGCCAATCAAAACGGCTTCAACTGCAGGATGTCACCTTGGTTTTGGTCCACCGAGTACGGGATCCACACGGGGCTCCCATTGGTTGACCGACATCACCCCTTGTCTGTCAATCACTGTGCGTGCGTAATGGTTCAATTGTAATGGTGGTTTTAATTGCACTCGTTGTTGTCTAATGCACATATTATTATTATTATTATTATTATTATGAAACCCATTTCTTTCGAAAGTGGAAAATTTAGCAAAGTTGAAGTCTCAGCAAATCCATAACCTTCGATCTCTGCAGAAAAAAGTAGCGTTATGGAATGTTTCTGCGTTATGTTGTCTTTGACAAGGGGACATAAGGAAAGAGGGGTCCAGGTTGGAGGGTTATAATGATAGGTAATAATAACAATAGTTGTATTATTATTACATTGCCAACCCAAACCTATCAATCCATTCATGGTAGATTAGAAATGAATGAAGTATTTACAGACTCCATTATGTACAAAATTGGCACGTTGCTTCCTCAATGATGAGGGGGAAGCTTCCCAGGCAAGGAAGGGGTCATGCGGCGTGCTCGTATTTTTGCATATGTGCATATCCTGCTCAAGAGCAGAGGAAGGACGCAACTACAAAAGGTTATCCCTTGGTGCCTCGCGTCACCTCCCATCACAGCAATGGTTTGGTGAACAGATTTACTGATCCCTCAAAACGTAGGGCAGCCATCACCAGGGCTTAATTATATGTTTGTTCATGGGCACAGACACGGGCCCCAAGTGCGAACTTGCCTTGGGAAGCATGCGCGCAGCTTGCAGCAGTTTCTGCCGGTGGCTCGAATTCAAGATTCCGATTTCCAACAGGTCCTGGTCTTCCATGGCATTGCCCTGAACATGAGAACACAAACTTAACAGAAAATTCGACACGTGGCACACATCATGTGACATGCAAGGCATAAGGTCACGACCTTACAAGGACGCCTCCAATCGATGCTGGCCTGCGGGATGGCACGTGCTTTGCTTCAAAAAGGCCGTTATTCTGAAGCTTCCCGAGTTCTAATTTGCCCAAAGTCAACCTTGAGCATGCATAGATCACAATGATTAACTATTTACATTTAATAATGGTTTAACCGAGATATGTGGACGGGGCTCGATGAGAGTCAACGACGGAGTCTGTTACACTCCATGCAGACACAAGTGACTATTACCCGAAAAGCCGTGTCTTGATACGAACTCCTTAAGCAAACACTGAAAGTTCCCTGAAGGTCACGACTGATGATAAGGACAACTTAATAAATTATTGGCATTAAAACATATAATTTCATGAAATGCTTGGTAAAGAAACACAATAATGTGAGAAAAAGAAAAATTTGACTTGTAGCTCAGGACCACTTTTATCGAATCCCTGAGCCCGAATAATTATTTGCCCTCCATGTACAACCCACTTATCTATGATGCAAACACAAATCTGCCGTTGCTTCAAACCATCTGAGTAGATAATCTTCCCACCCTGTCAAATACGGCAAGCCATTTCCATAATCTATTTGTTCAATATGTGCACAAGCCTCCTGCACATCTATACTGGCCTACATTATTGGCCTGTCACACTGATCCCTGCATGAGCTATGCACGGCAGCCATGTTGTGAGGGAGGAAAAGCATGCTGTCACAGCGGCAGGGGCCAAACTGGTCAGAAGCCCAGCAGGAACTGAGTGGGATGCGGGGATGCGTGCGAGCGCTCATCGCCTGCCTTGAAGGATGAACCGCACCGGGCAAATCCCGAAGGCATATGATCCTCTTGAGCCGTCACGCATTCCCAAACCGTGGGAATCTTTCTGTGATATTTGGCCTCTTATCACAGTCAGTATTATCAAGCACACAATGGTCCGGGCCTCGCCATTCATGTGGAAAGGCAAATTACCGAATGGAGCCGGAGACGCGTCATATTTTGATGCAATTGTAAAAAGGTTAAGGTATTTTTGGAATGGCCCAAAAAAGGATCGCAAGTGGGACGTAAAGCATCATTTGTTCTACGTCGCGACATAAATACATATACTAGGTGCCACTTACCAGGAAATTGATGTCGTCAAAGCCATTGGCCACGAGCTGGCTCTCGTACTGCTGTATGCCGAGACTCTCGAGCCACTGGCCCACCGTCTGTGCCGGGCTCTGAACACCTACAGCCATGGGAAAAGGTCCACGTCGGTAGGCGTTCACACCATCCATGCGGTAACATTGACATTCTGACACGGAGCGCTGCGAGTGCCACATTCTGCCAGCCACGCGGAGCTAGGCTGTGTCGCACCACTCGGAACCGGGGGTGCCGGGCGAGCAGACACCACAGAGCATTGCTGAGCTAGCCCTCGCGCCGGCACACGGAAGCGTGCCGTTCTGCATCGAGATCAGGACGCGTGCTCAGCCCAACCCAGCCCAGCCCGTCCGCATTTGGTGACGTACAGCATCTGCCGCAGACTGCTCATTGCCTATTCGCCATCCCACAGGAAAGCGCAGCTGTGGCCAAGTGAGCACGTGCCAGGATCTCAGTCTTCGTCATGCAGTTCCTCACTCTACCTGCTATCTATCCCACACTCTGGACATGGAAATAGGCCATCTCTTATAGTTAAGCATTAAAGGCGCACACACATTGGACGTGCACCTGCACCGACGAGGCTGGGATGTACCAGATTTGCACGACACTAAAGGAGGCATTACGCTTGACATTGAGACCATTTGCCAATTGGAGGACGGTGCGCAAATCGTAATAACGGGACAATTTCTGCAGGGCAAATAGACTTTGGCTTTCAAAACTGATGTGGACGTGCAGATGGTTGGCCGTGGATGCACACATTCAGCAGATGCTCAATTAAAATAAAATTACAAAAAACACAAATATGTACAGGATTTCAATAAGTGGTGAGAGTGAAGCAGCACAGCAGGTAACGCACAAGAATGGGAGTAATCAAGACGTGCAAGGCAAACAGCTGTACGAACATGGAGCGAGAATGTTAACAGACGAGACCACAAACAAGCACGCACGCACAAAAGTGTAAAGGACACACCTCTCGGTCAGGTCAATCCAGAGAATTGCTTTTCTGTTGCATCACAGTGGCACGGGAGCACCATCAGTGCAAATATTGAAACGTCTTAGCACCGAGCGTAAATCTAAAGTGCACTCCAATGACAATGTAATCGATTCAATCGAGGAGCAGATACGTTTGAAGCAAAGTAAATAATAAACTGACATCTCAAGCTTCCTTTACAAGAAAACGAACAAACAAACTTGCCTTTCTTAACAGCTTCTTCTTTTGGGTCCAAAACGTCATCTTTCTTGATACCCGCACCGATGGAACTCATAATCCGATCAATCTGCAGATCGGACAAACACAACAAAACTTCAAAGCAAGCACTAAATAATGACAACAATAAAAATAACAACTCGCAAAGGTAACCGGCGCTTCACTGACTGAGTTAATAATAAAAAAAAATCAACGTGTTGTACTTCAAAAACATTCTGCTCTATTCACTAGATAATTTACTCGAGGTAATCCTCCGCCTGCTTGGAATTCATCTAACATCACCTTCATCAACCATCCTTCCTGCTTATATATGGTGCGAGCAAAAATCACTTCCACTTCACTGCGAAGCTCAGTGTTGGATGGTTTGGTTTGAACCCAACTTAAAATGAGTGAAATTAAACATTTAAAAAAAAAACTTTTCAATTATTCTCACTCGTATTTCAGCATCACCGTAATCCATACTATCAAGTTGTTTCAACTTTCTTTGTACAAGATGATTATTTATAATACTGGATACCACCAGGTAGTGCTATATGATACACATTTACAGAGAGAATTGGGGTCTTCTCCTCAGTTTAAACTCCCTCCCCCAGATATGCTACCCTGCCAGAAACCATGCCTGGGGTACACTTAGGGAACATGCAAAATTTTGTTGAATTTGGTTCAGTAGTTTTAAAGTTTTTGAAGCATATATAAACAAATTATCTATTTATAAAAATTCACTAAGAATAAATGGATGATAAAATGTCAGGTTGCATCAAGAGGTAGCTGTCACCGCTTGTCGACGCGTCACAAAGCCCATTAGTCGTGTATCCAAGTACTTTGGCCATTCGTAATCAATTTAAGGTGATAGCTTCGCATCTCAAAACATCACATCTCATCACCAGATGTTTAATAACATCTGCTCGATTGTTAAACACCCAACCACTGCCCACCTCCCCCCCCACCAAACCCCCAAACCATCACCATCACAAAAATTGAAATCTCTTTAACATGCCTGAAAAGTGAATTTGTTTCAAGACCACAAAGCTTTACAAACTCCTTCAGCAAACACTGAAAGTATCTGGAGGGAAAGCCACATCCACTTTTGCTTTTTAACAGTCACTCCGGGCATTGAACAGTCATTTAAAACATGAAAAAGCAGGTTTGTGTAATTAATCACCGGCCGGACATCATATTTGGGAGATGTCCAACAAAAAAAAAAAAACATGGTAACGTAACTAGGGGAAACGACATGACATTTGAACTGTGAACTGTTGGTTTGAATGAAATCGGGAGAGAGGGAGAAAAAAAAAAAGATGGAAAATAAGTTGAAAACATCCAAAAAGGTCATTTAACACCTGCCAAAGCATTGCTGCCCGCACCCCAACACCTGGCATGTTCGAACAGCCGGTACAGTTTGTCCCCCACCCCTCTCATCGTCGTCTTTTGACACATTCCGTTCATGTCAATTTATCCAGCACGGCATTGCATGCGGAAACAGAAATGTGCAACTTGGCCGCGTCTCGTTGAGGATTATTCCGACGATGGAGTAAAACGTCCAAAAGATGGCGGCAATTAAAATGACTAAAGAACACCCTCCTCGAGTAGGCCCGACCAAAATATCTTAATTTACTTTTTAATTTATGCCCAAGAAAAGGGGAGGAAAAAACAAAAAACAAAGACGTCCCGGGCATGCGATCGTCCCAGAGTCGCCAGGCTGGATCTGCGATTCCACCAGCACGAGTAAACGTGTCCATAATTTGCCGTTTCTTCAAACGGAACATTGCACGGCAACCTGGAAGGCTCCCGGGCACAGTCCAGGAATGTTAAGTGTGTCGTGACGAGTAAGCATTAGGAATGACCAATTGTTGGAGGTAGAACGAGTACATGGAGACATGCACAGACACAGCGAGACAAACGGGGAGGTTAGGGGAGCGAGATAACGGACACATTTTGGCTCGAGAGGACAGAATTGAAAGCCATTGCAATTTCTCACTGCTTTTGTGAGATTGCAGGTTTTCCTACCAGCTTCACACCGGAAAGCACACTGTGTTTCACAAAAAGATTTTCACTCATTGCCCAAGGAACCGATTTTAGAACACCATTCAGGGCAGCCTTCACATTTGGGAACATCTGATTGACAGCATTTTCTGAGCAAATCATCCCCCTCCACAAGGCCTTGCAACGGAACAATTGCCTCAGCAGGTGTGGATGACATGAAATAACATCTTACAAGATAGGTCATATTTTGGTGCATCATCAAATCCTGTACATCAAAAGGTGATGTCATATGATGAACATTTCTTTTAAAAATAGCACCCAAGTCTCTCACAGTGCAACACTAATGCCCTTTCGGAAATGCAAAACGCCTGCTGGGATAATGGGTTTGCACAGAGTGCCTCCTGATCTTTTCCCCTACCTGCTTCAATTTCTACATGAGGTTCATTCTCACAAACGTATGTGCTTGCAAAATATATAAATAAACCATCCTGCTTTCTGTGGGTATTCCTGATGTCAAACAATCCAACTGCAGTGGTATATGTTTTTAGCTGGGTCGGGATTCGAATCCAAGCTCGACAGCTTGGAAGCGAATGTGTACCCCAAGGCTGTCCTGCTAGCACAGAATTCTACTCCATTGAAAATGGAAATATTTTTTCTTATTTAATGCAAAAACAAAACTTCCCAATGTACTTACAGGCGCAAAGCACCATAATTTCAGAAATAATTTACAGGCAGAAGGTTAGTAAATCAAAAACTAGAGCGAAGTTGATGGCGTGCCATCGCAAATCCCCACGCTTTACACCTCAAGCTAAGTTTTAAGATGGAAAAAAAGTTCTACCAGCAATGACCCAATATCAAATTTTGAGTTTAAAAAATCCTCGAGTTTGAGCCCTGTGACCCAAAGAAAGGAACATGAATCGAGGTTTGACCCCTGCATGATCCCAGGGGTCAAAAAAAAAAAAAACAGAAAATAAAACATTGTATATACATTCGACATGGGGGATGCATGAGATATGTAAAATATCATGATAAAATGTTTTTAAAATGTGCCCGTAATTGCATTTTTGGGGTTTTTGACCCGGCCCCAAGAGCCAAAAATGGTACAGCTCTCGCACCTTCTTTCCATGTGGTGATCATAACCATCAAAGTTGGTGAATTTCTGCACAACCGTTTAAGAGGAGATAGCGTGACAGACGGACGGACAGACAGACAGAGCCGATTACAATATCCCCCTTATTTATTAATTTATTTTTTAAACACAAGGAGGAAAAAAAAAATCAAACAAGCGAGGAGTTGAAGTGAAGAAATAGGTTGAAGAACTGCAGGGAGAAGCATTCCGAGAGAGCGTTCAAAGAAGACTTCGCAATTGAAAAAGAATACAGTTAATCAGATGACGACAAACAGTTTAACATTAGAATTATGAGGGTAAATAAGTGGGTTATATTGATGAACGCTTGTAACTCCTTTTCAATGCTGAAAATTTGAAAAGGCAATGGAGAGTTATATTAATGCAATGCAAGTGAAAGGGAGCTCGCATCCGTTGAAGACAAAGTCTTCGATATCCCCCACCAGAGTAAAAAAAATTTTTTTAAATCTGTAAACATAAAATGGTACGAGTTCACCAATTGCTTGATATGCGTACCAAATTTCGTAAAGATATCTTGAGGGGATTTGGAGTTAAGCTCCGGAAACTAAATGTGACGGACGGACAGACGGAACTCATTTCTATATCCCCCGCCAACTTCGTTGGTTGGTGGGAGATAATAAACGATGAACAAAAAAGTGAAATTGTGTGGAACAAAAATAATATTTAAACAAGAAAAATAACAATCGGAGATATCAGACCCTCACCAGGACTTGTTTAGTGTGGTGCTGGTGTACTGGTGTGTTATGTAATTAATAAGAGATGTAATAAGAACTGCCACTTTATAACTGCTGGCAGTGATCACCGGGTACCAAGACGTCCCGCTTTGATTGGACACCTGACCCAGACCCATGACGTTTATTATTATTATTCAACTGAATTTAGAATGGGATGAAAATTAATTCAATTCAATTCAAATGGAAGACAAAAACGGTACAGTCCTGCATTGGAGGAATCAGAAGGAACCTGAACAAGCAAAAAGCAATGATGAAGTCATCAGGAGGAACCTGGATATGATTCATATTTCAGCTGCTACTTCTCTACCCTCAAAACCATCCAGGCACAGCCAAGTGAGCCTTATTCAAAAATAAATAAATCAATAATTTTGGCTACCAGACCTTGCACCCGATCAAGTTGAAATTTAAATCTTGTATTCCGCATCGATACGAGATCATAAGCGTGAAGTTTCACGTCGATTGGTTAAGCGGTTCCAGAGGAAACATTATTTAATATTCTTCTTCAATCCAATATGGCTGCCAAACCATGTGACATCAATTATTCCTGAACAAACTTGTACACCCATGGCTTAGGAACATGTGTGAGAAGTTTCCCCTCGATTTGGCCAGCCGTTCTGGAGAAGAAGATTTTTAAAATAGGTTTTATGATAAATCCAATGTGGCTGACAAACATGTGACAGAGGACGTCATATGTGTGAACCTTTTGTTTATCATGGATTGGTAGTCATACATGTAAAGTTTCACCTCAATCTGTTCAGTCACTTCAGACAAGATTTTTGAAGGATTTTTTTTTTTTTTTTTTTAAACAATATGGCTGCAGAATCACATGACTGATGATGTCATCAAAATTTTTCTGTGGATCACTTTATCTCACGATGACCCTCAAATTTTCACACTGATCAGATATAGCGTTCCACATGTGCAATTATGACGTCAAAACGTAGGCACCCATTACGTCATTTAAACAAAAAATCACACTTTTTCCCCATGAGGAGTACTTGCTATGTGCCAAGTTTCAATATTTTCTTTGTGCGGTTTCACAGATACAGAGGTCCAATTTTTTTTTCCATTCTTCCAACATGGATGCCACACCACATGACCCATGACGTCATAATTATCACTACTACATTCTATTTGAGTAGTCACTCCTTTTGGTGAAAAATTTGGCTCGATCTGAGAGGTGGTTGCGTGGAAAAACACTCAAGTTCTGTACGGACAAACAAACAAACAATCCCAAATTCAATACCCTCTCCTTAGGTGAGGGTAAATATGTGACTATAACAACGAGACAATGTAATTGGCCAAACAATTCATCTACATATTGTGGAAGGGCGAAGGGGGTGTAAAAATAAAGAAGGGGGAAGGGGGTGTAAAGATAAAGAAGGGGTGACACCTTTTTTAAGGTGACAGGATGAAGCCGATTAGATTTTGGTTCAGGTCCAGATGCAGTTCTGGCTGATCAGTGGGACGTAAAGCGTAAATTGTTTAACCTGGTGGAAGTATGTGCTCTACAAAGTACCATTCTAGTTATGTTATGTATCTGTCTGAAGGTGTGTGTGATTTTTGTTTCAGCTCCTCTATAAGCCTCAGAGACGTAAAAAAAAAAAAAAAAAAATGAACCAATGGAGTGGTAGAAAAGGGGTGTCTGGAACCACTTGAGGGAAAGGGGTAAAATATTCCCCCATTTTGTTTGAACTGCAGCTCGATAAACCGTAGAATTTTGTGTTAATCCGATCAGTGGTATTGAACCAGTGATGAATTTTTCATAATCAGCAATTTCAAGTACCCATCCCAAGTAGCCCTGTTGGCACGAGTCAAACAAAAGTCTGGACTCGTGCCACACAAAGCTGAGACCAAGTGAAGCAGGCAGATTTCCTCCTCCCTGAAGATCATTGCTCAGACCCCTGGGTTTTATTATTCGACAACCCAATATCCACATGGTAGTTGTCCCAAATGAACTACATTTCACAGGAACTTGTCGTGAAAATCATTAATATTGCTGACTTCAGGTAGATTTGAATCAACAACGCCGGAAATGCCGGTCCAGTGTCATCATGAGGCCACCACTACACCCGATTGTAAACCAAGTGGACTGGGGCAATGTTTTAAACACTGTACCTCAGGACTTGTTCACATCTATTTAGGAATATCTCAAAGATATTTCCAGAACAAAAAAAGAATGGACAACATATGGCCAACTTAGAATTAAAGTTATATTCCAATCGGAAAATAATTTTCAATGGCAACACACAATGCAGCAGTCCGTTTGACTGATATTACGTTGAGCCTCATACAGCAGAGACATCTGCGTTTATTAAAATTCCGTATTCCAAGGACCATGACAAGTTGCCGGTTTATTTTTCTAAATTAACAATGGCAGAAAAGCTCTCCAGAGAAAGGGTTGCTCAATTTTTTTCATTTGAGATTAATGTTCTGTGAACTTCACGACCAATGAAAATTACTTTGGCCATTATATCTGTCAACACAGCAAAACTCCATGCTGTCACTTTGTCCATCCACAGGAAACGTCTTTCAAACCACACTGTCTACTTCTTTGGCCAACCCCTTATCGAGCGGTCGCTGGAACTTCGTGGCCTGACAATGTGTCAACACCTTTCTTTGGTGGACTGTATTGCTGTGGTGTTCTGGCTTCGACGGCAGACATATTGGAACTTGTTACAGTGTACAAGGCCTTCAACTGAAGTATCACGGGTAAAGGGTTCCAAATCTGGGCTGATGCAGTTGCTTTCCACCTTGCTCCCCTGGTGGTAATCAAATCCAAGGTTATACCTGTTATCAGCATGCCTTTACAGGAGGCGAAGACCCAAGTCTGCCTCTCATCCACAACAGGAAAGTTTGTGGACTCTATCGTCTCACTCCACCCACCTTCTGGTCCCTCTGTCCTCTCCAGCCTGCTTAACCACATTTTTCTCGAACACCAAACCTGGAAATCATCCTCCAAGTCTAACCTGAACACTCACCCCCATTCATTCATCCCTTCCTCCATTCCCTGAAGACTGCTGCCAGTCATAACATCATACTTTCCTTCCATACCTGCCCATGCTCTCTTCGACGGTTTGCTTACCACATCCTCACTTCTTTACTTCCTGCCACTTATCCACATGAGTAACATCTTGCGTACTCTTTGATCATCTGTACATCAATCTGTGAAAATGTTGCCCTTGTCATTTAGCCTCTTCATGAACCGAGAATTCTGCACTCAAAAATGCACAAATAAATTTAAATGGAAACACGAATGGCAAAGTATGATCCACCATGCAGATTGGGAGATGCAAATTGTTAGTAATTTTCCCACCAGACGAACAGCATGTTTGATCAATGAAAAAAAATTATATACATATACATATATATACATATATATATATATATATATATATATATATATATATATATATATATATATATATACATATACATACATATATATATATATATATATATACATACATATATATATATATATATATATATATATATATATATATATATATATATATATATATATATATATATATATACACATATATATATATATATATATATATATATATATATATATATACACACACACACACACATATATATATATATATATATATATATATATATATATATACACACACACACACACACACATATATATATATATATATATACACACACACACACACACACACATGTATATATATATATATATATATATATATATATATATATATATATATATATATATATATATATATATATATATATATATATATATATATATATATATATATATATATATATATATATATATATAGCTCAAAGGTGGTCTCCTTCCTGATGTACATGTTGAAGTAAGATTTTGACAGAGCAAGCTCATTCAATTCCTTCTCTCCTTCAAGGATTTGTGGCATCCACTTTGCTATCACCTTTTGCTATCGAATTTTGGAATGCAATGTAAAATCGATTTTTATATTCCCAGCGACGCAAATAAGTCTAACAGCAATGCATCAATTTTTTGGCAAGACATTGGGGGACAGGTGCTGCCACTTACAATTTTTCCCTCCCACCCCCAGGAAGCCCTATAGTCTAAGGTCCTCCGTTTCTCTGGGATCTCATGTCAGGAAGCAGAATCTCAGGGTCTAATTTGAGTTCACTGTGAACAGATTGGTGGCCTTGCACTTTTTTTTTATTGTTGGCCCAATTCTTGTCTGTCTGTCTGTCTGTCTGTCTGTCTGTCTGTCTGTCTGTCTGTCTGTCTGTCTGTCTGTCTGTCTGTCTGTCTGTCTGTCTCTCTCTCTCTCTCTCTCTCTCTCTCTCTCTCTCTCTCTCTCTCTCTCTGTCTCTCTCTCTCTCTCTCTCTCTCTCTCTCTCTCATCCTGCCTTCTATCCTTTTCACCAAGCTCCTGCTCCACTGGATCATAAACATTCTGCCTGAATCTCTTCCCATATCACTTCTTCCAAGTCTAAACTCACTTCTCACCTCCACTCATTCATTCATACCCTTTTCTCCTTGCTCACGGAATTATCCTCCTCATTCCATTGTCTCCAGCTCTTCCAAACAGGATATCAAGTCTCCTGCTCACCTACACCTCACAGTGAGTCCCCCATTACCAATTATTTTGCAGAGCCCATTGTAAAGCTGTTCCCACCCTTATCTTGAAATTCCTCTCCTGCTGCTGTGCTTCCACAATTCATTGTTGTCCCCCATTTCCCTTTGCCCCCTTTTGTTTTGTTGATCCATTCTTCACAATCATTCTGCTCTTCCAGTCTCAATACCTGCACAAAACATTTATACTTTACATCAATTCTTCACATCAAAAGAGGAAAATACAAGAATATATTTCCTGTATTTCTCTTTCTCAATCTTCCTTGTTTGTTACATTCAGGTAACCAGGAAAAAAAAAAGTATAAATCAAAGGAAATACTGGAGAGAGAAGGGTCGGGGGGTGTGGGTAGGGTGGGGTTTAAAGGTCACCATCACCCCCACCCCCCAACGATAAAGCAATGGTCCGATGGGAACAAAACTTAGCGGAGATGGTCGTCCTTTTCAATGCCGTTTCCCAGCCATTGTGATATACTGGTTCCCAGTGGTGCACGAGTTTCTGATGCCGCTTTGCCATCACCTTTCACTATTGGAAAATAATTGGAACAGCAATCGTACGTTAGACTGAACCCCTTTGAAAAGGAGGAAAAGTTTGACTCCTCGTCGTAATGACATAGAATTGAGGTCAAGCCGAACCATCAGTACTTTCGTCCAGTTCTGATTAACATTTTAAGCAAGAAGATAACTTTGCTATGATATGTATTCGAGGTTTCGCACAGGATTACTTAGATGGTTGCACAGGTAACTGGGCAAAGAAGTTAGAAGAACAAAGAAAAGCTATTTGCATTATAAATGAGGAAATGAAAAGGCTTCAGAAATATATGGAAGTGATGAAGATTAGGGGAGGTGGGATCAGTTATGGAGGGGACTTAAAACAGCAGATTAAAACGAAATCACAACACACTGAGAGCAGAGGAAGCAATGTTGGGGAATAGATGGTCGAAAGCAGAGACCACCAAACTGCCTGCAATGGGAAAGCAATACACATTGTGATTTGGCCTTAACGTGGGAGATTCAACAGAATCCAGAAGAGGCAGATGTGGTGCTGGTGTGCCAGCCCACAGCTAAAGCAGTACTCCGTTGAGCTAGGAGCAAAAGCTTTGTAGACTATGTAGTTCTGATTTCCAGTGAAATACTTGGATCAACGGAGGATGCTCAGTCTGTGACTGCCTTTGGAGGCCAGCTTTACTATGTGGTTGGCCTATGAAAGGTCATGGCTAATGATGAGACCGAGAAGTTCAAGAGGCTGAACCTCTTCCGGTGGATAACCATGGAAATAGACAGGTGGGTGAATTGGACGATCATTCTGGAGCAAACACATGTGACTGAGATTTTCCAGGATTGTAAGACATTTTCCGTGCATCAGACAAGAGTCGAATCATTTACAGATCAGCAGAAAAACACAGCTGCTATCTGCCGAGCAGAGGGATGGGGTGCTGCATGACAAAATGTGGAGTCATCTGCAAAAAGGAAGAAAGGGTTTTTACAGAGCATTGGAGAAGTCATTTATACAGACGAGGAAGAAGACTGGGCCTAAAACACTGCACGGGAACTCCAACATCCACTGGGAAAGGGGTAGAGAGACTTCTCGAGATGCCAACATGTTTGCTATTTGAATGGCGGAAGCTAGAAATTCAGGAAATAAGGTGGCGAAAGGAAGAGAACTTGGCAAGGAAAGCAGGATGCCAGACTCGGTTAAACATCCGAGATAGGTTCAAGAAGATGGTCCTAACCTCTTTTTTGAGATTGAGGGTCTTAAACCATTGCTCAGGGAAGAGCAGAAACATGTCTAGAGTTGAGTGACTGGGACAGAGTTCAAACTGATGGTCAGAGATCACGCTGTTTGACAACAGGAAATATTTGACATCAGAAGCAATGATGGATTCCGTGACTTTGCTTGTAATTGAAAGTAAGTTCACTGGCCTATAGTTGATAGGGTCTGTTTACGCACCCTTCATGGAGACTGGAGTGACATTTACTGACTTCCATGTAAAGGGGAGGCTGTCAAACGAGGAGGGCACACTGAATATGGCAGACAGAGAGGGAGCAAGAACAGCGGAGCAGGATTTATTACAAGTCATACCAAAATACGCCCATTCGAGGTGAATCATCAAATCAGTAATTCCGGGGGATTTAACCCCATTTTTAATTAGTTATTCACTGGTTGTTTGTACAGTCTTAACAAAATGTGATCGGACAAGGGGACATTACGAAGGTAGAAAAAAAAGGGCAAAAGAAAAACGAGCATGGGGTACTTCACGTACAGAGCACACGTTTATGTTCAACAGCCCGCCGCTTGTCATCACATCGTCTGCCTTGATGCGTCGTCTGGACATATACGTACGCTTTTCATAGGTTTTCAAACTTACTTTTCCCAGAAGCCACCACCATTCTCTCAATTTTGAATGGTTACAAGGATATGTCAGGACTGAGGATGGATTCATTCTTCAAGATGATACTTTGGTTAAACCACAAAATAAAACATTAATGCTTACACCGTTACACCACATAAAATCAGGTTTCAGTGATACAACCAAAGTATCATATTCTTCAAGAAAAGTACATCCAGAAGATGGACATGGAAAACTCAAGATGGACAAACAAAAAACGAGATCGATTTCATCTTAAAATAACCAAATTAAACTTTCTAAACATTGTCCAGGACGTGAAAGTATTAAATCAAGTGAATACAGGAGGTGATCATAGAATGATTTTATGCAAAATAAAGATTGGTATCAGATTAGAGAGACAAACTGTTGAGAGAAAAAACACAGGAAAGCAGATCAAGAAAAGTTTCAAAAGAAAATTTTCGAATTGAGCACAAAAAACAGTTCCAGGCACTTCAGGAGGAAGACACTGGCCTGGATACGTGGAACAATCGGAAAGTTGATATCATTCAAGAAAGTGCATTGAAGACAGCAGGTAAAGAAAGAAAGGAGCAGATAGGCCCGATCCAAAATTTCAGAAAGTACCAACCAACTTACGAAAAAGAGAAGGGAAATGAAAAGCGATGGAATTGGAATTCAAAATGTGGATTATGTCCACGTAGAAACATGTAAAACAATCAAAAAGAAGACATCAGGAAATATAACACTCAAAAGATAAAGGAAGCGAAAGAAGACAACAAAAGCCCGAAGGAGACAAAAATAAGAAAATTTTTAAATAACGATATGATGGCAAAGAAAAGATCATAACACTGCTCGACAAAAATGGACATGAAATTGGAGATCAAGACAAAACACGACAACGAATGCAAGAATATTATGAACAGCTTTACCAGTGACAGAGGGGTTGAAGAGTTGCATCAAATAACAGCCGAAGAGACACCAGACGTCACAAGGTGGGAAGTTAAACCTGCATTACAAAACATGAAAAGAGGAAAGGCACGAGGGCTGGATAACATATTGTTACGAATTTTGGCCCGTCCGGCGTGCGAGCGACCGCATAACTCTAATAGCAGCCGCCTCGCCCACCGGAACGGACAATTCAGTCGTGACCCTCCGGGAACTACCGCCAGGAGCCAGTCACGGGTGGGGGTTTAACCTCACCACAACTCAGTCCGCATTCCACCCGTGCGAAATAGGGTCCGGTCGCCGAATGGTCAATTTACCTAAGTACTCGCGTGGATAGCGTACCGAGGAGTTGTACCACGCCACAGGTCGACTCCGGACACGAACCGCTTAAGTGGCTCGTTCCGTACTACAGGGATAACCGAGCGGAGTTATCGTCGACCTTGACGGTTCAGATTAGTTACCGGGTATTTTAAACCCACTACCAATCCCTTACGTGATGCAAGATGGAGCTTTCAAATAAGGGAAAAAGACGCAACGAAACGGGAAACAGTTCAACAAGCAAGCACTTTATTACACACACACAGACAAGCACGTATTCACAGTCATACAGTAATGCACATGTAACAGTCAAGACAAAATGCAGAAAAAGGAAAAGCACTACTACCGATTATAATTATTTACAACACTTAAACAATTATACTTGTCGGACGGCGCCACAGCATTCATTCAAAAGCAAAGTAAACGAAAGCCACCCTCATAGGCAAGGAGGCAGACAGGTCCGTGGACCAAATGTGCGCGGAGCCTGGAGGAGCGGCCAGGTCCACGAGACCGAAAAGGTCTTACCCGCGTCCTCGTGACGCGATGGCGGGCAAGCCTCAACGTCCACGCAGCTGCACCCCGACTCCATGCCCCTGGCGTGGTCGGTGAGCCCTCTCCAGCGTGCTCCGCGCCAGCACGGTTGGGTCGGCACCACGGTTAGGGTGGGGAAGGAACGGCACTATCTCAGTGCAGATGGGGGGGGAGGAATTGTTGATGCTCAGGGTCAAGCGAGGGGAATGGCTGGCTGGCTTGGTCGCTTGTGAGAGCGAAGGTGGGTCGATTCCACGATGAGACGAACCCAGCGACGAGATGAGCCCAGCGACCAGCGACGAGACAACACCACACTACAATTCTCCAACCTCGACAACGACCTCCGTCTTCACTCTACCCGAACACTCTGTCTTCACTCGATCCGAACAGCGCGCATCGCCTTGTGCTCGCGTCTTCATAGACCAGAGGAGAAGCCCATATGCGGATTTTAGGATCAAAACGCGATTGGAGGTGGGGCCACGCCACCCTCTGTTCAGCCATTGGTGTGGCAAAAAGGGACGTGAGCCTCTTTTGATCCGAATTCTCTCCCGTGAAGAATCCACATTCATCGCGCTTGGAGGCGGGGCCATACCGCCGGACGCGCGCCCATTGGACGGAGAAAAAGGGGCGTGAACCCTTCCTGATCCGAATTTCTCCCTGAGAGGAACGCATTCGTACCCGCGGCTCGACGCGTTCGGCATCAATTACCGAACGGGCCCTGGACAGCACGACGTTTGGTGTTGACTGGTGGTGTGGTCGATGGTTGTAGAAGGAGATAGGCGAAGGTGGTGGGGGGTTTGCTGTGGTGGTTTGGTGGTTGGCGGGCGTCGTTTGGGAATGGCGGTGAAGCCATGTTTGCGGGATGGAGTTGTGGAGGTAAAGGGGCAAGGGTGGTGGTGTTTGAGTTGTTGGTGGCTTCATGGTCCAAAATAACAATAGAGAAAGAAAAATGGCTAACTCAAAGCGTCGCAGCCCGGATGAATCACACATATTCCCTCTATACAACGGGTTTGGGCTAACTACACATGAACTTTCCGATATATCTCACCTGAGGACCCTTTATGGTGTAATGCGAATTTCCACAACCCTAACAATATTAATAGACACAATTATGGAAGGAGAGACACCATCACAGTCCAGCTTCCGAAACTACATACAGTTCTCAAGCAATGGAAAGAAGCCAACATGATTATCCTCTTCAAAAAGGGAGACACATGAGATCTTAAGAACGATCGTCCAACAGCCTACTTTCAAACATATATATATATATATATATATATATATATATATATATATATATATATATATATATATATATATATATATATATATATATATATATATATATATATATATATATATATATATATATATATGTATATATATATATATATATATGTATATGTATATGTATATATATATGTATATATATATATATATATATATATATATATATATATATATATATATATATATATATATATATCTCTGGAAAAAATTAAGAGACCACTGCAAAATTATCAGTTTTTCTGGTTTTACTATTTATAGGTATGTGTTTGAGTAAAATGAACATTTTTGTTTTATTCTATAAACTATTGACAACATTTCTCCCAAATTCCGAATAAAAATATTGTCATTTAGAGCATTTATTTGCAGAAAATGACAACTGGTCAAAATAACAACAAAGATTCAGTGTTTTCAGACCTCAAATAATACAAACAAAACAAGTACATATTCAATTTTAAACAACACAATACTAATGTTTTAACTTAGGAAGAGTTCAGAAATCAATATTTTGTGGAATAACCCTGATTTTCAATCACAGTTTTCATGCGTCTTGGCATGCTCTCAACCAGTCTTTCACATTGCTGTTGGGTGACTTTATGCCACTCCTGGCACAAAAATTCAAGCAGCTCGGCTTTGTTTGATGGCTTGTGACCATCCATCTTCCTCTTGATCACATTCCAGAGGTTTTCAATGGGGCTCAGGTCTGGAGATTGGGCTGGCCATGACAGGGTCTTGATCCGATGGTCCTCCAACCACACCTTGATTGACCTGGCTGTGTGGCATGGAGCACTGTCCTGCTGGAAATACCAATCCTCAGAGTTGGGGAACATTGTCAGAGCAGAAGGAAGCAAGTGTTCATCCAGGACAACCTTGTACGTGGCTTGATTCATGAGTCCTTCACAAAGACAAATCTGCCTGATGCCAGCCTTGCTGATGCACCCCCAGATAATCACCGATCCTCCACCAAATTTCACAGTGGGTGTGAGACACTGTGGCTTGTAGGCCTCTCCAGGTCTCCGTCTAACCATTAGACGACCAGGTGTTGGGCAAAGCTGAAAATTGGACTCATCAGAGGAGATGACCTTACTCCAGTCCTCTATGGTCCAATCCTTATGGTGTTTTGAAAACCTCAGCCTGGCTCTTCTTTGCTTCTCATTGATGAAGGGCTTTTTTTCTAGCTTTGCCCGACTTCAGCCCTGCCCCTAGGACCCTGTTTCGAACCGTCCTCGCCGTGCACTTCACCCCAGCTGCCGTTTGCCATTCTTTTTGTAGGTCACTTGATGTCATCCTTCGGTTGTTGAGTGACATTCGAATGAGTTGGCGGTCATCCCAGTCAGTGGAAAGTCGTTTTCACCCTCTGCCAGTCTGTAGCTTTGTTGTCCCCAATGTCTACTGCTTGACCTTGTTCTTATGAACCGCCGTCTTTGAAATTTTAAGGATGGAAGCAGCGTGACGCTCACTGTATCCCTCTGCCAATAAAGCCAGAATTGAACTCTTCTTTTCCTCACTCAAAACTTTTCAACTGTTTTGGCATGGTCAATAGTTATTTTTTTGATTCCAATTAATTTTGAGGTACTACTAGCACCGTTTTTGCCATCCAGCTGGTCCAATTGCAAGAGTATAGTGATGACCACAGTAGTGGTTTTTCTACTTTTCCTTGTTAAGTAAGATTCGGTTCAGGTGATCACCTAATCAGTACCTCACTAAGTAGAATGAGGTGTGCCTGTGTTGGAATTCAACAGACACTGGAATGGAATGGCTGCCATACATGTAGAGATGATGATTTAATTTTTTTTTGGAGTGGTCTATTTTTTCCAGAGCTGTGTGTGTGTGTGTATATATACAGTATATATATGATCTCTCACACACACACACACACACACACACACACACACACACACACACACACACACACACACACACACACACACACACACACACACACACACACACACACACACTTCACAAAAGTCCTGACCAATCGAATGGAAAGCATGCTACGTGGCAACTAACCAGGAGAGCAAGCAAGCTTCGGAAGTGGATAATCGACCGTACACCACATGCACACTAATCAACTGAAGGAAAAATGTCAGGAATAAGATAAACCTCTACAATAATACAAAAGAGCAAACACAGATTGCAGACCCTTTCCAGAACATGTTTTGCATGGTGTATTTTGTGTGGCATTTGTATTCTGGTGTATTACGTGATTAATAAGAGACATAATTGGAAATGCCACTTTATATCTGCTGGCAGTGATGAGCGGGTACCAAGACATTCCGCTTTGATGCAAACCTGCTTTGATTGGACACCTGACGCTGACCCATGATGTTGTTTTTTAATTATTATTCAATAGAATTTAGAATGAGATTAAAATAAATTCAATTCAAATCAAATGCAAGACCAAATAGGTACAGTCCTGCTTTAGAGTAATCAGAAGGAACCAGAACAAGCAAAAAGCAAAGATGAAGTCATCAGGAGAAGCCTGGATAGGATTTGCATTTCAGCTGCTACTCCTCTACCCTCAAACCCATTCAGGCACAGTCAAGTGAGCCTTATTCAAACATTATAAAAAATAAAAAAAGAATCCAGATTCAAAAAATAAATAATTCTGGCAGCCATACTATGCGTCCGATCAGGTTGAAATTAAAAACCTACATTCCCCATCACAACGAGATCAAAATTGTGAAGTTTCACGTCGATTGATGAAGCGGTTCAAGAGAAATAATTTTTTTAAAGATTTTTGTTCAATCCAATGTGGCTGCCAGACCATGTGACCTATCTGAAAACACCCTGGTATCCCAATGGCTTGGGGACATTTATGTGAAGTTTCCCCTCGATCTGTCTTGCCGTTATGGAGAATAAATTTTTAAGAAGTTTTAGGGTAAATCCAATATGGCTGCCAAACCATGTGACCTACGACATCATAAGTGGAACATTTTCTACCTCTTGGATAGGTGGTCAAAGCTGTAAAGTTTCTCCTCGATCCATTCAGCAGTTTCAGAGAGGATTTTTGATCCAAGAGAGAGAGCAACTCCACCGCCAGGACGAGGCTCAGGTCTGTCATACCAGAGGGAGTAACCAGGTAAAGATACTTGGGAGTCAGAGACGCCTTGAAGGAGGTCTGCTTTTTTCAGAGAGGATCAGAGAGGAGGTTAAAAAAAAAGAAAAAAAAAGATGGCTGCCAAACCACGTGACTGATGATGTCATCAATTGTTTTTTTCTATTCACCCTCAAAAATTTTCATCCTGATCGGATGTGGTGGTCTCCGTATTTGAGGTAAGGGAGGGGATGGAGGGGGAACTTACTCCAGAAACAGATTTGATTAGACACCACCAGGATTCGGAGGAGAGAGAGGTTTGAGAGGTTTCAGAGTTCAGACTTGAGATTCGAAAGATGTTGTTTCCTGGCTCCCCTGAGGGTAGACACACACTTGTTCTGAACTTTATGAAAATAACTGAGATTACCCTCAGTTGAGTGTGCAGGCAAGTTGTTTCAAGACAGCTGCCTCGCCACAAGCTTCAGTGAACCATGGGGGGGAGGGGGCGAGGAAGGGTAGGGGGAGAGAGAGAGGCAGAGAGAGGCAGAGAGAGGCAGAGAGAGGCAGAGAGAGGCAGAGAGAGGCAGAGAGAGGCAGAGAGAGGCAGAGAGAGGCAGAGAGAGGCAGAGAGAGGCAGAGAGAGGCAGAGAGAGAGAGAGAGAGAGAGAGAGAGAGAGAGAGAGAGAGAGAGAGAGAGAGAGAGAGAGAGAGATTCTTTGCAAGAATTCTCAGTACGAGTTGATGTTGGAGAAAGCAGCGATGGGAGACCAGTCTAGAAGTTTGATGGCTGCTTGGAGACCCTGCCAGTCGGCTTGAGTGAAAAACAAGACAACAGTGCTGAGGTGGTTCTCCAAGAACAGCCAGAGAGTTGTCTACTTTGACAAGCTTGTGGTCAGATGAACCGATTGGAGTGGAGGAAGAACAACAGATATTTTCAGGGAAATGTAAAAATCAGATCCAGGAGAGATAAAGTACCGTTGGTTGAGATCCGGGTTGGGAAGTTGACCGATTTAGTAAGTCCCAAGGAGTCACAGAAAGCTTTTGCTGAAGTGCCTTGACAGGTGAGAGAGGTACCCACACCCAACCAATTAGCATGATGACAACTGAAGTCACCACATATGAGGAAGAGAGAGTTTGGATGATAGGACAGAAGTTGGTCAATGTTTTCAGATTTCAGGTGAAAATGGAGTCATCACTGTTTGGTGCACGGTACAGTACACATATAAACATGAGGTGGGATTGGAAGGGAAGCCGTAGCCAGAGGTATTCCTGGGGGTGTGGGGGAGAGAGGGCAGTGCATGGTGAGTGAGGAATAGAGTCTTAGATGAAGAGAGCAACTCCACTGCCAGGACGAGGCTCAGGTCTGTCATACCGGAGGAGGGAGTAACCAGGTAGAGATACTTGGGAGTCAGAGACGTCTTGAAGGAGGAATGCTTCTGTTAGGCAGATTATGTCTGGTTTGTCAGTGGCAACCTGTATGGAAAGATGTCAGGTTTGCCCTGGATGTTTGAGGTCCACAATGTTAAGGAAGAAGGAGGGGAGGGGGAGGGCAGCTGAGGTGGAGGGTAGGGCAAGGGAAGATGGGGGAGGGAGGTAAGGAGAGTTGTTGAAAGAGTGTGGGGGATTGCAGAAGAGCTTGGGGAGGGGCTGGATTAGGAGGAGAAAAGGCTCTGTGGTACTGGGTTGAGATAAGTGGGGAGTAATAGGAGAGGGGGAAAAAGGCAGTTGAGGATTTTAGGAGGTGGAGTGATGAGATGGAGGATAGAGGGCAGGGGAAGGAGGCAGCTTTGTGGATGTGAAGAGGGGAATCTTTGAGGAGGGTGAGTGAGGGGGTGAATGGAGGGAGAAGGGTGAGTGGGGAGTTTTTTTTATAAAAGGTGAGAGGGAAGCTTGGAGGGGGAAGAGTGTGACGGTTGCTTTGAGAGGGAGAGGTGAGAGGGGTGAATTGGTACTGAAGTTGGAAAAAAACAGGACGATTGATGGAAAACGTACATGCATTGCAAGTTCCGTACAGGTGTTTATTTTTCTATATATATATATATATATATATATATATATATATATATATATATATATATATATATATATATATATAATATATACAGGTTTTTTTGTTGTTTTTTTTATTTGAAGACAACAAACAGAGGGTGTAGTTATGCATAGATGGAGCATGGTGGGAAAAATGGGGAAAAAGGAACTGATGGTAATCGGGAGAAAATACAAATAAAAACGATCGTACACTCGGCGGGAAAGACGGGTCTGCCTCAAGTAAACCCGGTGAGACAAGCTCGACCAAAACTCACAAAATAGCACAATTTTTGAAACAAAACCAAACTAGGAACACACATTAAACATCTACGTAACAAAATAAACAGTTGAAATGTGACAAATCACGACCGGAAACCTAACTTTGAGAAAGTCGGCAGAGACCCCTGAGCGAACCAACCGTCGTGTATATATATATATATATATATATATATATATATATATATATATATATATATATATATATATATATATATATATATATATATATATATATATATATATATATATATATATATATATATATATATATATATATATATATATATATATATATATTTTTTTTTTTTCATCTGCATGTCCATATGCGTGTGGCCATCTCCACTGGGAGCCTTAGAGACTGTAATATACATAAATATATGTATAGATATATATATATATATATATATATATATATATATATATACATATATAAAAATTACACGCTCACACACGCACGCACTCACGCACGCCCCCACGCACGCACGCTGACACACACACACACACACACACACACACACACACACACACACACACACACACACACACACACACACACACACACACACACACACACGCACACACACCTTCGCTTTCATCCAAAATATCTTCTCTGGACCCCAAGAGTCACATTATGGATGTTAATATTGAAACCAAAATAAATGAAAAATGAATTGCTCACACAAAAACCAATTTGGCATAATTTCGAACCACATACACATTGGATCATCCTGTTCAATGGCCGAGTGCCATTTACTTCCAAAGGATTTGGCATTTCTTTGAAGTAGCAATTCAAAATGATGTGCACAAACAAGCAAGTACAATGTATTTATAAACATTTCAAATGAAATATGAGAATGAACAAAGCCATTAAAAGCGTGCATAGAACGATGCTTATTTTAAGTCATATGGGCAGGAATTTCACCACGGTGCTAATCAGTGTTGATCACTGTTACTTCCAGTAAGAGTGTGTCTGTGTCTGTGTCTGTGTCTGTGTCTGTGTCTGTGTCTGTGTCTGTGTCTGTGTCTGTGTCTGTGTCTGTGTCTGTGTCTGTGTCTGTGTGTTATGCAGAAAAGTGTTGGAGGGGACGACAAATTTGAACAAAATACGATGCGAGAGAAACAACTGTATAATTGGGGGGGGGGGGGGGAGCAGGGGGTTAATGTGAAATAATCAACGAATCACATTATTGGTCTCATCTCTGCAATGTGCTGTATAAATCAACTATTTAGTAATGGAGGCAAGTTATGTGAACCACTAATTTCATCCTTTTTTTTTGTTTCTGTTACCCATCAAAACTCTGGAAAGAGATAAAAACCAGGAGAAGGTTTTGTGGGCACATCGGGTGAAAATGAAGTGCATGAGGTTAGCATCTCGGGTCAAGGAAGATTTCACAAACAGGCACAGGACGTTGCAAGAGTTGTCAGAGAGCTACCATCATGAAAGTATGAACCTTGTGACAACCATTTTCATCGATTTAAAACATTTTATGTGCAAAACCTTTTCATGTTATCCATTCTCCAAATCAGGGATGAAACACAGCTGTTCAACACCATTCAAGAAAGGTGTTCACCATCATCTGTTCATCCCCCATTCATAACCATGATATATTGTCTAACCCCATTAATCCCCCCCCCCCCCCCCAAGCTCACCTATTTCCAGGTTTCCAGTTTTTCCCTCTCCTTGGTCTCTCAACCTTGCTGTTGGTTTGTCGCACCCCCCCCCCCCACCCCACACACTCCTACCCCTCCCAAACACCCTTTCTATTGCTCCATTACCAGTAAATGGAAAGGATAATACGATTTCATGATTCGATCGATTTATTCAAAGAATTAAACAAAGTACGTGGTGAGCGGCACAGAAACAAGATAACTTGCTGGAGTTTACTTAATATTCACATGTAATTAAGCTTCCCCTTGGAGGATCGGAGAAGGCTTATCGCTGTTGTCGGGTTTTCAACAATTTGTGCCCCCGATTTTTAATGGTACCTAACAATGCTTTGTGCTTCCCTCTCCCACCCCTCCTGTCTCCTGCTCCCGTTGTTATATGTTCTGTGTGTTAGCTCTTATACGAGCCTCGACATTGTATACAAAATAAAATTAAAAATAAAAACCACCTGATATTTGATTATTCCCGGTGTTGGCTTAATGGTTTTCGTGGTGGGCTTAGGATCCTTGGATCCTGAGTTGAAATCCCACTCTGCTGTTGAATTAATAACAGGTGGGGTTGACTCTGCCTGTCATCCCTCCGAGGTTGGCAAAATGAATGCCATCTTGTTGGTATCCTGTGTTGGAGTGGCGACCCATCCAGGATTGTGTCCAATAGCCCAGGAGACGGCTTTGGCAGCACCAACGCTCTCTACAGAGTGTGGTCCCTATGGATGAATGGACGGATGGATGGATTCCACCTCTGACTTCAAAAATATGTGAGAAGGTTTGTACAAGTTAAAAAATAAATAAAACAGCACACGTACGGTGCGACTGCTTTAAGAGGCACTTGAGGGCATTTTGCACTCGGTGGGCTAACTTCCAGGAGTCATTGGGTCAGTAGACACAAATAAATCGTGGACAGCCTATTGTGAGGTGTCAAGAAAAAAAAAGTGCAATCAACAAGGTGCTTTATAGGTTTGTCCAGGGAGAGGGAGAGGGAGGGGGAGGGGGAAGAGGAGGGGGAGAGGGACAGAGAGGGAGAGAGAGAGGGAGAGAGAGGGGGAGAGAGAGGGGGAGAGAGAGGGGAAGAGAGAAGGGGGAGAGAGAGTGGGAGAGAGAGTGGGAGAGAGAGTGGGAGAGAGAGTGGGAGAGAGAGTGGGAGAGAGAGTGGGAGAGAGAGGGGGAGAGAGAGGGGGAGAGAGAGGGGGAGAGAGAGGGGGAGAGAGAGGGGGAGAGAGAGGGGGAGAGAGAGGGAGAGAGAGGGGAGAGAGAGAGGGGAGAGAGAGGGAGAGAGAGAGGGGGAGAGAGAGAGGGGGGAGAGAGGGGAGAGAGAGAGGGAGAGAGAGAGGGAGAGAGAGAGGGGAGAGAGAGGGAGAGAGAGGGAGAGAGAGAGGGAGAGAGAGAGAGAGGGAGAGAGAGAGGGAGAGAGAGAGGGAGAGAGAGAGGGAGAGAGAGGGAGAGAGAGAGGAGAGAGAGAGAGGGGAGAGAGGGGGAGAGAGGGGAGAGAGGGGAGAGAGGGGGAGAGAGGGGAGAGAGGGGAGAGAGGGGGAGAGAGGGGGAGAGAGGGAGAGAGGGGAGAGAGGGGGAGAGAGGGGGAGAGAGGGGGAGAGAGGGGGAGAGAGGGGGAGAGAGAGAGGGGAGAGAGGGAGAGAGAGAGAGAGAGAGAGGGGGAGAGAAGGGGAGAGAGGGAGAGAGGGAGAGAGGGGGAGAGAGGGGGAGAGAGGGAGAGAGAGAGAGGGGAGAGAGGGAGAGAGAGGGGAGAGAGAGAGGGAGAGAGAGAGGGGAGAGAGAGGGGAGAGAGAGGGGGAGAGAGAGGGAGAGAGGGGAGAGAGAGGGGGGAGAGAGAGGGGGAGAGAGAGGGGAGAGAGAGGGGAAGAGAGAGGGGAGAGAGAGGAGGAGATGATGTCAAGGTCAAGAAGACTGGTCTCAGGACATTTCCTTGATAGATGGTGACTTCCAATGAGATTATTAAAAGGAATTTGTCACTACTACCACAGTGGCATTCTGCATTAAGGAAACAAGTAATCCAAGAGTTTAAGGGAAGGTATTAGCAAGTAGCGGTGAGTATAAAGGAGAGGGTTTTGCAGGCAGAGTGGGTCAAAATGAAGTGCATTATCTGTATTTTGGTGAAGGGCCATTGCCGTGTTTGCAAAAGCACGACATTCAGTCATAATGATCAAGGGGAAAGAAAAAAAGAGATTCTAAATTAAAAAAACAAAAAACAAAACACAAACGGTGGTTGTTAGCTGCAGTCCTTGAATCCACAGCTTTTCTAATTTCTAGTCATGATTAATTTTGGTGGAGGATGCCAAACTCCATCTCAGCGGTTTTCCTGCGTGTTGGTGGCATTCATTGAAACAAAAGAGCAATTGAACCCAAAAAAAGAAATAAATAAATCTTCTGAGAAGAAGGTATGTCCACAGAGCAGAAAGTCTCTGAACCACCACCCAAAAGGGACAGTGTGCAAGAAATAATGATGTACATTTACAAAAGCATGCTTCACCTTTACTTGGTTGTTCAAGACCATTTCCTCACGTGAATGATACGAGACCAACGCACATTACAAGACGATAGAGATATTTCTGCCAGAAATTGCAGGTACAACCAGAAAAATAAACAGATGTAGAACTAGGAAAAGAAACTCAAAATGGAAAATATAAGAAAGAGAAGTTGGCAAAGGCAAGTACACTCATAACCTCTGAAAGTCATTAGTGGTAATGAGTGGGTTGAACCACCCAAATGAATCAAATGTGAAAAGGCAGCATCAAAACGAATCAATCCGTGAATAAATCTCCGGAGGGCAGCACTGGTGAGGCTGACTGTTCTGCGAGAGATGATTTTGTTTTTGTTTTTTTACACAAAAATACCATGACCAGCAGCAGAAAAAGGTCAACTGGATTGACACCTTAAAAATTGTAAGGTTCACATGAGGAAGACAGCAGCAAGAGAAAACAAAGGTAACTAGAAGGGCACTCAGTGGACCGCATACCTCTGCCACGCAACGCCTGATCCACGAGAACATATCTGGCCCAATACTTTTTTGAGATATCGTGCTATATATCGTTTTTAGCTCCATCTCTCAACGGTGAAGAATCACTTCAAAAATACTAGTATTCGGATCCAGATCCGGATCTTCAACAAAATCTAATCAATTCGTCCTTGTCACACACCCAACATGTCCACAAAATTTCATCCTGATCCGTAAACAACTTTTTGAGATATCCTGCACACAAACAAAGAGACAAACAAACAAACAGACAAACAAACAAACAAGCAGTCATAGACTGGTACTTACAAAATCGTCAACTTTACCTCTGACCTTGTCTAATAAAAGCTGTATCTGGAGAAGGTAGCGACGCAAACCAGAAGTTTCTACGATGATTCTGTACCAAACCATCAAAAATCGAATGTTTCGGATGTTTGACCTCACTGTGACCTTGACCTTTGACCGATTTTGACCAAAATCTAATCAGCACTAGCGATCACCCTCCTGAATCATGTGGTGTAATTTGATATTGGTAGCTTCTTCCGTTCTCGAGTTATCTGTACCAAACCATCAAAAATCGAATATTTGACCTCACTGTGACCTTGACCTTTGACCGATTTTGACCAAAATCTAATCAGCGCTAGCCATCACCCTCCTGAATCACGTGGTGTAATTTGACAATGGTAGCTTCTTCTGTTCTCGAGTTATCGTGCCTACAAACAAACAAACACACACACAAACACACTCACAAACACACTCACAAACAAAAACAAACAGATGATGGAAGTCATCAATATACTTACGAAATCTTTAGATTTTGTAAGTAACAAACTAGAAGGGCACTCGCTAGAGCGCATACCTCCACGATAACACATCGGGCCCAATACATTTTTGAAACAACATGCTATACATCATTTTTGGCGCTATCTCTCAATGGTGAAGAATAACTTTAAAAAATAAATAATTCGTATATCCAGATCCAGAATCGTATCTTCACCAAAATCGAATCATTGCATCCTTGTCACACACACACCCAACCTGTCCACCAAGTTTCATCCGAATCGGCCCATAACTTTTTGAGATGTCCTGTACAAAGACAGACAGACAGAGAGTGTAAACATAACCTCCTTCCACCTTCGGTGGCAGAGGTAAAAATCAAGTATTCCTGTTATCAATGCACAAACTGTTGCTTCAGACTGAGTGCACAAACAGCTGATTGGCCACATCATGATTCAGATTACTCGGCATTCGACCAATCAGACACATGAGACTTCATTTGAGTTCACAATAAGGAAGAAATAGTCCTGTATAAGCTACTTTGCTGGTGCAGAGGAAGAGAAAAAGAAAAGAATGCTGACTGAGGGCAAAACCACCTTGTATATGCTCGCGATTTCGCCATATCGTAAAAGCCACACTATTTCCAAACATATTTTCAGGTGAAAGCAAAGATAAGCGAATGATCACATGAAAAACTACAGAGTTCATAGAACACCTTATCCTGTGCAGTGTTCAAATAAATAATTCAATTGAAATAAAACAAGCAAAAAAGACATAAAATAATCTGGGAGCTAACAGAGATTTGTATTACATCTCGAGTACAAAAGGTTTGAGAACTAAACTCATCAGATGGTGGGATGGGGACCTTCGAATGACCATTCTTAAGTTTTCCAATTGGTGCATTAAGTAGGGGGTGCTGCTTGAAGTACCACCCCCCCCTAAAGTCAGTTTAAATTACATTTTTGATACATCGATCAAACTGGTGCCAAAAGTTTCATTTTGGCACTGTGATTACAGATGTGTCTATTCTTAAGTGATGAGGTTAGTGCAAAACGCATTTAAGAACGGCCTAAAGGAGGCGCTACTTTCACATTTATATCACATTTTGAGTACATTAATGAAACTTTGTGGCAATATTATTTTGACCTTCCTAATGAAGGATCAGTAATCCTTAAGTGACCCTTTTGGTGCAAACCCCATTTAAGAAGGGGTCACAGGCAAATACCTGTTTCTGGGAAATTTAGATCAATAGAGAGCAGGTCATGGTGAAACAAAGATCATTTCATATCGAATATTTATATTGTTCCTTGTAATTAAGCCAGTAAAATGTGCAAGATTCTATCAAATATCAAATTTTGCATTACATTCTGAATTTAAAGAAAATTATGGTAAATTATGGTTGAAATCATATTTATGTTGTCTGGTAACATGATAAGAACATGTATATTTTTAAGACATTAAAGATTTAAAACATATAGAATGACTTAAAATTTGACTGTGATAGAATAGAAGAACAAAGAAACTATCAATTTAACTTTTCTATCAACTACGTATATTTTGATGATTAAAATCAAGTGTGACATGTAGATCTGCCATCGATACATAAAAGGAACATCAGTGATCAGTAAAAGTAATTGAACCTGGCATTTTTCCAACACATTCAATGCATATAGAACAAGAATCATGGATCATGAAAAATTAAACAGTTTTTCTAGTCTCATGTTTCACGCTTTTGGCAAGAGGGCATCCACTAAGTAGCTATTGTGGTAAAACATTTGTGTTTAATTATATGTTGCAACAGGACACTAACAAGCTGATGTTCAAGTGGTTATGCTCTTTGGAAACCAAACTTTCGTCATGTGTCAACTATGACTACCTTTTGATATCTATATCGATATCATGCGAAATTTTTAAATGATATCAATCTATGGCTAAAACTTACAAGACAAAACATCAAAACTGCTGATGAGTGACACACATACTGTTCGGCAAAAGTTATATTCCCATACTGTGAATATGTCTATAATCATGAGTTCACTAGTATTTATTAGTATTGGTATAATTATAGTTTCAGCCTGCCTGTCTGTCACAATATTCTAGTCATCCTCATCAGAACTGTCATCTTCATCTGAAGATGCAATTTCCATGTCATCCTCCTCTTACTTGTCCATTGCTTCCAATTCCTCTGTCTCTGGGATAAGGCTTTCGGGAAGTTGCTCCCCTTCGAACCAAACCGGTTTGTAATGGTCATCAACTAACTGCCAGCCATTTTCTTCAGTGGGATGCTGCTCTATACGATTTTAATCTGCTCTTGCCCACATGTTGGCAACAAAGGAAGCACGCTTAATGTGAGTATTGAGCTCATCTTCGCAAGGTGGTCGCCCACTTGCATCCATGCCCCTCAAATTGGCGAGTAGGTTTTTTTCCATTTCCCTTTGGTCGGTATGTCTTCATGAACTTCTCGTAACTACACTCATTCAGGCTGGTGTTTGCACTATCCTATCGTTCATTAGGAAGGTCAAAAGAATATTGCCACAAAGTCTCATTAATGTACTCAAAATGTGATATAAATGTGAAAGTAGCGCCCTCTTTAGGCTGTTCTTTTATGCGTTTTGCACCAAAGTCGTCACTTAAGAATGGCAGATATGTAATCACAGTGACAAAATTAAACTTTTGGCACCAGATTGATCGATGTACTCAAAAATGTAATTCAAACTGACTTTGGGGGGTACTTCAAGCAGCGTCCCCTACTTAATGCACCAATTGGAAAAGTTAAGAATAGTCATTCGGAGGTCCCCATCCCACCATCTGATGAGTTTAGCACTCAAACCTTTTGTACTCAAGATGTAATACAAATCTCTGTTAGCTCCCAGATTAAAATGTTATAGCTCCCATAATTTCAGTAATTTTGCTGTACAGAGTTAAAGGACTAAGCCAGTTATGTACAACTAAAATGGCCACCAGTCTACCAGTTGGCCATCTTTGATCAGATCTCAAAATAAAGTAAGATGCATGTGTACGCCATCATGTCATGTGTTTGTGCCAAGTTTGAACAAAACCGGACCATATCTGAGAAATGGTTGGGGACACATTTAAGTAACAAAATGGCCACCAGTCGGCCATCTTGAATCTGATCTCAAAAATAAATGACGTGCCTATGTAAGCAATCATTCCTCATCTTTGTGCCAAGTTTGAACATCGTTAAATGCATGTCCAAGAAATGGTTGAGGTCATGTTCAACATCTGGTGTTTTTTACAACTAAAATTGCCGGCAGTCAGCCATCTTGGATCTGATATAAAATAAAATAAAAGATGTGCTTTTGTAAGCCTTCATTACCTGTATGCCAAGGTTTAACAAGATCGGTAAATGCATGTCCGAGAAATGGTTGAGGACATGTTCGACACCGTGGATTTTTTTTGTTTTTTTTTTACAACTAAAATGGCCGCCAGTTGGATCTGTCGTCAACAACAACAACAAAAAAAAAAGACGTGCATATGCATACCATCATATGTTGTCTTTGTGTCAAGTATGAATATAATTGGTCCATACATGTCCGAGATATGGTTGTGGATGCACACATTCACACGGAAATCGAGACCAAATCCATTAGCCCTTGTTTCGGACCAAATCCAAACAGGGGCTAATAATGATTTTAAAAGGTCGTGTTAAAAAAAATTCCAGAAGTTAACCACTGTTGACACTGTCTTTTACACCACCTTATTTAACACGTTTCATTAGTTCTTCATGCCAGTTGTTTGCATCCTTTATGACGTCCCTAAAAACAGCAGTTTCTTGTTTGGAATGATTTTCAATCCGGTTTAACTGCTAGGCAGGCAGACAGAGTAAAAGAAAATCTCACTCCTCTCTGTGCATGTGCGATTGGGATGAGTTCAGAGCCAAACTACTGTTAAACTACAGGTGCGTTTTCTCGATTCATGTTGAAAATCTAACACAAATGTAACAAGAATATCAATTGGAATAAAGTTGTTCCCCAATCATAAATAAACCGACATGTGAAGATGGATGGACGGACAGGCGTGAACCAACTGCTTAACCCAGCTTTTCGCTTCATGTGCGTGGGGTAATAAATTTGCAAATCAGCAACAACAGATGTCAAAATATTTCCCAAAATCACAGGAAAGAGAGTTTGTTCCCAAGGTCGTGCACCTGATATTTGTGCAGGAGTATGCTCATTTCCCTGTGATCTAACTATATGGTGAGCAATGTGTAAATTTGGAATTGTATTCAAACTGCTCAGAATTTACGAAGACAACTTTCACAAGTGTGTGGCCATAGATAGATGAGACTGTTGCAAAAATTGGTGAGCATGTTTATTTGTGACTTCAAAAAAATTAAAAGCATTAATTCACAAATTTGGATTATGGAATTGGTCAAACCTTCCAACTAAGGGCTCATTCTCATTAATCATATTTCGAAGAACAGAGATCTCAATACTCTGATTAATAATCCATCTCATTAATACTCACAGTCGTTGGACAACCAGAAGCCTCATAGCAAGAATGCCAGAAGAAAAAAAAAAAGTTTTCACATGAGGTCTCAAATCAGACTTCAAGCCAAAGATACAATACCCAACTCCTCATATTAAGGCAATTATTTTTAGATCCTCGTTGTTGTTCTTCATCTTCTTCTTGTGGACTTTTTTGTTTCACAGCCTACAGTTTTTATCGAAACTTCCTGAAACTTGGCGTATATATGTAAAAATACCCTGCGCAGACAGTAACCATCTCCGAGTTTGAAAATTCCTCCTAGAAAAAAAAAGTTATGACGTCAAAATATCTCCGCTAATGGAAATCGCCTAAAACATTATCTCCGAAACTAGGCAAGCTTTTTGAATTCTGTTTGCGGGAATCGAACAGGGCATGAGCAGAGATGAATTACCGCACATATGATACATCACTATGACATCATATCAATTTTTATGACGTCATTCCTATATTTTGACATTTTTTTGTTTCACAACCCAGAGTTTTCATCGGATCTTCGTGAAACTTGCCATGTATATGCAGAAAGCCCACGCGCAGGCAGTAACCATCTCCGATTTTGGAAATTCTTCCAAGAAAAAAAGTTGACGTCATAATATCGCCACTAATGGAAATCGCCTATACCATTATCTCCGAAACTAGGCAAGCCGTTTGAATTTTGTTTGCGGGAATCAAGCCGGGCATTAGCACAGATAATTTATCGCAAACCTGATACATCACAATGACGTCATATTCGTTTTTATGACATAATCATTAAGAGGACGATGATCTTAGCTCATTTGAGCTTGTTCAATGAGCATTTTGAGCAAATATAAAGAAATAAAATGATAGTATCCGTCTCTTTGTCCAGTTTGAGACGAGCTCTATCACCACTTTGCACATCCTTACCAAATTTAATAATCGTAATTAATAATGCCTTGAAAATTCTGTTTTCAGCATCTGCATGTACTTAGAACTCCTACATTTATTACCTTCACCACAGAAGGTGGACAGAGGTTATGTTTTCACCCCTGTTTGTCTGTTTGTGACCGAACGTCGACCGAAGCAAAAATCTCCATTTCTCCACGCAATTATTTAATATTATTTTATCAAAGTCACAAAACCGTACTATTCGGCCATCCACCAACAATCTTTACATAATCCGACGGCTTAGCGAGTCAGGCATGCGACGATAACCTTTATTGGGATAAAAAAATGACTTTTAAACACCATCTTTATCGAAAACACCATCAGCGCGCACACGCAAAACCTTTACGTGACTCAACGACGCGTCTGCTCGAGCGCGCTGCACCACGTGACGAGCCGTGACGGGAGAGTGAAATATTTTTTATACAATCTTAAAACGTCTCAAAAACATCCGATTTTTACCAGAATTTCGACAACTGAGTGTTAAACGTCCTAAGCGATCGCAAAAACCGAAGAAAAAATTAAAATCGAAGTTAAAACAAACTCGTAACGTCGACCGAAGCAAAATTACTCCATTTCTCCAAATGAATTTACGGAATTATGTTTGACCTCACTGTGACCTTGACCTTTGACCGATTTTGACCAAAATCTAGTCAGCGCTAGCCATCACCCTCCTGAATCACGTGGTGTAATTTGACATTGATAGCTTCTTCCCTTCTCGAGTTATCGTGCCTACAAACAAACACACAAGCCGGTAGGTGGACATGGGTAGTCGGCCGTTGCTAGGCAACGGAGGGGTCCATAGAAACGGTTCTTTCTCACACACAACTAGGACATACCATGAACCTACCATTCCAGTTTCATGTATATCTGACTCATAGTCTCTGAGATATAACGAACTTCGTTTTTTTATTATTTTCGACCAGGGTTCATTCAAAGTCTATCTTCTCCGACAGCTTTCATCGGATCCGGCTGGAAATTTTTGACAATATGGCTGAATGTACTGCCCACAGTCGCTCGTGGCCCGATTTTTGATTTTCGAAAAAATAACTTTTTTATGATTTTTCAAAAATTTCAAAGTCCCGTTGCTTGGCAACGGATTGGTCCATAGCAACGGTTCTCATTTGCACACAACTAGGTCATGGTATGAACCTACCAACCAAGTTTCATCGAAATCGCCATTGTATTAACTGAAATCACCATTTTAAATACTGATAGTAAGGGTAGAACAAATCTCAAAAAAAAAATTTTGTTTTTTTTTCGATGAGATCGACTACCCAACAAACAAACAGAGGACGAAACCGATCAATATACTTATGAAATCTTTAGATTTCGTTAGTATCAAACAGACAGAAAGGGTGTGGTGAAAACACAATCTCCTTCACCTTCGGTGGCGGAGGTAAAATATGTCCAACATCGCAATGTTCATTTTTCGAAATTTCAATTCCATTTCAATTGTTAGTGTTTGTCACAAGGACATTTCTCAAAAGGAAATCTAAAAGTTTATTGGTTATTGAGATGGATGGGATGAGGGGGTGAGGGGAGGGGAAAAATCTTACCTCGTCCCACTCCTTCTGGAAAGAAGGTGGACGCTGGCCCCGTCCTCGAACTTTTTGATTGTGGATGCTGTCGTGGGAACAGCTGGAGACTAGGGCTCCTGCAGTGTCCCTGTGACTCCAGGGATTTGGCATCAGGAGGTCCGAGTCAGATTTGGAAAAGCCACGAAAAACCTCCATATCAGGCACAGGATGCATCGGCTTTGTAATCTCCTGTGAGGCCTGTTGGGTGATGGCCTTTTGTGATAACTTTTGTTGCGTGTGTGTACTCCGCAATTTTTGTGGCACTCCAGTTTGTCTCAGGTTCGCTCGCAGCTCTGTCTTGTAAGAACAAGGTGCAATGGCATTACCAGAAACATTTTTCTCCTCTGATTTGATGTTACAACCTGCAAAATCCTTGGTGTGGCACATCTGGGGTTTTTTGGCAGTCTTTCCTTTTGCATTGGGGCATGAGCCGTAGAGCAGCCCCTCAAACTGCTCTGGCACCTCTTCATGGAGCTTCTCCGCTCTTTGGTCTGCATCCCCGTGGGCAAACAGAGGGCGTCAAATAGTTCCACGTTTGTAGTGTCCAAGGGAATATATCACCAGGACAGGTCATTATTTGTCATTCACAAGATTACTGCTGTATGAAAAAAAAACTTGCATCATAAAAGGATCAAGAATGGAAAATACGAGCATCCAAGGTTCCTTAAACATGCATTCATATGATGATGAGGAACAAGAGAAAAAGAATGAATGCTGATGCACATATATTATGCTACATGACATGCAGAACATAACATGTTATAAACTAACAATCAGGTTCAAAGACATTGAGTATTCAACACTGTACAAAAAAAAATGCTGTGAAAGTAATTCCAAAAGCAAGATAAGCTAGTATTTAAAAAAAAAAAGAAAAGAAGCACAAATAGCTGGTGAGGCAGAACTGCCAGAGGGATGGAAGAATAAAATTGGAAGCACATATTTAAATCCATTGCTGACAGAGGAAATGGAATAAGTCAAGGATGAAACCAGAAAAAGAAGGTCGAATGCATGTTTGTAACCAGCAAGCATGATGACAAGAGGAAACCAGACAATATTGCTACACATTTCCGATAAGCTTCATGCAGCTTGGTGTTGGCTTAGTGGTTAGGGCGGCTGGCTTGGGATCTTAGGGTCCTGAGTTTGAACCCCATTGGATGCTGAATTAACACCAGGTGGGGTTGATTCAGCCTGGCATCCTTCTGAGGTTGGTGAAATGAGTACCAGTGTACTGAAATAGGGGCACAGCATCAGAGGTCCCTGAACAAAATGATAACTACCTGGCAGGCAGTCAAGCTGAGGAGGAGGAGGAGGAGGAGGAGGAGGAGGAGAAGGAGGAGGAGAAGGAGAAGGAGAAGGAGAAGGAGAAGGAGAAGGAGAAGGAGAAGGAGAAGGAGAAGGAGAAGGAGAAGGAGAAGGAGAAGGAGAAGGAGAAGGAGAAGGAGAAGGAGAAGGAGAAGATTCATATCCAATGAATTTGCCAACACATTTTTCTTTGTGGGAATTTAAGCTGGCTCAACTTTTTATGACACCAAACAATGGTTTGTTTGGAGTGCGATTCATAACATGCAATTACTCACAGGAGCATGAAAGTATGGCTGCCCATGAAAAGTACCAACTATGAGATACGGCTTGGTGTGAACGGCACTATGTAGTAGAGTAAATTTGTGGTTTGACCCCAAAAAAATTGATACAAAAGGTTTTTCAACGGTTTTGGGTAGGTTTTGACCTCCAAAATAACATACTAAAAATCTACTCAAATCCACCTACCGGAAAGGGCCTATTTTCAAGATGGCGTCCAAAATGGCCACCGTGGGTTTAAATTTCCATAAAATGTGCAATAGCTGGTCTACATTTGTGATTTTTGTGTCAATTTCTACGTTTTGGAGGTCAACAAATCCAATGAAACCATTTTCAAGGCTGATCAGTGATGGGAAAAACCTTAAATCCAAGATGGCGTCCAAAATGGCCCCCAAAATGGCCGCCATGGGCATAAAATTGCTACTAAATTGTCAATAAATACCGTGCATGTGTGATATATGTGTCGATTTCTATGTGTTGGCGGTCAACAAATCCACTGATATCATTTTCAAAGTTGATCAGTGATGGAAAAGCCTTAAATTCAAGATGGCGTCCAAAATGGCCCCCCAAAATGGCCGCCATGGGCATAAATTTGCTACTAAATTGTCAATAAATGCTGTGCTTGTGTGATGTATGTGTCGATTTCTATGTTTTGGAGGTCAACAAATCACCTGATATCATTTTCAGAGTTGACTAGTGATGGTAAGGCCTTAAATCCAAGATGGCGTCCAAAATGCCCCCCCCCCCCAAATGGCCACCATGGGCGTGTACTTGTTTTAAAACAGGCAATAAATGGACTACATTTGTCGTGTTTGTGTTTATTCCTATGTTTTGGAGGTCATGCCCAATCCGTCAAATAGTGTCTACCTGAAAAGTTGTCCCGTGTGTAGTGATCAGAATTAATTGACCATCTTGTGCATAACATAAATAAAAATATGCTTTGGTAATTTAGAAAGTAATAAATTAATCGTCTCTCACAATGATCACCATTTCCTCTAGAACGTACTTTCAATTAAAATGCCTTCAAGTTAGGGTAAATCGAAAACATCAACGAAAGTTCGTTCATTGAAGTAGCATTTACCATAGATAAACTATGCTTCCTCTTCGTCCTCCGTTACTGTCTTGTTGAAAGGATTTTCGCAGGTATCAAGTTGACAGGGTCCGCAGACGCTGTGGCATGGCAGACCGTATCCCCTACAGCTACAGCGACTTGTTCTACAGCCAGTTGTGCAGTTGCATCGGATCATCTTCAACAACTTTTCTGGAGCAGTGTCCTTGTCTGACATGACTGGAACTAGTTTATTGTCCTCCAGTTTCCAACCCCAGTCTGTTGCCTTCAAGTGTCCGTTCCTCCCCATCCAGACCATAATCTGATAGTATACTCTCAGAGAGTGAAACCTTGTTGAAGACGCTGTTGGTGGCAGACATTCTGGGGTGACAAACGACTTGGCTGAAGCCAGTTTCTTCACAAAGACATTATATCGCAACTTGGCAAGGGAATCACAGGGATGTCCTCCAAATAATACTTTCATGGCATTGTTGCCGTTTTCCACGACCATGTCTCTTGTTTGGTTGGGGACAAGGAAGGCGTTTGCACAAGTCTTGATTGCTGAATCCCCCTTTGCCCAGTTTCTGAAATGCTGACTTTTTTCCAATTCCAAATACTCGAGATGTCGAGTCACACCCAGTGAAGGCATGAAGGAAGAGAAGATGTGGGCATAGCTCTTCACCCAATGATACCTTCAGCTGGTTGATATTGTGCACCTTCCAGTTCCTGGATGAATTGTCAGAACGAAAATACAGTTCTTTGCTGTCGACGCTAGCGTAATGCAATAATAGCACCAACAGATCTGTATCTTCTCCAATCAGGGTAGTTGATTGTTGGTATGACGATGTCACTGCCGCTTTTACTATGTCTACATCGGCATCCCCTGGTGCATGAATTATGTTCAAGCCAATTTTCTTCATTTCCTCACTGATGAGGTTGATGAGCTGTTGCTTGTTGGAGCTCCTGGACAGGAACTCATCCTTTTTGCCAGAGAATTCTGTTCCAGGTGTGAAGCTGACTTCGGGATGAACAATATGGCCACGGCGCTTGTGTGTATTGTCCTTAATAGATGGTCCATCATCATAACCATCAAAAACGACTGTTGCTTTTCCATAGTGACGAATAGTGAAGTCAGCATACGACTTGGCTATCACATTGAAACTGTCCCGGCTGTCCATGACAAATGATGCAGCAAGGAGCCACCATCAAGAACATAGTGCTCAGTTTAGGGAACAGAGTCAGACACGGTATCATTTGACACTTTGGCAGAATGGTCTCTGATAGCTTGAACTAATTGAGGTTTGTCAGCCTTTCTGAAAATACCTATACCCTCAAACAGGGCAGGGGGAAATGGGCTCAGCTCATAGCCCATGACATCTTCCAACGAAATGTCTCCTGTTTTTGACACAACAAGAAATCTTTGAAAGAGTAGAGCAGGGTCAATTGCTCTGTCTGGACCAAGTTTGACTGAAGATACATCTCCAAGTGTTTTGGCTCTGTCTTTTCGTTTGAAGGAAGATGTGAAAGCGGGTTTATTGACCATACTTTCCATAATCTTCTCGCCAACAGACTTATGCTCGTGGACATTCACATCCGACGCGGCCACCACTCCAGTCACAACATTTCTTAGTGAGGGATCTGGAGAAAACGGAGAGCATTCACTGAGTTTTGAATTGATTTTGGCTAGGTCAGAAGCATCTCTTTCCATCCTTGCGCCACTAGATTCCTTGTGTTGTTCACTAGTCGTGTACAAAAGATCAGTGAATTCCTGCATCGCACTGTTATATTCCGACGTGACCGTCTTTGACATTGTCCATAGAGACCGTTGTTCTTCACCCATCCCACTTCCACGTGTTAGGCCACCAGTGCCCTTCAGGGATCTCATCAAAGTCTGTTCGATGACAAGATCAGGGCTTAGACCCGCCCAGAACTGATTACTCCATCGGATGACATGGAATCCATCTGCAAACTTGCGGAAGACATCTGGATGATTCTGTTCTAGCTCTGTCATTTCTTGAAGATACAAGTAAGAAGACTTCAGGTAGTTGTAATGGCCAGCTGCAGCAAATATTGGCAGACATTCAGTTACAGCATGTAGAAACATAGAAACATTACCTCCGAAACATAGAAATTGACACAAAAATCGCAAATATAGGCCAACTAGTGCCCATTCTATGGCAATTTAAGCCCACGGCGGCCATTTTGGACGCCATCTTGAAAATAGGCCCTTTCTGGGAGGTGGATTTGAGTAGATTTTTAGTATGTTATTTTGGAGGTCAAACCCTACCCAAAACCGTTAAAAAACCTTTTGTATCAATTTTTGGGGGGTAAGGCTATTTTTTGTTGTAGATTTACCCGACTAATGACAGAAGTGGTCGTGAAAAAGGAAGAGAAGGCCATAAAGTCAATAAAGTTAAAAAAAAAAATTGAGTAGGCCAGTTTGGAGTTCACATTGGAGCTCTGGTGGTTCATGATGCTGGAATCCCAGTCAAAATAAAGATCCCCCATTGATTTGTCCATTGTATACTCTCCACTATTTAATAAAAAAAACACAAATACAAACACAAACACAAACATGTAGAATTGATAATGTAATTGTTGAAGGACTGTTCCAACGTTCATTCAAAGTGCCTTTTTGGCACGAGGGATGTGCAGAACACCTGATTGTACATTTTCACGTAACGTAATTGCCTCGTGCAATAACCTTTCAGCACGTGAAACTCATGCACCCTTCAGTTTTTTTTATAAGTGACACGAAGCATTCTGAGCAAATTCGAAACAGTCCTTCTGAGACACCAGCATGTGAAACATCCAAAAAACAAAATGATTACATGATTAAACAATTCATTACAATGCAACGCATGTCAGAAAATGAGAGGAATCAAATGAATGGAAACATTCAAGCAGGGTGGCTATCAAACCACTGGATAAACAAGAGATCAGAAATGTCAATAAGTGGGCGTCTCCAGGATAACGATTCCCGCTCATGACTGATGCATTCACATGAGCGATCCATGCAATCAGTTTCAAACTGGCCAGAGTACCGAAAATACACTCTGGAACTCATAAGATAAGCGTCAACACAGTCTTGAGGCATCGACATGATGTGGTGAACCTGTTCAGCATCCGAGACTTCCTAGTCAATACACTCAGCATCGACACATCCAACAAAGGAATGCTTACAAGTGCTCAAATCAGCATGTTCGATGGACATGGGAGGCAATGGGCAAATGTCATGTTCAGTGACTAATCCAGGTTTCTCCTTGAAAGGCATGATGGCCATGCCCAAGTCCACAGAAGACGCAATGAGCGACATACCAGAGCCTGTGGACAGGTTGTCAAAATCTTAGGCGTGGCAGTGCCATGAGGTGACATGGTATTGCCGAAACCTTTCGCACCATCTTGATTCGCATCCATTGCAATCCGAGGACAGATCGATACATTCATGAGATCTTACACCAACATGTTGCCTACCCTTCAAGATAATGGTCCAAAAATCATCTGTATGCACAATAATGCTCCTGCTCACAGGGCCACATGAACAAGGACCATTCTTATAAATGCCAACATTAATACCATGACACCCTGGCTTGCCATTTTGCAAGATTTATATCCAATTGAACAGCTCTTGGATAATATTGCTCACCACAGTTGAAACTTGCCAACACAGCCACAGAACCTCCACGAGTTGGGAGCTGATTCAAGCATGGAATGACATTCCTGAGGCTCAGATCCGAGTGTTGAGATGGTCAATGCGATGATGGTGCAATGCAGCTGGAGGTGGACCTACCCAGAATTGAGATCATTGCTTCTATGTACTTTTTTTTGCTTTTTTTTCCTTGTATACATTGTCGAGGCTTGTATGAGAGCTAACACACACGATGTACAACAAGGGGAGCAGGAGACAAAAGGGGCAGGAGAGGAAAGGAAAAACAGTGGGGAACAGAGACATGAGGAGATCTGTGGAAGGGAGACGGATGGGGATGGGTACACAGGGTAAACAAGATGGACACTACAGGGACTTTCAGGTCCTTACATGACAGGGACTTTCAGAAAGGAAAGCAGGGAATTCGAAGGAGGTGGGTTTGGGGTGGATTAGCGGGGGTAAAAAAAAAGACTGGTTTTGGATGGGGGAAGGTAAGAGATGGTGGTGAACAGCTGTTTTGAAGACATGGAGGGAAGAGTGAAATTTAAGAGAGTGTGGAAGTTTGTTCCAAAGACTGGAAAAAGAGGAAAGAAAGAGTGAAGGTGAGCAGTGATTCTTGATTTTTGTGGTTTTACCAAAAGGGGGTTGCTGGCGGACCTTGTGTGCCCTGCGGAAATATTGGGGGGGGAGGGGAGGGGAGACACATCTTAGACAGAGCAAGGGGTGTCAAGCCGGGGAGGAGACAGTAGAAGACAAAAAGACAACTGACCAACCTGTGGTGAGGGAGTGAGAGACCCAAAGACTCAGCCTCATCGTGGGAGAAAACAATGATCAGAAATGCCTTGGTTTCCACAGTGTGAAGCCGAGAAAGGTGAGAGGCAAGAGCACTAGCCCAGATGGGAGAGCAGTACTCCATCGAGCTGTGGACGAAAGTTTTGTATGTGGTCAGGAGCTCAGGTGTGCCAAGGAAGGACCTTGCATGGCGGAGGATGCCCAGTCGGTGACTGACTTTGAAGGCCAGCTTTGACATTTGGCTTTCCCAGGAAAGACCATGGCAGATCGTGAGACCCAGAAGGTTGAATGAAAGAACTTCTTCCAAAGGATTGTTGAGAAAGTAGATTGGGGTGGGGGGCGGGGGGCAGGGGGTTCCAGACGGTCCTTTCGGAGACACATAGTGAGAGTGTGAGATTTGTCGGGATTGAAAGACATGTTCCACATGCTCAACCAGCTTGTGATTTTATCCAGATCTGCAGAGAGTGAAGAGGCTGCGGCTTGCTGATCTGAGCGATGACAGATGGTACGGCAGAGGATGGAGTTATCAGCAAAGAGATAAAGAGGATTTTCCAGAGTCAGAGAGATCATTGATGAAAACCAGAAAAAGAACAGGGCTCAGAACACTGCCTTGAGGAACTCCAGCCTGGACAGGAAGAGGGGATGAGAGAACTCCATTAAGGGCCACACACTAGCTCCGACAGGAGAGGAAGTCTGCAAACCATGAGTGGAGATGTCCTCGGATACTACATAATAGGAAGAGAGTTTGGTGAGCAGGTCAGGGTGCCAGACCGTTTCGAAAGCACACGATATGTCTCGTGAAATGACTGATTTCATGTCTAGCATTGAGGATCTCCATCCATTGTTGCGAGAGCAGAAGCAGCATATCCAGGGCAGAGTGACCTGGTCCCGAATGAAAATATTGGATCCCTAAGTTAGAGAAAAATCTTAGGGATGTTGGATCCCGAAATAAAAATGCTCACTTGCCACAATGCAACATTACATGATAAGGTCACGATAAAATCTCACCAACACCCTGCCTAGATCAGGCTGTTCCCCCAAACTGGATGACCAATCAAGGAGGAGACTGATCAGAGAGGCCACCAAGAGCCCACTGGCAACTTGGAAAGAGCTACAGGCCTTTATGGAAAAGACTGGTCACATCCACCTTTCAACATGACAACGACCCAAAGCACACAGCCAAAGCTACAATGGAGTGACAAAGGAACAAAAACATAAATGTCCTTGAGTGGCCCAGTCTTAGCCCCGATCTAAATCCAATCCAAAATCTGCGGCATGACTTGAAGATTGCTGTCCGACAACGCTCCCCACGCAACTTGACTGGGATTGAACAGTTTTGTTCTGAAGAATGGGTAAATATTACCCAATCAAGGTGGGCAAAGTTGGTAGAGACCTATCCCAACAGACTCACATCTATAATTCCTGTCAAAGGTGCTTCCACCAAGTATTAACTTATGGGTGTGGACACTTATATTATCCAACCAAGATATTCTAGTTTTGTTTTTGCATTAATTTTCTGAAATTTGTAGAATTTGTTTTTCACTTGGAAGTTGTGAGTTACGATGTGTCAACAAAGGTGGGAAAAGTGATTTAATGCAATTCAATTCCATGCTGCAAGGCAAGCAAAGGTGAAAACTTTGAAAGAGGGGTGTAGACTTTCTGTAGACCTGTATATAACTGAATCGGAAGGGAAGAGCATCAGGCATTGATGAGGTGTGTTTCAGTTTAATGATAATTGCAGTTTAAGAAGTTGGAGGTATCTAAACTAGGGTGCCCCCCCGCCCAACTTGATGAGGCAGAAGGGCACAGCTTGAGTCCCATCACAGCACTTGCTGCACGACCTGTCAGCAATGTGTCGCCTGCCACGTGAGCACGTTGTCTCTGCCCTGCTGATCACCGATCAGTAGGTTTACAGCCAGGAACATTAAATTCAACTGAAGAAGCATGCTGACACTATGGCACGGCGCTGATATCCTGTTCATACATTATACCAACACATCACCTCGAAACTCGGAGGCATCCGCATGGGGTCGTGCAGGTTTCCGCTGGGTGCACATGGTTTGCCCCCCCCACCCCCCCCAAAAAACCCTTCTGGTGAAAATCCCAAAATCTACACTCACTGCTCACCGACTGTACTCTGAGTAAACTCCAAGGTATCTAAACTAGGGCACCAATTGTAGAAACAAATCCTGCAACAGCTATGCTTTAAGCCTTTCCCTGTTCTACAGTGGGAGGCATATAAATAGATATAGTGGCAGAGAGGGGGCAGTATTGAAGGTGTGGGAAGGGTATTTCAAAGAGCTGTTGAATTGGGAAGGAAGCAACGGTGATCTGGGACTACCATGTTATGTAGAGGGGAAAGTGGAGTTGGTGGAAATCACATAGGAGGAAGTGTGGCTGGCATTGAAGAGGATGAGGAAGGGAAGAGCATCAGGCATTGATGAGGTGTGTTGCAGTTTAAGAAGTTGGAGTCAGTTGGACGAAGAAGTTGTTGAATATATGTATGAGACAGGGTTCAATTCTGGATGAGTGGAGGAGAGGGTTAATTGTGCCGAGATGGAAGGGGAAAGGCGATGTTCAAGATCCAGGGAAGTACTTGGGCATTTCGCTCCTTAGTTATGTAATGAAGGTGCTGGAGAGGATTCTGAACAAGAGGATAAGGAAGAGTGTGGAGATTGAGATCGGAGAAGAGCAGCAAGGGTTTAGAAAGGGTAGCGGGACGATGAATGGGATGTCCATGCCAAGACAGCTGGTGAAGAAGAGGTTGGAGGGGCGAGGTGAGATGGGGACTTGGAGAAACCAGAGGACACTGTCCCGAGACAGATGGTGATGGCGACACTGAGATGGATGGATGGGAATGCTGGAAACAGAAGTTCATTTGGTGGAAGGGATGTACAAGGGAATGAAGGGAAGAGTTTTGGTTGATCCTGGGATGTCTGAGAAGTTCAGTGTGAACATTGGTTTGAGGCAAGAAAGCTCTCTCAGTCCACTCATGCTTATCATGGTGATGAAGCTGGTATGCAGGAAGGTAAGCTTGAGGGGTAATATGGGGATGATGCTGTATGCGGACAATCTGGCTGTTTTTGTGGAAAGTGAGCGGGAGATGCAGGAAGTACTGGGGGAGTGAAATGAGGCATTTGGGAAGCATGGGATGAATAAGAGTATGGAGAAGACCGAGGTGATGTGGGTCGGGCAGCGGAGAAAATAAATGAAAGTCAGGTTAGAGGGGAAGGATATCAGAGCGGGAAGTAGGTTTGAGTATTTGGGAGGAACAGCGACCGGGGATGGTACGTCCAAGTCAGAGGTGCGGAGGAGGATTCAGGGGGGTGCGCATGTGTAGAGGAGGGTGGAGGGAGTAATGGCAGACAGAAAGACATCAAATATATTGAAAGAGAAGGTTCTGATGTCGTGTGTAACGCCGGTCTACCCTTACGGTCTGGAGACGGTGGCACTGACAGAGACAACAACAAAGGCTGCAGGTTTGCGAGAACAACTGGGTCAGGAGGATTGCGGGAGTGAAGAGGGTAGATGGAAGGAGAATGGATGAACTGAGGGAGGAGATTGGTGTGCAGATGAGCTTAATGGGGATATTGGTAAAATGCTGAATGAGATGGCTGGACATTTGGTGAGGATGGGGGAAGAGAGAATGGCAAAGAGAACGGATAGATTGAGGGAGCAAGATAGGATGAAAAGAGGGAGACCACGGTTGAGATGGGAGGATTGTGTGAGGAGGGATATCCGCAAGGTAGGGGTGGTTGGAGAATGGAGAGAGTTGGCCGAGTTCAGAGGGAGGTCGAGAAGTATCGTGGCCAAGGCATCGTAGAAGTCTATGCCATTGGACCTCGCCCCTTATAAAGGGAAGAGGAGGAGAAGAAGAATACAAGAACAAAGAAGGTATTGGTACAACACAACTGTCGAGACAGAAAAAGCACAGTTTGTCCCTCAACCTTGTTGTAGCCAAAACCTTTTTCAGTTTATCAATCTACACAGTCAATGTACAGAACAAGTTCTTACCATTTTTACATCAGCCAATGAAAGTGGATGGAGGTTATGTTTTCACCACTGTCTGTTTGTGTCTGTCAGTCTGTTGGACTGTGAGCAGGATATCTCAAAAAAGTTGTAGATGGGTTTGGACGAAATTTGGACAGGTCGGGTGTATTTAGGAGGAATTGTATAGATTTTGGTGAATATCTGGATCGGGATCCAGCTACTATAACCAAGTGATTTTACACCATTGAGAGAGAGAGGGTCTTAAACAATATATAGGGCAAGATGTCTCAAAAAGTTGTGGACGGATTTGGACGAAATTTGGCGGACAGGTTGGGTGTGACACGGATGAAATGATTCGATTTTGGTGAAGATCCAGATCCGGATCCGAGAGTTTAAAAACATTTTTTTTTTAAACGATTCTTCACCATTGAGAGATGACAGCAAAAAATGATATACAGTTTAGCATATTTCAAAAAGTTGTGGATGAGTTATGACAAAATTCTTGAGTTGGTTAGGTGACAAGAACAAGCCAATTATATTTTGGTTCAGGTATGAATCCAGATCTGGTCCATTCGTGGGATACAAGACAAAAAAAAAACTCTTCAGCGTGGCAGAGATTCTGTATGTGCTTTACTCAGTGCCATTGTAGTCTCATAAGTTTGTTGAAAATTTGATGACAAAAGTTAAATCAGTGTAGTCGAAAGAATTCCAAAATGAAAGCGGACAAAATAAAGGAACACTGAAGCGATTCCAAAACCCGGCCGTCTCACGCTGCGGTGCACGGGATAATTAAGGGCTATTTATACTCAAAGTTACCAAACCCTTTGACATTTTGACCAAATTTTTTATTAGTCTTCTCCATAATCTCATAATAACAATTTGTTGAAAATTTGTTGACAAAAGCTCAAATGGTAAAAAAAAATATATATATATATATATATATATATATATATATATATATATATATATATATATATATATATATATATATATATATATTATGGTACAGACAGAGAGACAGGGACAGACAGACCAGACAGAAGTGATTGCAAAACCCCATCCCTCACTTTGCAGACTGATGGGCGAATTATTGTTTTGAGGATAAAGATACAATTTTCTTAGAATTCAATTATTTTTCAGAAATTAGGATTCATCAAACAGTTAGCCAATGGATAATGTGCTCACAATGGGAGAATGAGAATCAGGTTAACATCAGGCAGAGGAACAATATAGGTGAGAGTAAAATAAATAAATAATTACAATACAATGTTTTTGTAAGAGAGAAAGAAAGAATAACACATTCACAAGAATTAATGAAAAAAATAATCATAATAAACGGATTATGAACATTTCCTGCTCAATCTTGCACGCCAACTTGAGGAACTCAAGATGTCGGCAATCAATCTGTGTCTAGGCAAGCAAAACTAAAGCAGGATGTGCAAGACCTGCAAAGCTGGTGCTCTCTGCATTCAGTGTCCGATCAGCACAAGTTGTGTCATCGCTCTCATGATCGTTCCTCCCAGACGGACCTCCTTGTTCCATCGTGAGAGTCATCCGCTGACGAGGCTGAGGATGACATCGCAAATCAGTGGGGCATCCTGATTAAAATTCCATCACCTGTACATGCAAGCTTGTTGGGAAAAGAAAATAATTAAAAAAGAAAGAAAGAAAGAAAGAAAAAGAAGAAAAATAAAACACAAACTATTGCATCATCTGTCCATGCAGGGAATCAAAGCAACGACCAAAGTCGAAGTACGAAAAGAACTGAAAAAAAAAAAATCAACATGAAATTAAAATTACAGCAAAACCTGAGATCACCTTGATACCTCAATGCTCAAAAGGCAATGCAATGCTCTCATCCCCAAGACGTCCCAGCTTATTCATAGCAGGAAGTACAAGTGGGGTAAAATGAGGTTGCAATGCAGCAGAGCATATTAGAGTCCGGGTATTTTTTTATATATATAATGTTTGAACATACATTAAGGACGCAAGGCGGAGAGAACAAGGGATGGCGAGATGCCGTAACAAAATGATTGTAATGTATGGCATGTAAAACATTCAATATATTTAGCTGTGAATAAAATCCAGGGATTGAAATATTCAACAAAATTTAAAGCAAACGCACGATTGGTATTAAAAGTAGAACTGTGCAACACAATGCAAGCTATAAAATAACACAATGCACACTATTTTCTGTATGTGTATACATACATACACACTTCCACCCATTCCTTTCACCCCTCTCCCCCACCCTTCCCCCTTCGGATAGTTATCCCATCTGCCCCCACAATGGGAGATAGAGTTTTGTAAGCGTGTGTCTGTCTGTGTGTCTGTCTATGTGTGTCAATGTGTGTGTGTGTGTGTGTGTGTGTGTGTGTGTGTGTGTGTGTGTGTGTGTGTGTGTGTGTGTGTGTGTGTGTGTGTGTGTGTGTGTGTGTGTGTGTGTGTGTGTGTGTGTGTGTGTGTGTGTGTGTGTGTCTGTGTCAATGCGTCTGTAAAGGCCATCGCTTTTTTGAGCTTTTGTCATCAATTTTTTAACAAACCTTTATTATGAGAATTTGGAGAAAACAAACTGATATCATTTACTTTTTTTTTTAATTTTAATTAAGTGTTGTTGTTTTTGTCAAGTTTAGTTCGAACACAAAGCGGACGTGGACAGGGCTTTGCATTTTGAGATGCTTTCTGATTTAAATTGCTTGATTTCCATCCATCCATCGGGACCATACTCTGTGCAGAGCGTTGGTGCTGCCTAAACAGCCTCCTTGGCTGTTGGGCACAATCCTGGACGGGTCGCCACTCCGACACAGTATACCAGCATGCTGGCACTCATTTTGCCGACCTCGGAAGGATGACAGGCAGAGTCAACCCCACCTGGTATTAATTCAACAGCTGAGCGGGATTTGAACTCAGGACCCTTGGATCCCAAGCCCACCACCCTAACCGTTAACCCAACACCAGGATTTCCATCCATGCTTCATCATTCTCATTTTATTCCCAATCCTTCCAACCTCGTTTCTCTCCGCCACCCCTCTTCCTCAAGTCACCAAACTCTCACATTTATCCTCGTTCGACCCTTTTCCTTTTCTGAATTATCCACACCCTCTCTAATTGTGGACGCAACGTGCTCATCAGCACAACGCTCAAACCAAGGTTTTACTTTTCTTCATGTGCCTGGCCACAATCCGAATTTGGCACCGGTATAAAATCAAAATTACAATTCACTCGCTGAAGGTCATTTTGCTACAGGTAAATATTTTTGGCACTTGTCAATGACGACTAAAGCGTTCCACTTCTGAGTGCTAAGCTGTTTTTTGGGATGCTTGTGATTTATAAAAAGTGACCTAACCCTAAACTTCGAAAATGATAAGCAAAGTGCAATTTCAAAATACAAGGACTGTCCTGTTAGTTAAAGACTGTATTTATATAATTTTCAAGATTTAAAATGTAGGGGATGCTGAAGAAAGATTACCCCCCCCCCCCCCCCATAAAAAAGAACAAACCAGTTCATCATTACAATACATATTCAGGACATCATCAAGTTTGTTGGAAATTTTTGGTATCTGCCGATGTTACCATTTCTCATCCTCTCTTTCTTTCTTTTTTTTTTCCTTGTATTGAAATTCCGAGTAATGGCGCACAAATATCATTCTTAACAATTATGATGGCTTAAGATCAAGGACGATGACACCTTAAAAAAATAAAATATATATAAATATAAATATAAAAATATATATATTCTAAATGCACAACTCAACAACTGTGTGATTATAAGCTCTTGTTGGCTTCCATAAATGAAGGCAACAAAGAGAGGAGGCAATTCAAATGGGGTGCAGACTCTGGAGACATCTGAAAGTAGGTTGGCCTGATTAATTATTCCAATTTAAACAAATGACTCATAATACTTGGAACCCAAGTTCAAATCCCATCTCTGTACTTGTCCATTCTGGATGACTGCAACACTTCCTTTATAGTCCCAATTACTTCTTTCTTGTGGGGGTCAGCCAAGGGTGAGGTTGGCACACTATACCTACAAGGCCTTCATCCACAGCTTGATGGGCTGGCACCACTGCCTGCTCTCCCCTCTGGGATGGTGCAACTGCCTCACACCTTGCTCAGCTCGACGCCATGACAACCGAGGCCTTCAAGATCATTGGAATCTCCCGCATGAAGCTGAGTCAATGTGCCTATCACTTTGACAGGTTGTTGTTTTCTCTGTTTACTACTGCCTCCTTTCTCGTATGCACCCTCCGCTCTTTCTGTGCTTTGTCCCCCCCCCTCCCAGCTTCTGCAGGGTGCATGTGGTCCACCATCGACCCCTTTTTTGTGACACTCCCAAAATATAGAATCACTGCTCAACTTCACTCACTTGTTCCATTTTTTCCCCACCGAGGGAACCAACTTCCACATTCTCTTAAATCTTATTCTTCCCTCCAAGTCGATCAAGACACCTGTTCACCACCATCTCAGATCATCCCCTATCCAAAACCACGATCTTTTACACTCCCATGAAACCACCTCCCCAATCCCCACACCTCCCATTGAGTAAACTTAAAAAGTTCAAGATCTCACAACACAATCTTGTCGACATCTATAGGTCGTACTGTTACGAATTTGGAAGCCTTGTGCACACAGACAGACAGCCGTCCCCGCAGCTTAGTTATTTCGATAAGTATGTGTTTCTCGTTAGAATCCATCCCCTATGTCTAATGGGAATTAAATGTTCATGTGCTGCGAAGTTATTTTATAGAAAGGATTTTTTACACTTACTACAACGACAACAACAACTTTCAACGACGACATCTGCCTTTGCTTCCTTCCACCATCCTCCACCGGCACCATTGCACACGTGTCAGCACGTACGTGGGCGTAGTTCACGAGGACCTGACGTCTCTCTCGCCCAATCCGGGGGATGGGAGCGAGGTTGCCGACGGTCAGCCAATGAGTGAAGCCCACGCAGGAGCATATTACTCTCCTTGTTTGAGGAGCGGTCCGTCGCGACGGCCGTCACCCCCCCTCCCCCGATCCAATCAGCAGACTTGGCGCCCCTTTCGGCCATTCACGGGGGGGATGAGCGAATCGCGCGACGGAATCGTCCAATGACGAGGCGAGTGGCGAGGAAAAGAGGCCCCTCCCGCCTGAGAAGAAAGAGTGGTGGTCTGGACCAGCGAGTGGAGAGACGGTGTGCTCGTGGCAGGAGTGTGCTCATGGCAGGAGTGTGCTCGTGTGCTCGTGGCCAGTTCGCGAGATCGTGGCATCTTGCCAAGCAACGAGGATCGTGGGTGAGACGTTCCTGGTGGGAGAGGACATTCTCAGTCCAGGCATTTTCCAACCTGGCATCCAAAGCCAGTGAGTGGTTGTCGACGAGGGCCCTGCAGACGGTCGTGGTCGTGGACTTCTGGTCGTGGGTTCGAGTCCCACCATGGTGATTCGAGTCAGTGTGACCGCACGACGCGGGGCAGGTACCCCGCGCAGGCTCTACCGACTGAAGACCCATCGGGTCCATTTTCTTTTTGGATGTGTGTCTGTGTGTGGGCCCGTCTGTAAGTAGGAATTGTTAAGTGCTCTTCGCTTGTACATTATTTGCATTTCTTCTTGCAGTCGGATAACTCTGCTCCTTGTGTGTTCCTTCCCCCCCCCCCCCCCCCAATTGCAAATAAATCCTCTGTTAAATGTTTCAGCTCGTTCCTGTGTTTTCTTTATTGGTTTAGCACGGTGCGTATTGTGAATTAGTAAGGCCGTTGCTGCCGTAGTTGTACATTTGGACCAACGGACCTCGGTAACCATCCCCTCGGGTTAGGCACGGTTCGAGCACGCTAACGGCTCGTTCCACTCGAGCTCCGCCGAGGCTGAATTTCCCCGGTAGTTTGGACGACGTGGGTATTTAGGTAAATTGAAATTGGCAATCGACCCTATCCCACGCGGTCGACCTATTGGCGATCTTCGGTCCGATAAGGGACCCGTCGGCTCCGGAGTTATCCGGGGTGACGACCTATAAATTCCGCGTGTTCGGTGGAGCTGACTCTACTGCTCTACCTCGCGGTCGTGCTCGCCACCGACGCCCGGCACTACAACAACACGTCCGGCCAGTACTCAAATATGCTGCACCGGTATGTCATCCTGGACTAACAAAAGGGCAAACTAAAGACCAAGAGAAAATCCAAAAAAAGAGCAACGAGGATTGTTCTCAGAATCCAGTACGACTCCTATTCGGATGCCCTCATAGTGACTGAGATTGAACCACTTGAGGAAAGAAGAATAAACCTATGTTCCAAGTTTGCATCCTCTTGTGTGCAATCTCAGAGGGATAGTGACTGGTTCCTGAAAAATGATGCCACTCATACAATGAAGCTTCGTGGTACTCGCAAGTACAAAAATCCATCGGTGCCGAACAGCAAGATACAAATCAAAATAGCACGATTCCATTTCTGGTAAAGTGTCTCAATGAAGAAGGGAGTACTAGGATCAATTATGTTAAATAGGTTAAATGTTGGGTGGCCCAGTGGAATTATTTTGATACCTTTCACGTACATGACTTTTGTATACTACTTGATGACCCGTGAACCCGTTGGGTTCCCGTTGTGATAGCGGTTGACGAAAAAAATAATTTCAAGAAAAAACAAAGATAGCTCCAGCGAACTATACTGCTGAGGTTGTTTGCATTGATCAAATACTCCCAAAGAGTACTTGACTGAATCGGGAATTGAATTTTTAATAATTTTTTCGTTGCACGATTTGAACGAAACTTGATCCTGTACACCGCAGGAGAATGGCGAGTAAGGTGGCACTAAAATTTGTGCCATCGTGTTCGGTTTTGGCTGTATTTCGGGAACATATATACATACGAGGTGAGAGTTTTAGTAATATATAGATTTATGTATTGATTTTAACTTGTAAATTGTATTAATGTGATATTATTCCTCAGATTCAATAGGAACTAATGATCACGAGTTAACTCACATGGGAGTGTCAATTTATATTGTCAATTCAAATCGATATGAAATGTTAAATGTATATACATTTGTAAACTGTCATATCTTGTCCACCTCCTAGATCTTCCCCCGATGGATTACTCGTTCTTGCCGGCATCCCTTGTTTGGCTGTCTCTGTCTATTTTGTCCCTCGGCCCTGCTATTGGTGTCCCCCACACCCTCACCCCCTCGTTCTGTTGTTGCTTTTGTTCTGATGCATCCTGATACATTATGTGTTCTAGCTCTTCCAGGAGCTTCGACTTTGTATTTAAAAAACGAAAAATAAATCACGCAGGAAACAGCAAGCTCAGGAAACCTGACATTCAACTGGAAATGACTTAGGAAGGAATTTGGCATTTCTCCAGAGTGTCAACAATAACTCGTCTATTCTTCATGAAAGACACTGTGGTATCTTTAACATTTGCCAACCAATGCAAAAAAGATGAAACGCACAGCTCAACGCCAATCCAAGGGATGGCAAACTTTGTGATGCAACAAACCCAATCTACGTAGTAGCTCGAAGCCAAGTGACTTTCCACCTCCACACCATCATGTCCTTTTAATCCCGAAAAAAAAAAACTAGTGATGCCTTCTCATGTCTTTGTGCAGAATTTGATTTGTGTGCAAACTCCTCCATGAGCCTTAGCCTAATATAAAAAGGTGTCATGCACTTGCTTCTCAATGTGAGATTGAATGATCTCAGACGCGAAGGTTACATCGATAACTTTTACATTGGTGCTTCACCAAAACCTATCGATCAGGTCATCGTGGTACATGGCCTATATACCATGAGTCAACGTGGTATGCCCACAACAAGAAAGGTGCTTATTGACAGGCTCATAAGATACAACATTCCCATGTACATCTCTATTACACATGCAAGCTGAAGAGACAGTAGCTTCCACAGAAGTGCACAAGTGATTTTCCACCGCTCCGCACATCAAAAGAAACTAGATGTGCGATCAAAAGCATTCACCAAGGGTAAGCCTCCGCCGGCTGAGGCTTACTCTTGGTGATTGCCCGAGACTTACCCTTGGTACATGATCCAATGATGGCCATATTTTTTCGGACCACCATATGACCTTGACCTTAAACATTTAGGGATAGAGTGTAAATTAAGAAAATGTGTCCCCAGCTACAATCTCTCCAAAAAAACTCAACATCATGAAAATGGAGGAAAATTATTCAAGTTATGATCAAAAAGGTGTTTTTGATATTTACGTCACATTCTGAAAAAGTAGGTCACTCATCAAATATCAGGTGCACATCATCAGTACAGGTCCACTATTTATGATGCAAGAACATCTTGGAAGGCCAAGCAGTCTGACATTCCCCATCAATTGGCAAAATTGAGTGATGACAAAAAAAACGCATTGTTTTTTCCAGAGCAACATTTAACTTTGACCTCAAAGGGGTATGATGTAAAACGAAATTTTACATCATACCCCGCATCATCATTTTACATCATAAAAAAATGCCCCATCACCCTGAGCGGGGTGGTCCGTGACCTGCCCCGTTACCCTGAGCGGGGTGGTCCGTGCCCCACCAGGTCACCATGAGCGGGGTGGTCCGTGCCCCGCCCCGTCACCCTGAGTGGGGTGGTCCGTGCCCCGCCCAGTCACCCTGAGCGGGGTGGTCCGTGCCCCGCCCAGTCACCCTGAGCGGGGTGGTCCGTGCCCCGCCCCGTCACCCTGAGTGGGGTGGTCCGTGCCCCGCCCCGTCACCCTGAGCGGGGTGGTCCGTGCCCCGCCCCGTCACCCTGAGCGGGGTGGTCCGTGCCCCGCCCCGTCACCCTGAGCGGGGTGGTCCGTGCCCCGCCCCGTCACCCTGAGCGAGTGGTTCGTGCAATAATACCCTGAGTGAGTGGTTCGTGCAATGACACCCTGAGCGAGTGGTTCGTGCAATAATACCCTGAGTGAGTGGTTCGTGCAATAACACCCTGAGCGAGTGGTTCGTGCAATAACACCCTGAGCGAGTGGTTCGTGCAATAACACACTGAGAGTGGTTCGTGCAATAATACCCTGAGCGAGTGGTTCGTGCAATAATACCCTGAGCGAGTTGTTGTGAAATAACACCTGATTTCCAAGTCGTTTGCCGTATTAACATGTTTTCTAAATTACTGAGCCAATTTTTTTTTTTTTCCACTCGTCACATGCAGCTATGTTTAAAGATTAATGTTTGTGAACATATCCCTGAAACATTGATATAAAAGCAATTGTTTTTCGGTGAAAGCTACTCATGGTTTTTGCCGATATCGGCCAAGTGTGTGTGTGTGTGTGTGTGTGTGTGTGTGTGTGTGTGTGTGTGTGTGTGTGTGTGTGTGTGTGTGTGTGTGTGTGTGTGTGTGTGTTTTTTCGTAAAGCATATCTGTCTCTCCCATACTTGCTCTACCCCTTCCCAATACAGTGCAGCACACTCACACTATGTCTCTGCCTCTGTCTCTGTGATATATATATATATATATATATATATATATATATATATATATATATATATATATATATATATATATATATATATATATATATATATATATATATATATATATATATATATATATATATATATATATATATATATACTAGCGATACCCGTGCACATGCACAGGATAGCAGTACAACATAGCTGGTAGCAGACGACAGACCGTACATGGGGAATGACAAAAATTCGCATTGTGCAAAATGCAAGTGGTACTATGGAACGCCAAGACTTCCCAAACATTGTCGGCATGTCTGCTAAGTGCCACAGCAATTTCATAGGGATCGTGTGACGGCGAGTCGAGTTTTTAGTGTGTAAGCTTGGTATTAAAATAGATATATATATATATGTATATATGTATATATATATATATATATATATATATATATATATATATATATATATATATATATATATATATATATATATATATATATATATATATATATATATATACACATATATCTGGACATATCCGGACAGTGGTTATGTCTGAACGGTGTTTGTCTCCAGGCAGGGTTTGTCTGCGGATGTGTTGGAGCAGTGTCTTTCTTCAGCCAGCTTGGCTCCAGACACGTACGGGCAGGGTTTGTCTCCGGATGCGTCCGGGTGGTAATTAACGCTCCACTGCACGTCTGCCTTCCCTTCCTCTCACCTCACATTGTCTTCCCTTCACACACCCCTTCCTCGATCTCCCCCACCCCTCCTCGCTCCCCTCCCAACTCTGTCCTCTCTCCCCGCTCTTCTCTCCCACCCCTCTCTCCCTCTTTTTCTCTGTTCCCCCTTCAGTATTCCCGTCAGCGAAGTGAAGGGTGGTATTTGCTCGAACAATAATATAGAGGGTGTAAAGAGTACAGGCAGTGGTGAGGAAACAGCAATAGAGATTGGTAGACGTTAGGTATGGGAGACAGTTTTTGTGGGCGATGAGACCACAAAATATGTAGATTCTTCATTCTGCAGGAAGGATCGTAGACACAGAATTCTGTGCAGTTTTGAAGGAGTAGGAGTTCGGGACATTGAAGGAAGGGTAAACGACATTGTATCGGGTCATGGCAGGAAGAAGTTGGTTGTGGTACACCGAGGAGCGAATGATTTAGGGAAAGACTATTCTGAGGTTTTGAAAAATAAATACAGGATATTGAGTAAGCAGCTGAAAGCAAAGGGTTGTGAGGTCATGTTTTCTGGGATTCTCCTAAGATGAGGCTGTGATATAGAAATTATGAGCAGATCAATGGATGTCAACCAATGGCTGGAAGAATGGTGTAAGGAGGAAGGTTTTACATTTAGGAAGTAATGGCAATCATTTCAGGGACAAAGGGAGTGTTTTCAGAATGATGGCCGTATGTTAAATAGAAAGGGGGCAACAATGTTTGCAGTGGGAATTGAGGAAGGAATTCAGGGTTTTTTAGGTCAGCGAAGGGTGGGAAAGCTATTAAGGAAGGAACGGTTGAAGTAATTGTGATGAGTAAGGCCAGACAAGAAAATAGAATTTCAGGAAGGGAAAAGTTAAATATATCCTATACCAATGCCAGAAGTTTAAATAATAAGATGGAAGAGCTTGAAGCCAAAGTAGATAGCGAGGAGTACGATGTAGTTGCAGTGAGTGAGAAATGGTTTAAGGAGGAGAGTAACTGGAGGAAAGGATTAGAAGGCTACAAGGTGTATCGGTGTGATAGGAAGGAGAGAATAGGAGGAGGAGTAGCAATCTCGGTAAAGGACAGCATTGCATCAAGAGAAAGGGGTGACATTAAGGAAGGAATAAATGTTGAGGATTCCATGTGGATAGAGATTAGAGATTGTAAAAACAGTAAGATACTGGTAGGATGCTTTTATGGGACTCTGGATGTGAAAGAAGAGGAGGAAGGAGGAGTACATGAAGATTTCAAAAAGGGCACGTGGTCAGGGAAGAGTATTGATTATGGGGGATTTTAACTTGTCAGGGATAGATTGGGTCCAGGAACAGGGGAATGGCAGAGCAGATGAGGATTTCCTAGTTTTAGTCCAGGATTGCTTTTAACCCAGTTTTGTAGATAAGCCCACGAGGGGGAGTGGAGTGTGAGACCTCCTTTTAAGTCATAATCCCAATATGGTGGAGGAGGTGGAGGTTGGGGAGCATTTCGGAGCAAGTGACCATAACATTGTGTGTGCAAAGATTCTGTTGAGGGTTAGAGTTCAGGATAGTAGGGTAAGGCTATTAGATTTCAGGAAGGCAAACTGAGGGTATGAGGAGAGAATTGGGTGAGGTAGATTGGGAGACTAACAACAGGACAATCAGTATCAGAGAAATGGGAATCCTTTAAGGACCAAATGTGTAGAGTGCAGAGTAAGTGTATTCCAATGAGGTGTAAAACTAGAAGTAGAAAGAGACCAGGGTGGTTGAGCAGTGACATCAGGAACGCTATTAAGGAGAAACAGAAGTCATTTATTCAGTTTAAAATAACAGAACTGGAGTTAGATATTTATCGCTATCGGAGTAAACAGAGGCAAGTTAAGAAAATAACTCGGCAAGCCAAAGGAGTACGAGAAGGACATGGCTAAGAATATTAAACATAATAGCAAGACTTTCCTTAAGTATATCAGGAGAAAATAACAGGTTAGGGAACAGTGTGGGTCCATTGAGGAATAGCATTGGGAGAGCGGTTAGTGATGAAGGTGAGATGGCAGGCTTATTAAACAGGTATTTCACTTCACCTTTGACACAAGAACAGTCAGGAAAATTGCCACTAGCTGAAAGTATCTATCGAGGAGGTGAGGAAGGGCTTTTACAGAAGATCCAGGTTGGAGTGGAGGAAGTAAAGGAACAGCTCGGTAATCTAAGAGTAGATAAGGCTCCGGGTCGAGATAATATGGACATGAGAGTATTGATGGAGGTGGCTCAGCAGGAAAGTGAGATGTTAACGGATATTTTCAATAGTTCACTGGAGTCAGGACAGGTACTGGAGGATTGGAGACCAGCAAATGTAATTCCATTATTTAAGAAAGGATCCAGAGAAGAATTGGGAAACTATAGACCTGTTTGACTTCAGTTGTGGGGAAGGTGTTGGAAACATTAATTAAGGACCAGATGAGGAATCCATTGAAACAAATACAAACTAATTAAAGGTAGTTAGCATGGGTTTACCAAAGGTAGTTCCTGTTTAACAAATCATTTAGAGTTCTATGAAGCAGTGTCTGATTGGGTGGATGAGGGAAAGGTAGTGGACATAGTATATCTTGACTTTAAGAAGGAATTTGATAAGGTACCACATCGGAGGTTGTTAGCCAAAGTGAGGGCTTGTGGAGTGGTTGGTCAGGTGGCTAATTGGATTACAAACTGTCTTCGTGGTCGGAAGCAAAGAGTGGCTGTGAGTGGGAGGATGCAAGTCGTGAGGTACCTCAGGGATCAGTACTCGGACTATTTTTATTATTATTTATTATTAATTACATCAATGATTTGGATAGTGGGGTGAAGAGTCGGCTTTCCATATTTGAGGATGATACAAAGCTTGGAGGTGAGGTGGATAGTGGAGGGGGTGATGATCAGATTCAGGAAAGTATTGATACTTGTATGGATTGGGTAAAAGATTGGCAGATGGAATTTAACCTGAGCAAGTGTAAAGTGTTGGGAATGGGAAAGAACAATGAAAATAGAGATTACAGGATGCAAGGGGTAATTTTGGAGCGTATCACACTGGAGAAGGATCTGGGGGTGGTAATAGATACGGGAGGTAAGCAGGCAGCACAGTGCCAGGCAGCTACAGGTAAAGCAAATGGGGTTTTAGGCTGTAAAAGGAGGGGGATCATTTATAAATCAAAAGAGGTGGTGTGAACATTGTACAGGAATTTAGTGAGGGCCACATCGAGAATATTGTGTGCAGTTTTGGTCACCACAGTTCTGGAAGGACAGAGATGCCATAGAGAGGGTTCAGCGCAGGGCTACTAGATCGATTCCGGGCCGAGCTCGACTCAGCTATGAGGAGCGGCTGAAAGAGACAGGGCTTTATACACTAGAAAGGAGGCGGTTACGAGGAGATATGATGAAGATGTTTAAAACAATGAAAGGTAGAGATAAAATAAGTGCAGGTGAATTATTCAGCAGAGTAGACAGTGATTGGACCAGGGGCCATATCTTGAAAGTAAAGAAGAGGTGAGTTAAGATGGTAGCAAGGCAGGGGACTTTCACTCAGAGAGTAGTTAATGTATGGAATGGCCTCCCTTGAACGGTAGTGGCAGCAGAAACAGTAGATAAGCTGAAATTAGAATTAGATAGGTACCTGGAAGTTATGGAGATGGAGGGGTATAGGGATGTTGGGAGGAATGTGAGGTAGTTTGAGCATTGATGGGTGATTGTGTGCATGTGTACGGAGTGTTATTGGTGGGGGTCTCGTGTGGTTGATGTTGTGTTTTTCCCCAAGACCGCCTTCATCCATGCCCTCTCCCCTGGAAAGAAAAATAAAAAGAGAAACTACACAAAAAAAATTTTAAACACAAAAAAAAAAAAAATTCATTTTTCTTGTGAGCTCGCCTGTTCGAAGAACAGAGAGCTATAGCGATACCCCCGGCGTCAGCGTGAGCATCGGCGTGAGCGTGAGTATCAGCGTGAGCATCGGCGTGAGCGCGAGTATCAGCGTGAGCATCGGCGTGAGCGTGAGTATCAGCGTGAGTATCAGCGTGAGCATCGGCGTGAGCGTGAGTATCAGCGTGAGCATCGGCGTGAGCATGAGTATCAGCGTGAGTATCAGCGTGAGCATCGGCGTGAGCGTGAGTATCAGCGTGAGCATCGGCGTGAGCGTGAGTATCGGCGTGAGTATCGGCGTGAGCATCGGCGTGAGCATCGGCGTGAGCATCGGCGTGAGCGTGAGTATCGGCGTGAGTATCGGCGTGAGCATCGGCGTGAGTGTGAGTATCAGCGTGAGCATCGGTGTGAGCGTGAGCGTGAAAAAGTTAAAGTTTTTGGTGCAAGTTTTTCCTTTCTAATGTTTTTATCCACCACACTATTTTTTACTGATTACAATATACAAATACATATATTGCTTTAAAATTATTTGGATCAGACTTCACTGCAATGCTTTATCAAAAATATTATTAGACTAGTTTTGATCTCACGTTGATAAATTGGTGTGGTGTTCATGTGGTGCAGGCATGATGGGCTGAATGGCCTCCACCTGCATCTAATTTACTCATGTGCAACAGATTAATAAACAGAAGAAAATCTCTCGGGAGCCAGCCTGGAAGGCTTAGTGCCATGATAATAATAATAATTATAATAATAATAATAATAATAATAATAATAATAATAATAAAGGCCTCCACCATGTGGTGTCCATGAAGGTTGTACATTGAAAGCAGTGACGTAGAGTCCCGAGCCTGTCAGTGGTGAAAGCTCCACTGCCCCTTTCAGAGTAAAGTTCATCACCGACAAAAGGGAGGATTTCTGGTAGAAGCTGTCAGCCAGTGATTGCGCGTTATTTTTCGGAGAAAAGATAGGGAAGAGACGCAGTCAGAAGGTTGACAACTTCAGGAAGGGAGACTGCTCGTTCGTGTGACCACATCTCCCCCCAAACGGGTGGTGTTGCAATCGGGTGTAGCTCTGGCAACATTTCCTTTACATTGCTGAGACATGGGGAAAAAAAAAAGAGAAGAGCCGAGATAAATGAGGGAGTGAGTAGTAAAGCAAAGTATAGAATGAGCAAGGAAGAAAAAGCAAACATCAAGAGGAAAGGAGGACAGATGAAAAGGCGAAACGGGGTCAGAATAAAATAAAGTAACATTTTTGTGGGAGCATTGCGTGGACTATCTGAAGTGCCCGTCGAGGACAGGCGGGAAGAATAGGAAGTCACCGTAAATAATATAAATATTCTCTTTCAGCTCAAATTAACCATGTTCTGAGATGGTTGCATTATTTAATTAATTTCAAATTAAATTACCGTATTTTGTATGCACGTGTACGGTATCTTTACAATGGGATTATAGCTCAACATTCCAAAAAAGAAGGGCCACATATTCATTTTAATTCATGCAAAATGCAATGCCTGGAGTTCCGGCTACACACACACACACACACACACACACACACACACACACACAATTATGGATGAATAGAGATGATGATGATGATGATGATGATGATGATGATGATGATGATGATGATGATGATCCCTTAGAAGTTTGCTTTCTTCAAGCAAATACAATGGCTATTCCCATATCTCAACTCTGGGCGACGAAGCAGCCGATGTAATGCCTTCCCACATCATGGAAATGGCCCGACGTATCAATGGAGTCTGATCAAATGTCACTACAATCTGAACACTCAAATTTCCGTTCATTTGTCAATTCAATTTGATGCCAATGATGACATCATTGACGACGCATTTTCTATACAAGGTATCCTCAGAGAAAAGCAAGACGGAGGACAGTTATATTATTACAAGTTTTGCGTTCAACTCCTGCCCTCCTTCCCGTGCCTAGGGGAGGGGTAGAGGTGTGGAATGGACGACAGAGTAAGTATTGTAAAATAAACAAATGGGAAATAGAAAAAGAGGAAGCATGCAGGCAAAAGGAGGGGCTCGAGGGTGGGTTCGAAAAGATAAGAGGTAGAAATGGAAGGGGACAGGAGATTATAATGGTCTTGGAAGGAAGAGTGGGATTAGACAGCTTCGGGGAGGGATTCCACGGGGTTTGATGAAGGATTATGCAAATGAGGCATTTTGCTTCACTTTGCTTTTTGCAACCCTTCATGTTACGTGGGTGTCATGTAAAGCACACAACGTTTCCTGGGTTCGCTTGCATTTCAAAACTTCTATGTTTTGCCGATGAAACCAAGTTAGAAACAGGTGTACATGACTGAAGTTTGGAATGGTGGTTCGCACTTGGTAAAACAGTGAAAACATATTTTTTTTATGAAAAAAAGGAACATTACCTCGAGTTGGGTTATTATTGAGATGACTCTTGTGTGCTCTGTAATGGTCGTATTGCAGAATACACAAGTCACCTATTTACAGCTTTAAACAATTGAACACTTATGTTTCTCCAAATAAGAAAACACAAATTTAACATCTCAGGTTGACCAATAAAATTTGAGCAATTGGTGCCACAGTTACTTTCGCCGAGTGGCACCAGCTTCTTCCCCGCTACTTTTCCAAACACGCCATCGAATATCTACGAGGGTAGTTCAAGCTCGATGCCAAATCGTTATCTGGGGAAAATGAAAAACGAAATGGCGGTCGATGAAACCTGACCTATTTCTCAAGGGGTTCCCTTGCGACACGTACACACTTGTCCCACACAAATGTGCCGCCACTCTGCGGATAAATCTTTGGGAAGGGCACGCAGCAAGTTCAGGGTACGTGCTGGGACGTCTTCATTGGTCATAAAGTTAATGCTACGCAGATTTTCTTGCAGTGTGAAAATATGTGATAAATATACTTTATAGAAAATAGATATACTTTATAAAATCACGCACCCATCTCAACAAGTCCACAAAGGTCCTGTGAGATTTGGAGGAGATCCCTTTGTAGAAAACTTGAAAGGCCTTATTGAATTTCAAGTGAGAACAAATTGTTAACACTTCCAACACGAATAACCCATTCGGAAACTTCACGTAACGTGATCCAAAAAAAATTCTCCAAAATTAACTGTTCAAAGTCGCTTGATGGTTGCTTGAGTGACCAGCAATTAGTACCATGTGAAAAAGCTCAAAATCAGTCACCAACTCACGGCACCATTTAAACGCACAACTCCGTGAAATACATGTTGTGTCGACAAAACAAATTGTGTAGACAGTCTCCTGTAACTTTGAGCTGCTTTGTTGCCCTCCTTCACAAGAAATTTAATGATGTACAGTGCCCTCTGATGTACAATTGTGCAGTATGGAAACAGTGAGGTCAAATTTGTTTTTTGTTTTTTTGTATACATTGTCGAGGCTCATGAGGGCTAACACAGCAAAAAGGGGGAGGGGGGGCAAGAGACAAGAGGGATGGGAGAGAGAAGGACAAAACATTGGGGAACAGACATATTAGGAGATTTGTGGAAGGGAGAGAGATGGGGCGGAGAACACGGGGTATACAAGATGGACATTACAGGGACTGTCAGGAAGGAAAGCAGGGAATTTGAAGGAGGTGGGTTTGTGGTGGATTAACGGGGGTAGAAAAGATCGAGGTTTTCGATGGGGGACGATAAGGGGTGGTGGTGAACAGCTGTTTTGAAGGCCTGGAAGGAAGAATGGGATTTAACAGAGTGTGGGAGTTTATTCCAAAGGCAGGAAAAAAAAAGAGGAATGAAAGAGTGAAGGTGAGCAGCGATTCGTGATTTTGGTAGTTTTACCAGAAGGGGGTTGCAGGTGGACCTTGAGCACCCTTCAGAAATATAGTGGGGACAAATCGCAGACAGAGAGGGTGGGGGGTGTAGGTCAACACCGAAGAGAAGACAGTAGAAGACAGAAAGACCACCGACCTGCCTGTGGTGAGAGAGTGAGAGGCCCAACGACCCAGCCTCATCGCAGGAGATACCAATGATCCTAAATGCCTTGGTTTCCACAGCATGAAGCCAAGAAAGGTGAGAGGCAGGAGCACCAGTCCAGAGGGGAGAGCATCAGGCTGCGGACGAAAGCTTTGTATGTGGTCAGGAGTTCAGGTAGGCCAAGGAAGGACTTTGCACAAGGGAGGATGCCCAGTCGGCGACTGGCTTTGGAGGCGAGGTTTGAAATGTGGCTTTCCCAGGAAAGATCATGGCATATCATGACACCCAGAAGGTTGAACGAAAGGACTTCTTCCAGAGGATTGTTGAGAAAGTGGATGGGGGGGGGGGGTTCTCAATGATCCTTTTGGAGAGACATAGTGAGAGTGTGAGATTTGTCATGATTGAAAGACATGTTCCACGTGTTGGCCCAGTTTGTGGTTATATCCAGATCTGCAGTGAGCGAAGAAGAGCCTGCTTGCTGGTCTGAGGGATGACATATGGTATGACGAGGGTGGAGTCATCAGCAAAGAGCTAAAGAGGATTTTCCAGAGAGTCGGAGAGATCATTGATGAAAACCAGAAAAAGAACAGGGCCCAGAACGCTACCTTGAGGAACTCCAGCCTGCACAGGAAGAGGGGATGAAAGAACTCCATTTAGGGCCACACGTTGGCTGCGACAGGAGAGGAAATCTGCGAGCCATGAGTGGAGATGGCCTTGGATACCATGGGAAGAGGGTTTGGTGAGCAGGGCGGGGTGCCAGACCGTGTCAAAAGCACGCGGTATATCTCGGGATATGGCTCTAATTTCATGTCCGGCATTGAGGACCTCCATCCATTGTTGGGAGGGCAGAAGAAGCATATCCAAGGTAGAGTGACCTGGTCTGAAACCAAATTGATGATCGGAAATCAGACCATTGGAGAAGAGGAAGGATTTAATGTCTGAAGCGATGATGGATTCCGTAACGTTGCTGATGATTGGGAGAAAGCTGATGTATTATTGCTGCATCCTCAAAAAATTTGGATTTAAGATCAAAAGATGAATATGAGGCAAGAGGAGAGAATATCAGATTTTATTTCTTGGTATTTCTATCTGTACTAATAAATGTCAATGTGTGTGTCAGTGTGTGTGTCACCTTCATAACTCCAAAACCATAAAGCCGAGCAGCCTGAAACTTTGCACGCAAACTAAGAAAACTCCAAGGAAGTGCAGGAGTGAAAATTGGATGTTTGTGTTAATTAAAACATCCCTTTTGAAGAGAATTAACAGCCTTATTTAATTATATCCTTCATCAGGCGATCCTCGGCCACCTCGCTCTCTGGGCCATATGCAACCTAATACTAACTTTCTTTTTTCTATTTTTCTAAAGCACCATTCCTTTCATACTATAAAGGCACTTCGGGCTGCTGAGGCAGTTTATTTGGCTAGGAGTACAGTCTGGACGGGTCGCCACGCCAACACAGGTTACCCCAAATAGCTCAATCATCCCAGTAAGCTGGCACTCATTTTGCCGACCTCAGAAGGATGACAGGCTGAGTCAACCCCACCTGGTATTCATTCAACAGCCGAGCAGGATTTGAACTCAGGACCCTCGGAACCCAAGCCTACCACCCTAACCATTAAGCCAAACACCAGGCTTATACTAGCTATTATACTACTTTAAGTTGATCTGTTCTAATACTTATGCTTACCTAAAATGGGAGGACTGAACATAAAAAGTGCTGTTGTTCAACAATGGTAAAAATATATATGCATACAAATATTGTTACAGAAATGGCCCATGTTGGACTACTAAATATAGGATTAGCTCAGTTCCCCCATTAAATGCATGTATAGCTAGGTTGTTTGGTTAAAAAAAGGACATTATATGTGTGTCAGGAGGTGTAAAAGGCTGTTTTATTGCTTGTGTGGTGGTGGAGGACCGAGAGATCCCTCTTATTCCTACCCCATCCCGGGATAGGCCCCTCCCAGTCGGCTGAGGGGTGTGGCCTGGAGAGAGGGTGTGGCTGGAGGGAGGAAGTGACGTGAAGGGGAGGAGTTTTGTCAGCTTCGCCAAGACGCGTGCTCGTGGAACGAGAGAAAAACGAGAGAGAAACGAAGGGGAGAAAGAGTATTGTGTGTTGAAAACAGTTGGGTTTTCGAGGCGTGCTCAGAGTGGCTTCGAAGCGAGAGAAACGAAGGCTTCGTGAAAAGGGTTGAGTGTATGGAGAATGGTCGCCGAGGAAGGAGTGCTCGTGTGTCGAAGCGAGCGAACGGAGGCTTCGTAGAAAGAGTGCTCGTGTGTCGAAGTGAGCAAACGAGAGAGGAAACGAAGGCTTCGTAAAAAGGGTCCAGTGTGTGGAAATAGTCGCTCTCGAAGCGTGCTCGTAATTCAAAACGAGCGAACGAAGGAGTTGAGTTTTGAGAAACGGCAGTGGGCTTTTGAGAGGCTGCCTGCATGTCGAGGATTCTGCCGTGAGAGGGACGGCAGCCGGCTTCGAGGCGAGCGAGAAAAGAAAAGGCAGTGGTGAATCGGCCGGGGGAGAGAATGCTGAACCTGAGGGTCGAGTCTGCCATCGGCCGAGAAAGAAAAGGTGATTCAACAGTGAGAGGACGAAGCGGAAGTCGGGCTTCAAGGCGGGAAGGCAGGAGAGGAGATGCCGGAGCCTCTGACGGTCCTTATTCACCTCACAGCTGGACACGTTGTCGATCCGCCTGCGGAGCCCGGCACCTCGATTTGGGCCTTGTCTGGTAAACGGGCCAGGCCTGGATTTGTATGCTGAACCCTGGAGAGAGATCGGCTGAGGCCCATCGTTGATCTGGCGGACTTGTGCCGTCGACATTGGGCCAGAGCACGCGGAGACCGCGTGCGTGAGGTCTGCGACAAAAGGACAAGCGCCATTTTGCCACGCGGAATGGTTCGAACTGGGAGTTTGAATCCGTGGACATCCGCTTGTTACGAGCGACATTCGTGCTTTTTGACACTTTCCTCTCGTCCATTAGACATCACCAAGTACTCTGTCTTGTCTTGCATGCATGCTGTTTGTCTTTGTCTGCACGTGTTGCATAAGGCATATTTCGGTAGCGACCCTCTCGAAACCTGTAGTCCGTGGTTCCCTAGTTAAGAACGGGTTGAGGATTGTTAATAAAACCATTGTCGTGAATTTTGCTTGTGTTGTGATCCCCGATGTTCCCCAATAAATCTGGTTAATTCGTATGAAGTTGCCGCTATGGATTAATTTGTGTCGCGTCGAGGAACGATCCGTTAGATTGGCATATAAAACCAAAATGGTTACAGACTGGCGGAAAACGCTCGGCATCTGACACAACCAGTCTGTAACCGGGGTTCTATTTCCCCAACTGGTAAGGTACAAGGATTACGTTGGCATCGCGATTGAAGGCGCGTGACCCGAGGCCTGTGCTGAGCCGGCCGGCGTTATAAACCCCGGAGACAGTGGTGGTGAGGGTGGCGCCTAGGACCGGGTGAGAATCCCGCAACCCCGGATCCGCAACAATATCAATAAACACAAGTGGACTTTCTGTACTCTTGCCTCGTATTCATCTTTTGATCTCAAATCCAAATTTCTTGACTATACAGCAGGCAAAAAAAATTTGACTTTACTGTTCCAATACTTATCGAGGGCACTGTATCTCTGTTCTCCCCATTTGGACATTGCTCAGAATGCTTTGACCAGCATCGGTGTCACTCACTGTATAATTTGCTCAGAGTACACAGAATCAATTTCCACAATTCACCAAATGTATTTGGTCGCTGCAGATCTTTTTTTTTGTTTCGTTTCGTTTTGTTTTGTTAACCGCAGAAACGGAACATCGGATTCCCCAAGTAAAACTGATACCTGACAATTTTGCTAAATTTATGGCAATCTTAAAACCTTCAGTGACAAAGTACCGTCCGCGAGGCTAGCGCAGGGCATTCACTCCTTGCTGGACACAGGAATCAAAATCTCTTTTGAAAGAATAGAAGTCCGGTGGCAATCCAGAGATTGACACCAAGCCCCCGAGTTCAGTAAATTCAGCCAGCTTGGAGAGGTACGAGACCATGGAGGGATTTGACCTCACACACTCAAGTAACAAAGCTTGGGCCTTATTGAGGTAGTTCTGTGGTATACGAGACGTCAAGCTGGTGACAGTGCCAATGCGGTAGCCTCATAGCTGCTGAAGAATAGCATGTTGGTGATGGACAAAAAAAACCTGATTGGAGATCAAAGAAGCTCTCTGCACAAATTACAAGCCACGGCAGAATCCCTCCCGCCTGCTCCAAACTTTCCTGAGGAGATTGAGGAGGTTCTTGGAGTTACCAAGAGACACAAAGCCGCCATCGTCAACAGAATTATACCTGAATTTGTAAAGAATCTCAGGAAACGAGGACGCGACACTTTTCACTGGTGTCCACAAGACAGAGAAAATTCAACCAATCTGGTGACAAGCAACAGTCATCACTATATTACCTCCACCACCAAAGGTGAAGGTTTGTTTTCACCCCTCTGTCTGTCTGTCTATCTGTCTGTGTCTGTTTGTGTACAGGATATCTCAAAAACTTGTGGATGGATCCGGATGAAATTTAGTGGACAGATTCAGTGTGTGACAAGGATGAACACTTTAAAAATTCTCGTAGTTGGATCGAAATCCAGATACAGATCTTCATTTTTTTTTTTAAAAATCGATTTTGGTGAAGATCTGGATTCGGATACAACTACGAGAATTTTTGTTAAGTGATTCGTCACCATTGAGAGATGGGGCTAAACTATTATATAGCACGATATCTCAAAAAGTTGTGAACGGATTCGGATGAAACTTGGTGGACAGGTTGGGTGTGTGACAAGGACAAATCGATTCGATTTTGGTGAAGATCCGAATCTGGATCTGGATACGAGATTTATTTAATTCTCAAGTGATTCTTCACCATTGAGAGATAAGGCCAAAAAACGATATCGTACTGCATAGCATGATACTTCAAAAATGGATTGGGCCCGATATGTTCGCGTGGATCAGGTGTTACATGGCGAAGGCATGCGCTCCACTGAGTGCCCTTCTAGTTAAAGACTGGAAACCTCCCGATGACCACGCCAGCTCCTGCCCAATCTCCCTCCTCTCGACCACCAGCAAATTGGTGGAATGGACGCTTCTGGCCCGACTTTCTTCAATAATACAAGTCCTACTACGAGAACAAGCTGGTTTTCGCCCTGAGCGAAACTACTCTCACCAGGCCACTGCACTCGCTAGCTACATCAAAACCGGCTTACAACGCCGTTTAAAGACAGGTGTGGTCTTCATCGATTTATCGTCGGCATAAGACAGTTTGGTGACAAGCTTCGTTGTTCAAGCTTTCCATCATAACACACTGTTAATTCACACTCCAGCTCCTCAGAACATTGATTGCTGACCGATCGTTTGCGAGACTATCTCGATGATTCGGTAAGCAGGGTACAGACTGAATTCCGGTCTCCCTCAAAGCTTTGTCTTGGCACTAACATTGTTATATATACATTCCTGACCTTCAACTTTGGCAACACAATATCAATCCCTGTGGAAAAGTCAGCAAAACTCTTACTTGTGACTTGACCACACCCAGCGGCTACTTATAAAGATGGAGGCTCAAGCGAAATACTACTAAAACAGCGGTTACGTATTTCTATTTGGATAATAAATCTGCTCGTACAGAATTAGATGTTTCTTTCTGTAGAAAGTGGCTTTATCACAAGATCTATGCCATGTATTTAGGAGAGCCATTTGAAAGAATCCTTATCTTCTACCACCATCTCAAAAGAACAAGAGATAAGGTATGCGCTCGAATAGCCCTGGTGCGGAAACTTGCTGAGACTTTGTGGGGTTGGAGTCAAACACGATGGACGGCTATAATAGCCCTTATCCTTTCGACTGCAGAGCACTGCACTCCTTTACGGGTCCGCAGCACTCACACAAAACACCTGAGACCCCCAATTGAACAGTGCGTTCTGACTTGTCTCGGGAACATTGAAGTCGACACTTGTCGACTGGCTCCCGATCTTGTCGCACATTGAACCACCAAAGATTTGCCGAGATGTCCAGACTAACAGTCTTTTGGCGAATCTACGGGAATCCAAAGGGGGAATTCCACACGTTATGGAGTGACAATTTCAGTCATTTTTCTGATCATCCATGCTCGTGGCACCTACGCCATGCAACTGATCCTGCTCTATACACACTATGTTATACCCGAGGTCTGCTTCACAAGGATACTAATGAAGTTCTGAAAAACTAAGGGAATTTCAACTCATTAATAATCAGAATTAGAAATGAACAGGAGAGAAACAACATTATAAATATATGTGGAAAAATTGCTGGCCCAGACCGGGAATCGAACCCAGGTCCTCTGGAAAACCGTACCAGTGCTCTGCCATCTGAGCTATCTCGGCGACCCACCGGCTGAGCAACGCAATTCTTCCACGTATACAAGTATCCCTCTCTTTCCACACATTATGGAGTGACAATTTCTGTCATTTTTCTGATCATCCATGAAGACCCTCTCCTGAGCAGGCCCTCGCTGCTCCTATGGTTGGCAGCGAGTGCCCCGGAAGCAGTGGGAGGGGGGGGGGGAAGAGAGCAGCACTTGTATATGTGGAAGAATTGCCTTACTCAGCTGATGGGTCGCCCAAATGGCTCAGATGGCAGAGCACTGGTACGGTTTTCCAGAGGACCTGGGTTCGATTCCTGGTCTGGGCATGCAATTTTTCCACATATATTTATAATAATTAACAACCATAAATTCTGTCATGGAGTGATGACGTCTTGATGTGAACCAAACATGAACAAGCATTTAGAAATGAGCTCTCCACATGGCGATAAAATTCTGCCAAATTATGCTTAGATACACTGTTGATTGCATAAGCCTGGTGTTGGCTTAGTGGTTAGGGTGGTGGCTTGGGATCCCAGGGTCCTGAGTTCAAGCCCAGTTGGCTGCTGAATTCACACCAGGGAGTTGACTCAGCCTGTCATCCTTCCGAGGTCGGTGAAATGAGTACCAGTGTACTGGTCCCGGTGTATGCCCCGGTTAGAATAGGTGTACCATATCCCTGTGTGTCGTAAGAGGCGACCAGGGTTGGCGTCAGGAAGGGCATCCGGCCATAAAACATTGCCTCAAGAAAAAGCCAAACCCCTGCACAGCAGGGAAAAATGGCTGTAAAAACGGTCATCTTATACACTGTTGATTGCACTTCCAGTGGAGATATTCTGGAACTCCCAAACATCTCCCAATATTGCAGAATAAACTGAAATGTTGCTCTTATGGAGTGACAAAAATTCCGTCACGGAGTGACGAGTCACTTTCACCAACTACCAGAGGCCCTAAATTATTCATACAATACCAGGCTAAAGAAATAACAGTGCAAACAAATAATTACGAACATCAAGCGATAACTCAGCTTAAAATCTTAAAATAAATCTTTTGAAAATTATAAACATTTCCTAATAATCAACTTGAAGTATGGGTAAATGTGTTGAAAATTATTTGAGACCAGAAACTGAGAAACAGTGAAGTCAACGGATATTTCTCAAACACGTTATGGTTACGATGCACAACGTATGGTTGATGGACATTTTCAGCTTGCGGTAAATCAACCAGGCACTCTCTTCTTTCTCCAGGAAAACAAAAGCTAAACCAGAGCCCCCCTCCCCACCCTCCTTCTTTAAAAAAAAAAAAAAAAAGAAGCCTCGAGGCACCTTTCATCTGCCACTTGAGTCACCTGTCTTTGGTGGACTTTTTGAACAATACTGAACGGTGACAAAGTCATGAGGATGCACAATAGGTTGACATTGTGGCCAAGTTTGTTCCTCAGTTTTGTCATTGGATGTTCATGTATGGTATTCCGGGTGGAGACCGACCGCTTCGAAGCGCTCAGCTGTTGAGTACACGGTAGCCTCAACTGCATGTCGACTCACTGGTTTCACACTTTGTTCGGTGGGTTCTGGGTAACAATATTACAGACAGCCAGCATTCATCGAGTTCTGCCTTATCCTTCTCAATATCTGCTGATGTAACAGACAGCACCTCGATTTCCCTGCAGTGTTTATTTACTCCTTGGACAAAAGATTCAGCATCCGACACTGGTTCACCGACCAGATTAAGCGCCGACGAGAAATGTGAGATTTGCAAACGTTAATTTCTGTTCGAACCGACTCGCTGCCCCATCTGAGAAAAACCCGATCACCCTGATATGCAGGTACCTCGAAGTCAGCGTTGTGGTGATTTTTCAGAGGAAGCTGTGTACAGCATATTTTCCATGTTGAAGGTAATTACTGACAATACAATAATTGATGACATTACCATCTACCCAAGAGAACAGGGTTACTTGAAGGTGACTCCGGTGAGCACTCTGAATTTCATTCTGCTCTATTGGAGCATAGTTATCAGTGAAATAAACTTGAACAATGACATGATGCCCATCGGCTGCCTTGCGTCGCTCCTCAAATAAATTGCTTTCTTTCCTCCTAATTAATAATGCAAGGTGAAGAAAGGAAGTTGCTTGCACACCTCGGATAATGCTTCCTGGACAGTTTCATCTCTGACCGCTTTTGTTGCCCATTGTCTGTGACTGGAACCACTTCAGATGCACACTCGTGGTTTCATCGTCAAGATCATGTCAAGTTTGCCATGACACTCATGACAGTAGAGACATTTTCCTGACCTGCATTCAAAATCATCCTGATTACACACGATGACTTACAGAAATTTACGATAGGTGGTGGCCAGTCTGGCTACATGGGGTTTCAATGCTTCCAATAGGAGGAAAATATTTTTTGTGGAATCGGCAGTGGCAGACAATGTGAGGGAACGTCAAATAAAGGCTGACATTTGTTGGATGGAGTGCCACAAATTTTGAATGATCTTGCTGTCAGGGTAGGTGTCACAGAACAGTGAGCGCACTTCCCGCACAGTCATCATGAGGAAGCACTGATGGACCTGCTCCTTGGTCTTTCCTTTTTTGAAAGTTGCAAAGTCCTTCTTACATGGTGACACCCATGAAACGTCTGCCTGCTGGTACAACTTGATGACTGCTTCCCCAAGATCAGCAGATATTATATTTGGAGGATTCAAATTTATGACTTCATAGCAAATAGGTTTATCCATGAAAACCAGTCATTTCACAGCAGCAGAAAGTTTCCTCCATGACTTTGGCAGGGCTCGACTTGCTCCTTTAACTGAGTTTCCAAGGATGGAGCTATTCTCGTAAGCTGGAAACGCAGAAGCACGTACAACCATGGATTCTTTCTTCTTTTTTTTTTTTTAATTCTCCCGACATCGTCATTGACAATTTTGTTCATTTTCCAGATTTTTTCAACATTCGCTGCTCGTGCATGCTTTTTTCCATTCCGCATCCAACACCCTGACATTTGCACCTGTATTTGTGTTCATCTCGAAAACGCTTTTGGCACTCGGCGGCAGCCAAGGGCATTGTGACTGTAACAACAATGCAGTTGCGAATCACCCAGGTCGCCAACCGAGTAATTTAACGGCCAGCTTGGGAAACATTGCTCGATTTTAGAGACATAAATTTAGCCACATTCAAACTATAAATGAGCGAAGAGGAATATTACTTTTACTTAACATTCATTGGAGGGCAGATGATTTACAATCAATCAAAATTCACGCTGCTAAGTATGGACAGAGGACACCAGGAAGTAGTCGTGTTACGAATCTGGAAACCACGAGCACTCAACATACAGGTCCTATAGCTCAGTTATTTCGATAAGTAAATGTGGATAGATAGCTCTCTTTCCCTTGTTTAATGGGTAATTAAATGTTCATGCGCTGCGGAGTTATTTTGATAGTCAGGGTTTTCTTTTATTTTAAATCAACTATAACTACAACAACAGCAGCATCACCCTCACCTTCATCTCGCTTCCTTGCACCGACGCCATGGCCTACGTGCGTGTCGGCACGTACATTGGCAGAGTCCAATGTGCCAGGCGGGGTTTCTTTGGGGCATTGGCATCTTGGATTTCGCTCCAAATACGGGCATGGCGCCCCTCTCAGCCAATCGGAGGGGTGCGAGCGAGATTGCCATCGGGCAGCCAATGAGAGAGGGCCACGCCTGAACGGATGGCGTGGGAGAGAGAAAAGAAAGGAGAGCTGAGGATAAGTGCGGTGGATCTGCTGGAAAAAGAAGAGAGTTTTGGTTGTCGGCACGAGCGCCGAGCGGAGCTCTGGACTTTGATCGCTCTCGCTGGTACCTGGTTCTTCGGGCAGTTTCCTCGAGTGCGCGTTCTGGCCTCTGCTCGTCCCGTTGCTGGCGCCTGGTTTGTCGGGCCGTTTCCTCGAGCGCGTGTTCTGGCCTCTGCTCGTCCCGTCACTGGCGCCTGGTTCGTCGGGCCATTTCCTCGAGCGCGTGTTCTGGGCTCTGCTCGTCCCATTGCTGGCGCCTGGTTCTTCGGACCGCATCTCGACACTGGCCTGGTTCGCTCGTCTCAGCCAAACCACACTAGGTGGACAAGTCCATGTCCTTCTGGGTATCTGTGTGTGTGTCTGTCGGTGGGCCCGTCTTTAAGTAGTAAATTGTTTGCCTTGCATCTCTTATTAGTCGTGATAACTCTGCCCTTACGTGCTTCCCTCCTTCCCCACCTACTGTTAATAAATACCCTATTTGTTAAATGTATCAGCTCGCTTTTGTGTTTCTTTTATTGGTTTAACACGGTGCGTGTTGGGGAATTAGAAAGGCCATTGTTGCCATAGATATACGTTTGGACCGACGGATCTCGGTAACCATCTGCTCGGGTTATGCACGGTTCGAGCATGCTACTGGCTCGTTCCGCTCGAGCTCCGCCGAGGGTGAATTTCCCCGGTAGTTTGGGCGACGTGGGTATTTAGGTAAATCGAAATTGGCAATCGACCCTATCCCACGTGGCCGACTTACTGGCAATCTTCGGTCCTATAATGGACCCGTCAGCTCCGGAGTTATCCGGGGTGACGACCTATAAATTCCGGGTGTTCGTCAGAGTCGACCCTACTGCTCCAACTCGCAGTCGTGCTCGCAGCTGATCCCCGGCCCACAACAGTAGTACCTAGCTGGTGAATTCTTGGATTGCTGACATCATATCACCTATCGGATCATCAACCAATTAATTTCATCCATGTCTGCAGCTTGTCACTCCATAATGGTACGAAGTGACAACATTTTATCGATTTAATATTTCAATCATGTTGAATCTTTTTTTCGACGACAGAGCATGCTGTACGATCAGTCAATGGTACGAGTTATTGATGAAATAAAAATAGTTTCTCTCCACTTCCACCAGCTAATGCGATAACGAATGAAATGTTTAATATTCTTGCTGTGGAGCGAGAATTTTTTAATTAAAATCTTAATTGCATTCAGATGGGGCACTGACTTCAGTCGATCAAGTTCAACGATTCACATCAGATATGGGGCAACAGTATAAGGAACAGTTTTAGATGCCTAGCCTCATGTATTAAAAAAAAATAAAAATAAGCAATTAGTTATTATTGTTTGCGATTATAAATCAACACATTTTACATTTTTCAGGAATACATCAAGCAATACATAAAAACGAGGCTTGTCAGCTGATCATATGTTCTGAAACTGCATATTTCTGCCTTTCCATTAATGTAATAACACGTTTCAACTCTGAAATATAAATTTTGACCTCCACGGACCATTCATATGGAAATGCCCAAATATACCCATTATGACTTTAAAAATCCTCCAAGGATAACATTAAAGACCTAAAAGCCGATCTCAGTGAGCAGTATCACGACTGGTCTCACCAGAATGCAACAATGGCAGGCTGCTTGGAATAATTCAATGGCCTATAACGAATACCTTGTTTTTGACCCCTCCGTATAGCATGAAGGGTTTAACCTGCCCCGCAAAGAGTGGTGCAAGCTTAACCGCATGTGGACATCTCATGGAAAATGGGCATTTAAACTTTTTCAATGGAAGAAGAGGCCAGCATCTCAATGTGATTGGAGACACCCCGTTCAAACCACGACTCGTGTTATAATCTAAATGCCCGAACTATTCCTTCCCTTCAGGCGTGGCTGACATTGACAGACTCATACCTGATGCAGTTATGTGGTTTTCAATTATCAACATAAAGCTATTTAAAAATAAATATATTTTTTTAAAAAACCACGCTGCCAATCCATTGAAAGAAGAAAAGGTATCATCGAGAAAAATATCAGCACCGAGCTATTATTTTTACACATTCTGCAATAAAACGTCTACGTCGACCTTAAAATGCCCTTGTGCGTCAGGACACCATTCCAGTCGAGAGCCGAAAACGCTGACATGCTAAAACGTGCATTGTTCTAGACTCCGCCCGGTTTGCTTGCAAAAAAAATCCTCATGCAAGTTTCACACCTTTGGTCGGATAACGTTCTCAATATTATGCAATGCTGTTGCTGGAGATGGTGGAGAGTAATCAGGTGTAGATGAAGCATCGATGCACTCGTCTGAGGATGACACTGGCACAACAAATTCATCTGCAAGGCAAAACGCATACCAATTCCAGTCATCCATGAAACAAAAGAAATATATATTATATACACATACATACTAATATCAAAAACACATTGAAATGTTCAGTTTCGCTCATCACTGTGCTGCTCTGCCCTGGGTACACAATTGTGAAAAGGAGTCGAGGTTTCCAGGCTAATTAAAATGCAGTTTTAGGGACTTTAATGCGCATTTAAATCATCCATTAGTTGGACAGCTTGTAGGAACAAGCAAAGGATTTACAAAAGCATGACAGGAATAAGCCTCGAGCATTCGGGTATGAAAAAAGAAGAAGAAGCAATCAACTCTATCCCATTTCAAGCACCATTGGACATTGCAATCATTTTGAATAGTGCTTTTGGAAACAATACCGCGAAACAAGAGGCAAGGCGATTTTGAATGTACGTTCGATATATCAGTTCTGTGTCTTTAAGGAATTATTATCAAGCACCTCCCATCTTGTTGAACACACGTCTCTGTTGTAGTGCCTAAGGCCTGCAACCATGCAACGTAACTTCGGATATTCACTTGCAGAGAGTGTACGTAAACGTGAACAACAATTGACATGAAATGACAACAAGAAGAAAATCACATTTGAAAAAAATTGAACATCTAATCAACTTCATGAGGCAAGTGTTCAGATGGGAATATCAAGCATACTTCAGCAATAATAGCCAGTCCAGAGGGATTGCACATTCGCTCCGCCGAAGGACTAAATTCTGAAACACCAGCCGCACCTCTTTTGCCACGGCGCTACAGATGCACGCAGCAACTTTTAGCTGATAATATCTGTGATTTATGTCGTGGAGCGATTGTTTAACTCGTGGTGCCCAGACAGGCGTCCATATCCTATGCCTCCAAATTAATTTCATGTCTTTACCTTTCCTGTCATCTACATAAGAGTACATATTGTTCAATAAGACTTGGACACAATCTTTACTCGAATTGGACCAGCCAATTCAAGCCGTAGGATCAATGCCTCCCTCAACATGGTCCATTATGTTCGACTCAATGCTGTTCTGTTGAATATTATCTACAGAACATGTATGAAATATTGAAGCTATTTGAACCTAAAGTGCCTTCCTACACCAAATAACTTCAGAGAACACACACATACACGTTTGAAAGAATAGAAGCTTACCTTCTCTTAAAAATAAATTAATTGTAAAAAAGGAATTTAAATTTTTTTTTTTTTTAAATCCACTAAAACAAAAAAAAAAAAACCTAGTGTCTGTCAAGGTATCCTAAAAGTATACACAAAGTTGCTTCTGAGCCATCGAGCCTGGGTTCAAATCTCGGGCAGGCTACACACCGTCATCCTCAACTACAGATTGCGTAGTATCAGCGGCACAGCCGCACACCCATTCATTGATGCGACTCGGAGCCGCGTGCTGCATATGAAAAAACAACAAAAAATACGTTTTGGAATATTTGTGCCAAAAGAGGAACAAAAACTCAATTCAACTGAATGTATATAAATATGAGATGTAAAACTATAACGTCTAACCTTCGTGCTCTTCGTACAATAACGTTTTCTTGTAATTTGAGAGGCTATTCAAATGTGCAGAATATACCAAGACAGACTGTTGTCAATTGCAAAGGTTAAAAAAGCACTGTTTAAAATGTCCACGCATTGCGGAGACCTACTTACATGCACGCATTTAGAAATACATTAACATTTTCAAGAACGTCATTTGTACCAGTTCCTTCAGTAATCTCAAGGAGCATCCAACTCAGCACAAGTGCACAGAAGCAGCATGACAAGGCATACCCAAGCATTCGTAAATTGTGATGCAGTGCGAGAGAAAAGAAGAGGAGCCAAGAAGAAAAAGCAAAGGAAGGAGGAGGAGGAGGAGGATGGGGACAGGGAGAGAGAGAGAGAGAGAGAGAGAGAGAGAGAGAGAGAGAGAGAGAGAGAGAGAGAGAGAGAGAGAGAGAGAGAGAGAGAGAGAGAGAGAGAGAGAGAGAGAGAGAGAGAGAGAGAGAGAGAGAGAGAGAGACACCACAAGTTGATTGGGAAGAAGGGTGAGGTCGGAGAGGAGGAGGTGGTAAAAGACCTGAGCTCTTTAGCAGTCCATGATACTGTGGAACTTTAGTTTCAGCAGCAGAGAGCAGCTCATATGGATTTTCAGATTCAGTCAGAATCAGCATGTGCCTGGCACTCTCCACTCCCTACAATGGCACACATACCAAATGTGTTGCAGCATATTCTCATGCAATGACCTCTGGCTGACATGTTTTTGAATGGATTCAGAGGGGGACAAAGGAACATTGCAAAAAAAATGTATACACTAAAATAAAAATAAAAACGTAATCAAATTGCTCAGTTACATGTCTGTTATTTCCTTCCTCTAGGACATGATACTCTGAGACTAAGCATTACGACTGTTCTCTGAATGTTTTCCAATCTGTTGACATTCTTGGTTATCACAATCAGATTCATGTGTCAGCAATTCTCAAAGACAGACACATCCCATAGCTTTTATAGGATAGAGTATTGTTGGACCACACTATTCACGGACCCTGCGTATTTGCGGTTCATAACATGTGACCTGCTTCTACATTGGTGCCCCTGTGCTTCACATATTTACCTCCATCACCAAAGGTGGAAGAGGTTATGTTTTCACCTGTGTCTGTCTGTCTGTCTGCTGGATATCTCAAAAAGTTGTTGATGGATTCAGATGAAACTTGATGGACACGTTGGGTGTGTGACAAGGAAGAATTGATTCAATTTTGGTGAAGATCCAAATCCGGATCCGATTATTTTAAAGTGATGCTTCACCATTGAGAGATAGGGTCAAAAACAATACATAGCAGGATATTTCAACAATGTATTGGGCCCGATATGTTCTCGTGGATCAGGCATTACGTGGCGGAGGTATGCGCTCCACCGAGTGCCCTTCTAGTTATAACCTGCTGCTACATTTACGGCCCTGCGCTTCACATATTCGTGGTTTTTCACGGGCTTATTCACAATTTTTCTAACCTGCTTCTACATTCATGACCCTGTGCTTCACTTTTTCGCAGTTTTTCAGGGTTCATTCGCAATTTTTATAACCTGCTTCGACATTTGCAGCCCTGTGCTTCGCATATTCACGGTTTTTCGCGGGCTTATTCGCAATTTTTCTGGCCTGCTTCGACATTCGCAGGACTGTGCTTCACTTATTCGTGGTTTTTCTAACCTGCTTCTACATTTGTGGCCCTGTTTTTGACATTTGTGATTTTTCTTGTGACAAATCACGAACCGCCAGGAACCTATCTAGTGGGGCAACTTAGCTAAATATAGCATAACAATTGTGCATTTTGTGAGGAAAGCACCAAATTTGGCACACTAGTAGCCTATCATATTATGAACACATTTGGATATTGGGCCATCTCAAATTCAGCCGCTGATGGCTGCGGCAGCCATTTTCCACGGCCATGGAAAATTTTGAGATGGCCCAATATCCAAATCTGTTCATAATACGATAGGCTACTAGTGTGCCAAATTTGGTGCTTTCCTCACAAAATGCACAATTGTTATGCTAAGTTGCCCCACTATTCCCCCTTTTTCCCATTGGAACAATACCCAACATTCGCGGATTCGACATTTGCGTAATTTTTCAGGAACGTATCCCCCACGAATGTGGGGGTCCGACAGTATTGCATAACAAAAATGCCTCCTCCGCCCTCTTCCTTACATTGGCTCAAAATATATTCTGAAACGTCGAGTTGATTGGTCATCAGCAATTTATCCGATTTACAAAAGAACCCCAACAAAAAATTAAAATCTGCATTATACGAATTCCTCATCCTTATCATCACAGTCAACTTACAATAATTAAAATAAAACATATAATCAAACACCATGATGAAATTACTTGGTCGTCACAAGGAAGAGTTGTTTTTCTTCCACCCCAGTATGCTCAAAAGTGCGAGTTGTGTCCATAAATGTGGTTTGAGATAGTTAACCTCTACTTTGTATGTGCAAGTTCCATGATTATAAATTTTCATCAATTTTGTTTTGAGCACAATTTCCCGACTGTACACACAAAGGATTATGAAGCAGTGTTCCTTGCAATTGACTCAAAACATTTTATGAAAAGTTCGAATAAGCGATTTTAATTACTTGGTGAGTGGAGTATTAATGGATCGATGATTTTTCGGAGCATTGTTTATCTGCATAAATGCTGGACGGCCCTAAGCATAATTAATTATATCTGAGCACAACCACTCCAGATCCGAATCATGTGCAGACTGGTTCTTGACAGCGCAAGGTGACAACACTGGAGGGCTTGAAGTTACATTTACGACATTATCATTATAATCTTCATACTAAAATATGCAATTTGGTGCATGCCTTTGGTCATGAGTTATGCAATCTCAACCAAACTTGCCAGTGGGACTAAGGGTCTGTCATAACTCGCATGCCAATGGTTGTAGCTACTTGATTCAACCCGCCCCCCGCCCCCCCCACCACTCCCGAGAGGTTGTGAATGGGGAAGAGGGAGTCGATGGAAAATTCTCTATGTAAATATGTACCTGGTGAGAGAGCGCATGACAGGCCGTCCAACTTGATTTTACATTTTCAGACACTCAGTCAAGTATGGCACTTAAGACTCAACTGCAAAATATGAGGAGGAATTCTAATGTTCCATTTGTTTTTTTCCGTCTTGGAAGAACTTTTATCAGCTTGAAGTGTGGTTTCCGATGTACAGCTGGGGTGTTCCATTTTAGCAAGCGGCTTGCTATCGCTTACCAAGCCAGTTCTGTATCAACCGCTTTGCAAGCCCATCACCGAGCCACTCGGCAATTGGAGCAGGCAATTATTTTAAGTTCTTTGTTATGTTAGCAAAAATGGTCACCGTAGTCGGATTCAAAATGATACTGCACCCAATGAAATGTTCAGAAGCATAATCCACCACCTTGTTTTGGAGACTGTTCTCATAATCTTATTGAAATGTGTATTTTAGGGTGTACCACTATTGCAAAAGTAGTTACTGGAATGAAGCACTATGTGCCTATCGATTCCACTCGTGAAGTTAGGTGATCGACCAAAGTTTGAAAATTTTCCCGCCTTTTTTGACCACGGGCCGCCATTTTGAAATTTTAGGAAAAAAAATCCATATTTTTGGAAACAATATTGATTTTTGAATATTTTTTAAAATACATTTCTCTGTGTTTAGATGGCCGAATGCACTTCAGTAGGCACCAGTATGATGGTAAGTACCCGTAAATATTATTCACAACTTGTCCCAACATTTTGAGAAGGGGTTGCCATTTTGGAATTTCACTGAAAATCCCATATTTTGACAATTATTGCACGGCACATTGTTCGGCATTTACAGAATATCAGCAGTAGCGTTTTCATAAAGACATTATAAATGACAAATGAGAGCATGATCAATTAATTATGAGAACAACCAAATATGTTTTAAGCGACATGGTTTTCACATATGACAACATAACAATCTAGCAAACAAGCAACCACACAGATATCTTATATAGAACATAGCATTTGTTTTGTATAGTCTGGGTAATGCTTCCTGTGCTCTTCCACGCACTGTAGCAATGCTTGACTTTGTTTCTCATCATTGCACATATAAATAAAGTCAGACACTAGCTCAATTCCTCTTTCAGCAAGATCATTTACGACACACAAATAATTTGCAGTGACCACCATGCCAGGTGGAGGGCGAAAGCCATCTATTTCCTCAAATTAGCTTTGCTCCAAGACCAGTTCAAGATATCGCAACAAGTGTATTTAAACAGAGTGGCCAAGTTTGTAGGTCTGTTCTATGCGAAAGCATTCCTACAGAGTCCACTTAGCACATCTGCGGCACGACACGATCTCAAGTTCATGGCTGACATGTTCCTGTGCAAACATTACAACAGTGGTGTAGCAGATGCTTGTATCTTGTCGTGCAATCGCCATACTTGGTGCTTAACACCTCAGTTAGTTGTGTTGTCCATAGCTGATAACGGTGTCCCGAACACAGGGAGAGAGTTGATGGGACAAGTGTTATTTGAGACAGAACGGCCTGAGAAGTTCAAATCTGGCAAGCCACAACTTCCCCACGTGGAATTTAATTCAACTGATGATATGCCAACGCTAAGGTCTTTCATTAGCCAAGGATCTTGGCTGATGTTTGACCTCCTAGGAATAGACGATGATCAGGAGTGGCTGCAGACACCTGTGGCTATGTGGGACAAGTTCGCTAGTTACAGGAAATTTTGCGAAAGTGCTAATTCTTTGCGTGTCATAAATGATCGAGCTGAAAGAGGAATTAAGCTGGTGTCTGACTTTATTCATATGTGCAATAATGAGAAACAACCTCAAGCATTGCTACAGTGCGTGGAAGAGCACAGGAAGCTTTACCCAGACTATACAAAACAAACGCTATGTTCTCTATAAGATATATGTGTGGTTGCTTGTTTGCTAGATTGTTATGTTGTCATATGTGAAAACCATGTCGCTTAAAACATATTTGGTTGTTCTCATAATTAATTGATCATGCTCTCATTTGTCAAAAATAATGTCTTTATGAAACCGCTACTACTGATATTCTGTAAATGCCGAACAATGTGCCGTGCAATAATTGTCAAAATATGGGGTTTTCAGTGAAGTTCCAAAATGGCAACCCCTTCTCAAAATGTTGGGACAAGTTGTGAATAATATTTACGGGTACTCACTATTATACTGGTGCCTACTGAAGTGCATTCGGCCATCTAAACACAGAGAAATATATTTTTTTAAATATTCAGAAATCAACATTATTTCCAAAAATATGGATTTTTCCTGAAATTTCAAAATGGCGCCCCTCGGTCAAATAAGGCGGGAAAATTTTCAAACTTGGTCGATCACCTAACTTCACTAGTGGAATCGATCGGCTCATCGTGCTTCATTCCAGCAACTACTTTTGCAAAAGTGGTACACCCTAGTGTATTTCATACATTAGTTGTTACTCTAATTCTTCAACATCGACAAACATACAAACCCTCCCTTCCGCCAAAATGCCAGTGGTGGCATCCATAGATAAGCTTGGCAGGGGGTTCCTCCTTCTGACTCCCCATTTATTTGTCTTTCTTTCCCTCTTTGTCGTACTCTGTATCCGCTGCCAACACAATCAAAAAAATTGGGAAAGTTGTCACCAAGATCGAGTCAGACTGAAAACTGACGACCTGGACATTTGCTCGAGTACCACGATATCATTGTTTCCATGGAGACCGCCTTGTTATTAAGCGGTGCCAAGTGCTCTGTTCCGTTGGATTGCTTGCTTGAGCGCTTTGAATCAAGTAAGCCGCTTGGAAGCGATAGCAAGCTGTTTACTAACGGAACACACCCCTGCTGTTCTCACCACTTGCTCACATAATTTGATTTTTAGCCATTTGATTGTTGTTTCTATTTCTTTTCTTTCTTGCCTACTTCCCTCCGGTTTTTGTGGGTTTTTTTTTTTTTTGTTCCTGTTCATTTATTTTCTGGACTGCATGTCCCACAAAATGAAGTCGCTTCCACACCCCAAATCCCCCAACAATAATTTTTGCAGAAAAGGGAGCACAAGTGGCATTAAAGTATGCAGATTCCAAAACAGCACTGAAAACCATGCCATCCATATTGGCTTCGCGCTATGCACTCGAATGTCCATACTCCACCTATCCCCACCTTCCATATACCCAAGGGAACAAATGGGTTTAACAGACACTGTGTGCTGTAAAAGGTTGGCTGCCAAAAACCATATCGATATATACAGAAAGAAAATGTGTTAGGGTTAGTTAAAATTCTTCATTGCCCTATGGTGAGTTCCAACAGCAACATCAATGACAGTGGTCTTGAAGGCACTCCACAACTCTTCAGGATTCCCCAAAGCACCCAGACCCCCCAAATCCTCACTCTGCCTGTTCACAAATTCCTCAGCTACCCTCTCATCCTTGAGCTTGCCAACATCCAGCCTCAGCTGCGATTGTACAATTTTCCTGAATTCAAGCTGAAACTTCAGAGTTGCTACAACAAGCCTGTGGCCGGTATTGAGGAACTGAGCACTCCGGTAGACCCTGCAGTTCTGGATCATCCTCCAGCGGCCATCAACGAGCACATGGTCAATCTCCTTTGCCACACCACCTGCGTTGGAATACCAAGTCCAGCGATGAGCTTGTGGGTGCTGAAACCATGAACCAGCCACCCTGACTCCATGACTTATCGCAAAGTCAAGGAACTTAATGCTATTCTGGTTCAGTTCCAGACCCATGGGGGCCAACACATGTCTCATAACCATCCCAATCAGTTCGTCGATGCATTCAAATCCCCCAAGACTGGAAGAGTATCTCGCCTGGGGCACTGATCAACCACAGACTCGAGCATGGCGTAGAATGCATCCTTCACGGTGAGATCACTCAATCTGAGCATATGCAGACACCAGGAAACCCAAGGAGTGATGAATCCTTCGTCTCATAACACGCTCATTGACCCTCAATTATCATTGGCGTCAGCTTATTGGACACAAAGAGCAACTCCTTTGGCATGGTAACCATCAGTGCATCAGACCATATATTATGTATTTGTATATATTTCTGATGGTTACAACCCCTAAATAAAAGCAAGTTGATCATATGTTGGCTTCGTGTGCTGCAGGCCATAACAAATATATACGAGCGATACCCGTGCACATGCATGGGATAGCAGCACAACATAGCTGGTAGCAGACGACAGACCGTACACGGGGAATGACAAAAATACGCATTGTGCAAAATGCAAGTGGTACTATGGAACGCCAAGACTTCCCAAACATTGTCGGCATGTCCACTAAGTGCCACAGCAATTTCGTAGGGATCGAGTGAAGGCGAGCCGAGTTTTTAGTGTGCAAGCTTGGTATTATAATAGAGAATGACAACCTTGCCAAAAGCTACTGGAAATCTGTAGGAAGCCTCAAAACAACATGACCCTATACGTGAATACGGTACCTTTAGCGGCAATCAGCCATTATGGATTATCTATGTCCCACGAATGGAAAAGTTAGTTCTGGCAACCCAAATAAACCGTAACTAATTACGACAGCCTGTACCAACTGCAGCTTCCTTGCAAGCCATAATATTGGGCCAGTCATTAACTAGTGTTTGGAAAAACATGCATTTGTTGATTTTTTTTTTACCTTTTCCAGCACACTGTCTGTTAAACCCATGAGGACCCCTGGGTATATGGATTTTTTTTTTAATACATAATTTATAGATGTTTATTGTGAAAGCTAACTGTCAATTTATGTTGCATGTATCTGGCGAGAGATGTCTAAGCATACAAGAAAACATGTACTGGAGGGAGCTGTGTCTATGGAACAGCCGAAGAGAAGGCGCCAAGACACGCTTACAGACTACACCAAGTGTTTCATATGTCAAGGACCTGCAATCAAACAACTGTTGAACATTCAGCTGACAACAGCTCCAAAACTTCTTACAGCCATGACCTGTCGACAGGACAAGACCTACACAAGGTTGCACCATGATGCAACCAAGGACACGTAGGTGGCAGAGAAGTCACCCAAGTGGTATGCTAAATGCAGAAACTTATACCTCAATGAAAAGAGCTCCAAACTCACAGAGAAGAGGCATCCAGGAGCAAGTTGCAACATGATTCCCCACTGGTAGATCTGCACAGATGAATGCGTGATGTGGCTTTGAATCATCTGGTGGAGCAGCTGGAGATTTCCCTGTTCCAGGAGAAATGTGGCTTTCTGCTCATGTCCTTGCGGGATAAGTACCGTGTGATATATATATATATATATATATATATATATATATATATATATATATATATATATATATATATATATATATATAATTTCTGGAAGCAGTGAGTAAAGACTGCAGACACCTGCAGGTCAATATCACAGAAATGCAAACTGCAGCAGAAATTTGGGGAGCGCATCTCCATCAACCAAACCGGTGGATCTGCGTTCATCTGTGCATCTCCCATACCCCTCGGTGATGCCCTTGAGAAGCTGAGGCAGCTGGAAGCAGAGAGCCAAATTGATGAAACTCAGCAGATTATACTGTGTGCAGCCAAAATACTAAGGAGACACCAAGACATACAGGAAGGAGAAACAACAGCAACAGTCAACTGGTGTTTCATTTGCTGCTGCATCGAAGATTATTCCTGATTCCCTCTTCAACTTCACAGCCATGCTGCTCTGACAAACCAAGAGTACCAACCCAAGGAGAGCCTCTGAGCTTAGGCCAAGTGTTGTTTGATCAGCCGGTGAAGAAAAAGGCACTTGTAGTGTCCCAACAGCTCCAAGAGCATGTGGCTGGGTTGCCTACTCCACTGGGGATTGCCACAACCTACCACATGTACAATCAGACATGAAGCAAGTCCTTGATAACACTCAACAGACTTGGCCAAAGGATCAGCTATGATCGTCTGCAACAGCTGACTACACAAAGTGCCAACATGATGCAACAGGTGGAGGAAGACGGGGTCGACATTCCAGAAAACATGTCTCAAAACAATGAGGTCCTCAACCTCTTTGCGATGGACAATTTGGACTGGAAGAAGAAGACACTGGAAGGGGGCAGTTTCAATGCGCCAACCGCTATCATCATTGAAAAAGGATAGCTAGATGAATCCAGTGACCACGCCAGACAAATTGAGCATCTTCCCACTGTACCTTCAAAGAGATGGAAGATCCTTTCAAATGTTCCCGCTACTGCAATTCGCCACAATTGTACCTGGGTGGTGGCTTCAAGGAAGAAACGAGTGTACTGATTAGAGGGTACAGTCACACATGTCGCTGCTTTGGAGTCCACTGAACAAGACCCAACACCAGAGTCATACTGCAGTCTGTGTACAGTGTCCGGAACGAGGAGGTGGACCGAGTGATCATCCATGCAAATGACACAGATATAATTGTTACATATGTGTACTATGCTGCTGAAAGATTTGCCTGAACTGTGGGTTCGAACTGCACGAGAGCTGTCCCCCAATTCATGAGATTGCTGCTGCACTGGGACCTGCAAGCAGCTGAGGATTGCCCTTTATTCAGTCTTAGTGGACAAGACATCACCAACTACCCATACTTTACTGGGAAGGTGTGGCTAAACAGAAGCAAGACAACTGACATCTCGGCATTGAAAGAGTGCAGATGGAGATCAAGGTCCCGCTATGATCACAGCAGATGTAATCAATCAGGAAAAAGAGCTTGTGGTTGCTGTATATACCAACAAGGGTGATGCTTTCGAGGGCTCAGACCTTGGAAAGCTCCAAGTTCACAAGTTCCAAAACAAGAAGTCAACTCTGCTGAAGCTGCTACCACCTACAGAGAATGAATTCCAACATCTCAAACGTGCGGCATTGGTGACTGCAATTGACAAGAGTGCTCACATTTGCAAGCCGAGTGTCGATCCATATGAGGACTACGGGTGATTGATATATATATATATATATATATAGATAGATATATATAGATAGATATATATATATATATATATATATAGATAGATATATAGATAGATCTATCTATATATATATAGATATATAGATAGATAGATAGATATATAGATAGATCTATCTATATATATAGATATATATATATAGATAGATAGATAGATAGATATATATATATATATAGATAGATATATAGATAGATATATATATATATATATATATAGATATAGATATATAGATATATATATAGATATATATATATATATATATATATATATATATATATATATATATATAGATATAGATATAGATATATATATAGATATAGATATAGATATAGATATATATATATATATATATATATATATATATATATATATATATATATATATATATATATATATATATATATATATAAATATATATATATATATATATATATATATATATATATATATATATATATATATATATATATATATATATATATATATATATATATATATATTGTAGCGGATTCGCGCCCGCCGGCGTGCGAACGGCCACGTAACTCGAATCGCGGCACGTCGCCCACCGGACGGACAATCCAGTCGTGACCCTCTCGGACTAACGCCGGGAACCAGTCACGGGTGGACCTTTCGGTCTCACCGCGATCGAGCCAATCAGCCCCCGCGTGGGATAGGGTTGCTCGCCAAATTCGACCTACCTAAGTACCCACGCGGAGGGTAGACCGGGCGATCGCACATCGCCGCAGGTCGACTTCGGACACGGGCCACTTAAGCGACCCGTTCCGTACTATCGGGATAACCGAGCGGTGTTATCGTCGACCTCGACGGTTCGATTAATTATCGGGCGTATTCAGCCCACTACCAACCCTTTACGTGAAGCAAGATGAGGATTCAATGAAGGAAATGACGAAGCGAAGCGGGAAACAGTTCAACACAAAGCACATTTATTCGCGATGAACGGAAAGCACACATATTCAATTCCACCAAAAGCACACAGAAAAGAAAAACACAATGCAATTTACACAAAAAGCAAATGCGACAATGCAGATCTAATACCGATTACACGAGCACACGGCAACACTTATACAATTTTACTTCACAGACGGCGCCGACAACACATACCCAAAACCAAGGAAAAGAATACCCTCAAGGATGAGGCGGGCCTGAGGCCGAGACCGGGTCGGGCCTACCCGTCTGGTGATGAGACGCGGAGCGGCGATGGTGCCTCAACTCCGCGGGCCTCGCGGGCAGTGTCTGGTAGGGGGTGGGAAAGGGGCCCCCTTGGTCGCACTATCTCAGCGCGGGGGGAAACAGGAGGGGGTTGCTGATGCTCGGGGTAAAGAGGATTTTTATTGTCCCGCGACGAGCGTCTCCACCTCGGCCAGGTCGCGCTGTCGGCCTCCCTGGGGTGCAGCTCCCTGCACGACGCGAGCACCCCCTCGTCTGCCCTCGCCGCCTCTCCACAGCTCCGTCCCCTCCGCTCCGACTCCAACGCACACGACGACCAGCTCCTTCTTGCCAACTCCACCGCCCGCGAAGTCTTAACTCTCTGTTCTCTTGTTTCTGACGAACACGGTCGCTTATATAAGCCCTGTGGCTTCGCCTTTGACCCCCTCCCTTCGACCTTTCACCTCGCTCCCCATTGGCCCGAGAAAAAGTGGGCGTGAATGCTTTTTGATCCATAAATTTGCATATATCGATCGCCCTCCAACGCCCTGGAGGCGGGGCCAAATCGCCCCTCGCTCACCGATTGGACGGCAAAAAGTGGGCGTGTGTCGTTTTTGATCCGTTTTTGAAGCACAAAATCCGTGATTTTGTACACGCTGTTCGGCGCGCGCCCTGCACGAGTCCAACACCGGTACCCACAAGCGGCGCAAGAACGGTGGCGATGCGACGGTTGCGAGGTGTGACGTGAAGGTCGTGGCGGTTGTGGTGAAGCGGCGTTGTGGTTGGTGGTTGATGTTGTGACTGGTGGTGGTAACAATGGCGATTGGTCCAAAATAAAGATAGTAAAAGAAAAACGGCTATCCTGAAGAGTCGCAGCACGCATAAATGACATGTATTCCCACTAGACAACGGGTTTGGGCCTAACTACACATGTACTTACCGAGATATCTCACCTAAGGGACCTGAATGGTGGTTTGCGAATTTGGTAACCACAACACTACCCCCTCCCCTTTTTACAGACTCGTCCCGAGTCGTCAAATTTTCGTGTGCCATCATGTGTAGTTTTCCCCTAGTACATTTTACCTACGGATCCCTGAGTGCGACATTCACGGTATTCGTGTCCCTAAAATAAATAACCTGAGGGCTGCGTAACTACCTAAACAAACTCACTCACACGGACGACTTAAATAAAATTGCCGGCGCTAAGACAAACATGCCGGGGGCGCACTCATATGTACAGTACATCTTAACCTTAACTTACAAATTTTACACTAAACCATGGCCCAGGATCATTGAACTCTGCAAAAAGAAAGCAGTTAGCAGGGAGCCAGGCTGCTCGCATGCAGTCTCTGGCTCAAAACAATGCAGGTGACAGGGAACGTGGCTGGCTGCTCACACGCAGTCCAAGGCCTTCCCTTTCGAACTGAACGCGGTGAACCACAACGGTGCATGGGCTGCACAACGCAGTCTCCGTGCCAGCTCAAGTGGCACACGCAATGAGCACAACGAATGGATGCATGAACACAAACACGGTGCACGGGCCGCCACTGCAGGCCCGTGTTGTAGCTGCCAACAGGGCAGTTCTCGCAGCTTGCAAACTGTTGCCTTGCGGATCCTGGCGCACATGGAAATGAACAGGGGGGGGGAGGCAGAGCAAAAATTGAACGGGGCTGGTGAACGTGGGCAGTGGGCATGACATGGCAAAGGTAGCAGGCAAACACAGCCCGCAGAAGAAGGCCGCTGTAGGCAAACACAGCCGGCAGATGAACTGGCCGGCACAGGCCTTGCAGAAAAACAGCCAGCCGGCAGACGATCCAGCCGGCACAGGCCCTGCAGCACAGCAGCTGCAGATGAAGTTGGCCAGCCTTTGCCGTTCAGTGGAGGTTGGTGGAGGGAGTGCGGTGGTGCTGGCCACTTGGAAGGCGGGCTCGGACCTACCTACCTGTCTCCCTCCCAACCTATCGCCTTTGCTTGTCACTGTACATACCCACTCCCTTAATTTGTCAAACCCCAATTTAGCCCCAACTTATTTTTTTGTTGTTATTTTTACTTCCCCACTATAAATCGTCCCCTAACCCCCTTTATCGTCCTTGTTCGGCTAACCTATCCTGTCACCTAGCCTACTCCCAACCCCTACGTTCCCTTCCCGGAGGGGAATAAGGGAGAGCTAACGTCCTGTGTCGAGGCCCAACTCAAGCCTCAGAATGGCCTCCCCAGAGTTCGGCGATCTATAACCAAAGTGGGTCCAGCAGCCCACAACGAGAGCGAGGGGATGGATGGTGCGGAGGGGTACATCTCCTAATCTACCCTAACCATTTAACTGTTAAACTACCCCGGGGCTTTCAACAAGCACCTCTCGCTTAAACTATTGGTTCTAACAACCCAGATTCCCGTTGCCTGTGTTGGTGTCCTCACAATTTCGGGCCTCGCCCCCCAATTTTCTCTCCGTGCCCTCACACGGTCTCCTGGCTGGGACACGTGGCTCCTTTTGGCAGGCACGACCCTCTGCCGAATCTCCCGCTATGGCACCCCCGGGCACTACACTGCCTCCGAGCCTACCAGCTCCCTAACACCGGGGAGTGCCCCCCATGGCACCTCCCCTGAAACGCGCACGTGGCAGGCCGGCCTCCCGGGCCCCTTTCCGAGGGTCACCCGTGCCCACAACTCTGCCCACGCGGCTAATGGCGCCCCGGGCCCCCGCACCAAGCAGGCGCACCCGTGCCCACTACGCTATCCCGGCCCCCCATGGGCCCTTGGCCTACCACGGCCGACTAGCCTGGTGCCCGGGGTACCCACTCAGCGATACTCACCTTTCGCAGCCACGCTCCCAAGCCCGTCAACAGGGCTCCTGCACCCCTCCAAATGGGTCTCGAGCCTACTTTCCCACCAACAGCAAAACGACCTCCATTTTTCAATTTGACTAACCCAGCTAACTCACTTTACTCTGACCCCGGGGTCCCTTGGGCGGGAGTCACTCCTCCCCCCAATCACTCATCGCACCATGCATTCCCCATTCACTCCACACACACAGACCCGCTGGCCTCACTCACTCAACAAGTACTCACCTCACAACTCACCAACTCACACACCGCTGAACTCTGCTATCCTCCTAACTACCTCCCCTAACTAACTCGTGCTCCCACGTCGTCCCTTATACTACAGCACGTTCCTTTTAACACTACGTAGCTAAACTACGTCAACTCTACACATCCACTGTCAGTCATGGTCTCCAAACTCAAAAATTCATTTTATTTCCCAACCTAAAGCTCACTAAATCCCTCTACCTAATCCATTCCACGGACTCCATGAGGACTTACCCCTTCCCCATGAAGTCGGTCTAGCTAAGCTAACCCTTCCCCCTAACTAGTTTCCATCCTGTGCCCCGGGTCAAGGGGGTCTTCCACCCCTTGCCCAGGAATCCTGTGCACCCGAAAGTGAGGCTTGTTTTTTTTTTTTTTTTTTCCATGCGCAGCACCTGCGCGGCAACTCGCGCACTTTGCACCTGCCTGTGACGTCATGCAGCTGCACGTGTTCCTCGTCCCTCCTTGGACGGTACCATCCGGCAGAGATACCCCTCCTGCCGGATTCCAACCCCACGTGCAGCCATGGCGTCACCGTGCGCATAAAAAAAAACACAAGCCCCACGTCTCGAGGGGTTCCCCACGCGAACACATGTGCTTTGCCCGTTGGAGCTTAACACACACGATCGCGTGGAGAACCCATCCGGTCCAAATCCATTTACCTGCCTAAACTTTGTCCGTCCGCGGGATCGGCAAATCCACCGCGTGCGTTTCTGGACCGGGACTTCACCCTCGCAAGCGAGCACGTGGCGGTCTCGTGCGTAGCACAGCACGAACCTCGTGCTCACTGCTGGGTGAACCCGGCACGGTCCCCGAAACAACCACAGCCGCTACTCGGCTTTCTCTCCTCTGTCGCCGTCTCCGTCTCCATTCCACCCACGCACACCTGCGTGTTACGACGCACACAGTCCACACCATTAAACTCACACCGGGAGACGCGGCTGCGTGCTCCCGCATGCCAACCGACATCTCCCTCTCATACCGCTCTCTCACACACACGGTCTCCCTTGCATAACCCATACCACTCACATGTGGTGCTCCATTCACTCGCGCGGGGGCACTCACCCGCGGTGCCTCACCCACACACGCGAGGGCACTCACCCGCGGTGCCTCACTCATACACCGTGCCTCACTCACACACGCGGGGGCACTCATCCGCGGTGCCTCATCCACACACGGTGTGCTGGGAAGCACACACTCCGGCACACTCGCCACCACACCACTCACACGTGGTGCCTCACTCATACTGGCCGTTTCACTCACACACACGGCCCCACTCACACACGGTGCCTCACCCACACACGACGTGCTGGGAAGCACGTACTCCGGCACCATCGCCACCACACCACTCACACACGGGGTCGCTTCCACACACGGGGACGCACTCACGCCTTGCACCACACACACAGGGACAACCACACTGGGGATTCGTGTCCCCACAAGGGTCTCCGGGGCCTCTACACCCCCCAAGCTCTCCGTGCACCCGTCCACAGCACTCGTCCCCTCAACCTCGCAAAACACGACCGAACTCACCTGGTCGTGACTCGCCTCAAGGGGGCATACTCCCTCCCCTCGTTCCTGGAGGAGGCCATCCAGGTGCTCGCACTGGGTCTCTACACGCTCCGCGAGCTCACCCCCATTGTCCTCCACTACCTCCGTGTGTGTGTGTGCGTCACTTACCCCGTCCTCACCGTGCAGTCTCTCCTCTATCGTTCCCTTCCCGGCTACCGTCACTGCCAACGCTTCACCCTTTACCTCCCTTGTCTCCACTATTATTTCCGTTGTCGTCACCTCGTGTCTCGTCTCACACGTTTTGGTCTCCCCATTTAATTTTTCCCTTTCGGTCATCGTCGATTCCTCTGTCACGACCCTCGCCCAACACGCCCCCTGAATTATTTTTTTACCCGCCTCCACCGCGGGCCTGTCAGCCGTTGCACCCCCTTCCAGCTCGTTTGCTCCTACACGTGGAGTCGCCATTCCCAGCTCCCTGGTCACGGCCTTCATGCCCGCCTGCAGGCATCGGCCCATGTTCTGCGTCTCACCCCTTAGCTCTTTCATTTCTTCCCTCATGTTTGCTTCCATTCCGTTTATTTGCTTGTTCATTTCGTTTTTCATTTCATTTGTGTTTGTATCCATCTTTTCGTTCATGCCTTTCATTTCGTTTTTCATATTCGCATCCCTCTTTTGTGTATTCGCATCCATCTTTTCGTTCATTTGTTGTGTATTCGCATCCATCCTTGCTGTCATTGCCGCCAGCATGGCGCATAGCTGGGCCATGTCGGGTGCGCTTGGGTGAGCCGTTTCGGCAGGGATCGGGGAAGGGTTTTGGTGGAGGGGGAAGGGGAGGTGTCATACACCGCGGCCGCTGCCGCTCCTATTTCGGGCTCTGGGTTCAGTTGGGCGAGTTCATGTTCCTGCACGGGCATTCCATCCTGGGCCATGGATTCTACACATTCTACATCCATTTCTAATACCCCCGGCTCCCGCTCGCCTTGAGACGCCATCTTGCTTCTCGTGGGGGGTTAATTTCGCTCGCTCGTAATTTGGAGGGAATCGGGGGTCGCTTCTCTCACCCCTGGACCGATTCCCGTGAATTTAGCCGGAGACAGGAGAGCCCGTTTTCCTGTTCTCCGATACCAGTGCCGCGAGGAGGGCGATGAATTTGTATCCCACTCCTGACACCAGTGTTGCGGATTCGCGCCCGCCGGCGTGCGAACGGCCACGTAACTCGAATCGCGGCACGTCGCCCACCGGACGGACAATCCAGTCGTGACCCTCTCGGACTAACGCCGGGAACCAGTCACGGGTGGACCTTTCGGTCTCACCGCGATCGAGCCAATCAGCCCCCGCGTGGGATAGGGTTGCTCGCCAAATTCGACCGACCTAAGTACCCACGCGGAGGGTAGACCGGGCGATCGCACCTCGCCGCAGGTCGACTTCGGACACGGGCCACTTAAGCGACCCGTTCCGTACTATCGGGATAACCGAGCGGTGTTATCGTCGACCTCGACGGTTCGATTAATTATCGGGCGTATTCAGCCCACTACCAACCCTTTACGTGAAGCAAGATGAGGATTCAATGAAGGAAATGACGAAGCGAAGCGGGAAACAGTTCAACACAAAGCACATTTATTCGCGATGAACGGAAAGCACACATATTCAATTCCACCAAAAGCACACAGAAAAGAAAAACACAATGCAATTTACACAAAAAGCAAATGCGACAATGCAGATCTAATACCGATTACACGAGCACACGGCAACACTTATACAATTTTACTTCACAGACGGCGCCGACAACACATACCCAAAACCAAGGAAAAGAATACCCTCAAGGATGAGGCGGGCCTGAGGCCGAGACCGGGTCGGGCCTACCCGTCTGGTGATGAGACGCGGAGCGGCGATGGTGCCTCAACTCCGCGGGCCTCGCGGGCAGTGTCTGGTAGGGGGTGGGAAAGGGGCCCCCTTGGTCGCACTATCTCAGCGCGGGGGGAAACAGGAGGGGGTTGCTGATGCTCGGGGTATAGAGGATTTTTATTGTCCCGCGACGAGCGTCTCCACCTCGGCCAGGTCGCGCTGTCGGCCTCCCTGGGGTGCAGCTCCCTGCACGACGCGAGCACCCCCTCGTCTGCCCTCGCCGCCTCTCCACAGCTCCGTCCCCTCCGCTCCGACTCCAACGCACACGACGACCAGCTCCTTCTTGCCAACTCCACCGCCCGCGAAGTCTTAACTCTCTGTTCTCTTGTTTCTGACGAACACGGTCGCTTATATAAGCCCCGTGACTTCACCTTTGACCCCCTTCCTTCGACCTTTCACCTCGCTCCCCATTGGCCCGAGAAAAAGTGGGCGTGAATGCTTTTTGATCCATAAATTTGCATATATCGATCGCCCTCCAACGCCCTGGAGGCGGGGCCAAATCGCCCCTCGCTCACCGATTGGACGGCAAAAAGTGGGCGTGTCGTTTTTGATCCGTTTTTGAAGCACAAAATCCGTGATTTTGTACACGCTGTTCGGCGCGCGCCCTGCACGAGTCCAACACCGGTACCCACAAGCGGCGCAAGAACGGTGGCGATGCGACGGTTGCGAGGTGTGACGTGAAGGTCGTGGCGGTTGTGGTGAAGCGGCGTTGTGGTTGGTGGTTGATGTTGTGACTGGTGGTGGTAACAATGGCGATTGGTCCAAAATAAAGATAGTAAAAGAAAAACGGCTATCCTGCAGAGTCGCAGCACGCATAAATGACATGTATTCCCACTAGACAACGGGTTTGGGCCTAACTACACATGTACTTACCGAGATATCTCATCTAAGGGACCTGAATGGTGGTTTGCGAATTTGGTAACCACAACAATATATATATATATATATATATATATATATATATATATATATATATATATATATATATATATATATATATATATATATATATATATATATATATATATACATACGATTTTTGGCAGCCAACCTTTTCCAGCAGGCCATGTCTGTTTTTTCCAAAAAAAAAAAAAAAAAATCTGGTTTGGCCTCCTCCTGGGTCATAGCGATGGATGCCGATGTGTATAGACCAAGCAAATTAGCACAAACATAATTATGTTTGGGTTGTGTGGCATTGATGTAAAAATGCGACTTAAAAAGCATCTCCTGGCAGTCTCCACATGCTGTATTAACATGCCATTTTAATGTACCCCATTTCGTTCAATCCTGTACTACCTCCCACCCCTCTCCCTCCTTTCCCTCCCTCTTCTATCCCTCCCTTCCCCAATCCTTAATATTCCCATCAGTGAAGCGACAGGTTGTATTTGCTCGTGTTAAAATAAATTAAAAGTTGGAAAAATATAATCCCTTCACTTTTGGCTCATGTTCATCTTAATGTAGTCCTCTTTTATTCCTTTGTTCTTTCTAAATGTATTCCTTACTGTTCCCATTGATTGCAATGAAAATAAAATAAAATAAAATAAAAATTGTTTTTTTTATTTTATTTAACTTTCCCGGTCCATATCTTTAGGCACACACTCATCTCATAGCTGTTTAGCTAGTGTTTGAGTTCCTACCCAGCTACAAACTGTTATCCTGGTATTTTACAGAAAGGATGATTCATCAGCGTGTCCTGTCCCTCGAATGGACATGAAGCCGGGTGTCCCATATGCTAGCATTAGTTGGCGGACGTTAAAGATCCCATGGTGTCCTTTGCAAAGAGTCGGCAAGCCATCACCGGCACCGTAATAAAATTCCAAATTCCTGCCATAATTAAGTGCTGGAAAGGCAATGGCAAACCACCCAGTATCACACTTGCCTAGCAGCCATGAATCTGCCTTCAGGCAGAGCACACAATCAATCAATCAATCTTCTCCTACTCACTTTTTTTCATTCACAATGGTCATCTGTTCTCATTCTCTGCTCTCTTGATGGTGTGTGCATCTGGCATAAATGGTGTCTTTCATTCATTTTAATTCTTTCACTTCTTTCAAATTTCTGCATTCCATCATTCCCTGTATGTTTCTTCTTCTCACTCGCTCTGTACACCTCAAATCAGGCACTCATCACTGTGAACCTTTACTTGCCCATTACACTTTTTGCCAAGGTTTCTGCAACACGTTTTAAGGTTTAATCAATCCTGTCTGATAATTATCGGCTTTGAAAGACGCATTGGAGAATGAAAAAAGAATTTGGTAATATAGTCTTCCTTTTGCATAATGCCTGGTGTTGGCGCAGTGGTTCGGGCAGCGGCTTGGGATCCAAAAG
>NC_140961.1:109031655-109036655 GCF_056783735.1 Eptatretus burgeri | reverse complement strand
AGGAATGCCCCTCAGGGGGACGGGCTGAGAGGATGCTCGCCACGCCCCCCCAGACGAATCACGAACGGCGAGCGGATCGCCTGAGACAGACCGTCCAATCGGGAGGCAAGCGGGCTGAGAAAAGAAATCGCTCGGACATGAAGGGAAAAAGAAAGAGGAGAGGACGGAGACCGGGTGATAGTGGCAACGGCAGAGTGGTGGTCGACGAGGGTTCTGCGGGATCATGGCGATTGCGGTCTACGGTCCCTTGTGGTGGCTCACCGTGGTGGTGGTGGTGACCGAACAGTGCGGCGGCTGAGCAGCCAGGGACGAGGGCCGTGGACTCGGGGTCGTGGGTTTGAGTCCCACCAGTGGGTTCGAAGTCGGTGTCACCGCATGATACGGGAAGGTCCAAGACAGGCTCTTACCTCCAGCTCACGTTCTCTCCGAGCTGGGGGTATCAATAAAGGCCGCGGCCATCATTTCTTTTGGGGGTGTGTGTATCTGAATGTGGGCCTGTCTTCAAGTAGAATTGTGTAAGTGCTTTGTTTTGCTCATTGTACATTACATTTCTTATTCGGATAACTCTGCTCTCTGTGTGCTTCCCTTCCCCCCCATTGTAAATAAATCCCCTCTTGTTGAATATCCCAGCTCATCCTTGTCCTTTCTATCATTGGTTTGCTGTGCTGCGAATGGGAATTATAAGGCCTCATTGTTGCAGTCATCGTGCAATTGGTCGGTAGGGTTCTGGTACTCTCCGCTCGGGGTACGACTCGGATCCGGCTCGGTAACGGCCCGGATCGCGAAGATCCTGCCGAGGGTGAATTTCCCCGGTAGTTTGGACGACGTGGGTATTTAGGTATATTGAAATTGGCAATTGACCCTACCCCATGTGGTCGACCTATTGGCGATTTTCGGTCCGATAAGGGACCCATGACCTTTCGGATTTATCTGAAAGGTACGACCTAAATTCCGGGTGTTCGGTGGAGCCGACTCTACTGCTCCCTCGAGCGGTCGTGCTCGCCACCGAGACCCGGCCCCACAACAGTATGACTGCAGAGCAGTAAGCACCAACATGGTGGCCGTAGTATAGAAATTGTGGGTGGAATCATGCGGACTGGCCAACCAATGGGTGGATGTTGGACGCACGCACAGACGGCTCCTTGTATAATATAGATTGGCAATGGTTGCTTAGTTATACAGACAAAGTAATGCATATAAAACCAGTGTACAAGTGGAATATAAATCAAAGATACGAGATGGTGAACACAAACTGATGGCAAGTCTTTCCTTGTTTCACACAGCCTGATCTCTGACCAGCAGTGTGGATTCCATTCCAGTCATTCAACTTCATAATGGCAAGCTCCTGTTCCTCTCTCAACAATGGGTAGAGGTTCTCATTCTCAAACAAGAGGTCAAGACAGTCTCTCTGTAATATCTCAGGCATTCGACACAGTCTGGCATCCCACTTTCCTTGCCAAGTTCTCTGCTGTGACTGGAAGCCCACCTTCATTTCTGAAAGTGACTTCCTCCACATATGCCATCAACATGTTGCAAGCAATGCAAAACTCTCCTCCCATCCCCTCTCACAGAGGAAACTTGAGTTCCCAAAGGCAGTGTTTTGGGCCCAGTCTTGTTCCTCAAAATTAATAACCACTCAGAGGCTCTGTAAAAGAAAAAAAAACTCTTCCTTTTGGCAGACTACATTCTGTCGTACTGTACTCCACCCCTCAGTTACGCAGACAGGATCTCTGTCCCTGTCTGTGTCTCAGTCTCTCCATATATGCTCACTTCCACTCATTGGTTCCTCTTTTCTCTCGCCCACAAAACACAAGCTTCCTCGGTCTGTTCAATCTCACATTTTCCTCCAATGATTCAAGCCAGCTGTTCACCATCTCAGGCCATACCCCCACCCCCAATTCATAACCATGACCTTTATTACCCTAATACCTACATTAACCATCTCCAAGTCCATCTACTTCCTCATGTCTAGGTTATCAGGTTTCGCCCTCCCCCATACTCCCTCACCCTTCTCTTCCCAGTTTACCCTTCCACTTCTGTCATTGAGAGTTTGCACCTTATCCAGCTGTTCCCTTCCCCTCATTCTTCCCAGTTTCCTTCCTCCCTACAGGTCTCCTTCTATCATGTCTCTCTGTGCTGCTATTGGTGCCCCCCCACCACCCTCCCCATTTCCACTTTTTTGTTGTTGTTGTTCTGTTATGTCCTGGTCCATTCTGTCAGCTACTCCACGAGTCTAGATGTATATGTACACTCGCCCCTAAATTGTCTCGCCCGAGTTTGAATCTTGGGCAAGCTATAAACTGTCATCCCGGTGTTTCAAAGGCAGGTTGATTTAATGTGTACCGTCACTCAGATGGACATTAAACTGGGTGTCATATCTTCCGCTTTTGGTCGGTGGACGTTAAAGATCCCATAGTGTCCTTCACGATGAGCAAGCAAGCTTCCACCGGTACCTTGACCAAATTCAAATTTCCTGCCTTAACCAACTTCTTTGTTGACATGGTCAGGCCTGGTCAACCGGTTGTTGAAAGACGAGGGCCAAAAACTTCCCCTTAGCAACCCCACAAGAACGTGGGAATAATTGTAGCCAAAGTAGTAGTATTGAAAATCACAACCTCAAGCTAACCTATTTCAGTCCACCGCAGAACAAAAGCTTCCTTTTAACTCGTGTTGAGAGGTGATTGCCAAATGCTACTTTGACATTGAACAGCCATGGGAATGGACCCCGTACCAACCAATGGAAAATAAATAAATAAATAAATAAATAAATCCACAACCAAACACGTATATAACCACTTAGGATACACAACATGATTAGTAAGAAAATATATTTCCTTACGAATCACATCAACATCATTATAAAAGTGGCATTTCTTGGACTTGTTCTTCTTGTTACAAGAACCTTTTCAACGGCCCTCATCATTAACTTTCCGTCAAGCCTCAAGCACTTCAACTCTTGCCGACTCCAGCGCCATGAACTAATGAAAGTGTCATTCTTGCTATCAATCTGAAAGTGCCAATGAGTGTGGCAAAATATTTAAAAAAAAAAAAATTTTAATCACATTTGCGAGTAACTCATCACAGCCAAAGTGTGACAAGTCAGGTGTCCAACGAGTTACATTGCTTCCGACATTCACATCAGACAAACACCCCTCTGTTGCATTACTTTTTACCATTACACCTGCAGCTTCCCATACTTTGCTGAAAAAATTAAAATAAGGTTAAAAAAAAAAAAAAAAAACGACACTCAAATCTTGATCCAAGCCACCGCAGCCACTCCATTCACAATCGGAGTCTCGATTGCGCTTTAACGTCAAGGATTTATTCACTCGATTGCAAACGAGCCAGAGAAAACGACATCTGCAACAGACATCAATTAGTTCTTCTTTTTTCAACCTTCGCATAGCAAACCGCTGCTTTTTCCTTCACTTAAAACATAAAATGATGCACAAGTGTCACTCATGCCTTAACGAGCACCCATGAACCGCGAACCCACGACGTCTTCAGAGAAGTTTACCATCGAGATCCATCTTCATAAGTGCAGATATCAAAATTGAATCCGGTAATTACAGCGAAAAATCCAAGAGCAAGTTTGACCGGGATCCCAGCGCAGGGTAAATGCGTCACTGTGTGGGTGGGATCCTTTGTAGAAGCAGCACTTTGCAGAATAATGTCATACGAGTTAAAGGTGTCACGACTGCGATATTAATCTTGCATAAAGGACAGACGTAACCTTTGGGATGACGACCACCTTCAACTTCTCGATTCACCTGCATGTGCAATTACTTTAACTCTTTCCTTCAGGCCTTGAAGACTTTAAGTGTCAGGTGCATGCCGGGCTTCTTTTGTATGAAGCGCCTGGTTGAGGGTAGCATCATTTGCTTGGGGCATGACTATGCCGCTGATGCAGTGCCCCCCTGTAGGTTGGAGCAAAACTTTGGAATTTGGGCAGGGTGCCGGCGATAGCTCATCTAGTCTCCACGAAGGACATCTTGGGATGTTTAACATCCATCAAATGGCAACAGATTTGAAAGCCCAGTTTAACATCTATGATCTGAAGGACAGGATAAACGATGAATCGCCCTTTCAGCAAAACACGAAGATGACAGTTCATAGCTGGGTCGGGTTTCAAACCCAGGCTAGACAGCTTCGAAGCAAATGTATGCACAGTCGTGGCCAAAAATATTGGCACCCTTGCACTTTTTCCAAATAATGCAACATTTCTTCCAGAAAATTGTTGAAATTAAAAAAAAATATTTTGGTATCCACATATGTATTTATTTGGTTTACAGTGGAACTCACCTGTTTGCAGGACCTGCAATATAAAAATCACTCAATCAAGCAGTTTGAACAGAGAAAATGAGTCATTCTGCTGTTTTGTGTCACTGTGTGTATCACAATGAGCATGGAGAAAGGAAAGAAAACCAGAGAATTGTCTGAGGAGGTCAGACACAAAATTATAGCCAAGCATGGACAATATCAAGGCGACAAGTCCATGTCCAGAGACCTTGATGTTCCTGTGTCCACCGGACACAATGTTATCAGGAAGTTTAAGGCCCATGACACTGCAGACAACTTCCCTGAATGTGGCCGCAAGAGAAAACTTGATTGAAGATCGCAACAAAGGATTGTTCGAATGGTGGAGAAAGCACCTTGATCAACTACCAAACAGATTCAAGCTGACCTTCAGACACAAGGTACGACAGTTTAAACTCGCAACATCCGTCACCAACTCAATGAAAGGGGGTTCTATGGTAGGACAGACCCAGGAGGTCTCCACTGCTGAGAGAGAGAGAGGCATAAGAAAGCCCGACTGGAGTTTGCCAAAACACACCTGAACAAGCCAAAATCATCCTGTGGACAGATGAGACCAAATGAGAGCTTTTTGGTCAAGCACATCATCTCGATGTTTACAGAAAACAAAATGAAGCCTTCAAAGGAAAGAGCACCTTCCCCCAGTCAAACATGGAGGAAGTTCAGTGATGTTTTGGGGTTGCTGT
>NC_140961.1:108976655-109021655 GCF_056783735.1 Eptatretus burgeri | reverse complement strand
TGTCCCATCCACAGTGTTCAAACATCCCATCCCCCATTTCAGCTCACATACAAAGCATGGCTTCTTCTTGCATGCAAAAGGAAAGAATTTCAGGACTTGACCGTTTTTACAGCCATTTTTCCCTGCTGTGCAGGGGTTAGGCTTTTTCTTGAGGCAATGTTTTTTATGGCCGGATGCCCTTCCTGACGCCAACCCTGGTCGCCTCTTACGACACACAGGGATATGGTACACCTATTCTAACCGGGGCATACACCGGGACCAGTACACTGGTACTCACTTCGCCGACCTCAGATGGATGACAGGCTGAGTCAACCCCCTGGTGTTAATTCAGCAGCCAACGGGGCTTGAACTCAGGATCCTGGGATCCCAAGCCGCCACCCTAACCACTAAGCCAACACCAGGCTTCAAAGAATTTCAGGACTATTTCAAAGAAAATGTTTAACACTACATGTGAAAGTAAGTTTTTTTAGTGTGAAAATGGCAAAGGCTTCATTACAATACAAATTCGCCAAATAATGAATGCTTGGCATTGCCGGCAAATTTAATATACGGACAGGACAAACTTGAAAGTTACATCAAAATCAAATCCATTATCAATGCCAGAGAAGGTCAGAAAATGCAAAAGTCGAGAAAATGTGTTGAAAGCACATAAAATCAATTTAAACTGTTTTTTATGTACATGCATCTGACATTCGACTTCCATTTCGATGACATCATTATTGAGGATCATCAGTATCATTTGGTGATTTGCCAAACGTAAATTGTGGTGAAAGAACCGGTTGGGAAACTTCAAAAAAAGGATAGCACAAGGCAAATTAACTTTCGGATGATAGAAATAGATTTCGTTATACTTTTGTCAGAAAATGGAGTCCTGTGTGACCACTTGCTACGAACGTCTTCATGCATTTAAATCGATATATTTTTGGAGTGGGAAAAAAAAAAATTCTCTCCCTGAAAGATATCCGAATAGGAAACTTGTGGTTTTCATTATATTCCAGTAACAATTCACAAAACAAAAGAATACAAACTGTATTTATGAATAATTTTCTGTAAAAACAGAATGAATATGGTTGCATACAAGGTTGTTGACGGTCCATCATTGGAACAGAAGTTTCTTACTGAACTGCTCAATGCACTGTGCACAACTTCGCAAGCCTCTTGAACAGGGGAAATCAAGTGGTGCGACGCGATTCCACGGGAAGAAATCATTTATATCATGATCAATTTTTTTGATTTTCACATGTTTAAAACAATGCTAAAGAATTACGTAGGGTCAATGCATTTTTTCCAATAGTATTTGGCAAAAGAACGTTTCTGTCATCCGAAGGTTTATGAACTTTCAGAAAGACAATTTGAGAAACGACAACTGCGCAACTGTATGGTGGAAAATACTCTGCTGCAAATGTGTTGTTCGAAGATAAAAAGAATAACAATGACCAACCGGAAGCCAATGTTCTGGCTGGGTGTCCATATCAATCGAGTTTTCAGGGGGGGGCCTCGAAGGTGGTGGAGGGCGCTCTTTCTGCAAGCGGAGGAAACGACACTTGGTTGTCCAAAAGCTAACCAACACATCTTTTCACATCATCTAGCCAACTACTACGGATGAACCAAACTCGTTTCACTCCCACATCAATAAATGCTCACTTTTGTAGCATCAAGAGGCAGTTCCTAATAACGGATCGAAATACTGTAGAAACCTTTTTTTTTTTCCTCCCCTTCCCCTTATCACCTGATATCTCCTTTCCTCATCTTTTCCTCTCCAAACACACACTACCCTCCCTTTTCTCCTTTTACCTCCCTCATTTTTTTTTTCATTAAATTGTACTTCTCAATTTATCCTACAATTTTTAGTGTACAAAACATATAGCTGGCTAAATGAGATAATTATTGCAATCAAATGCCATGGAAAACTCCTGTACATGTTGAACAAATGAATCAACGTTTGCACCTTATTCAGAGGCATCTTCACAGGAGTTTTGATGAGCATGTTTCTGGGAGGTATATGAGCTGAAATGGCACTGGAGAGCTCCTCGTACGTGTTATCGGGTTCAATCGCCAATCTATCCGATTCTGCGTCGTCTCTCCTTTCTGCAAAATCTACTTAGGATGCAACACAAAACATAATCAATTGTTTTTCAGTCAAATTATGCATGCATCGCAGATTCATCACCATCATCAGTGAAGCATACTCTTTACAAAGCATCAGTGCTGCTGAAGCAGTCTTTTGACAAGGGTCATGCAGAGTCATGTTGCCGTTACCTTCCCAGCATTCAGTCAAGGCAAGAATTTGGAATTTGTTCAGGGTGTAGCCGATAACTTGCCTACTCTTCGCAAAGAGAGCCAGGGTGCTGCCAATAACACCATGTGCTCTTTAATGTCCAGCAAAAAATTATGGCATCTGGGCCCTGCAGCTAAATGCTTCTCCGATAGACTGAGCACACATTGATGCATCGCCCCGAGTGTGAAACTCCAGAGTTACAGTTTATAGTCCCCAAACAGAATCCAGACAAGACTAGAATCAAACTCAGGGCTCAGGACAAGACAAGACTTGAACCAGACCAGACAGCTCAGAGGTGAGTGCGCATACCTGTAAGATGCAAGATATCCTGCCAGCCCATCACCTCCCCCCCCCACCCTACTATATGTCATCACAATATTAATGCAGCATCGAAGTATCTTCTATTTATAAAAAAAAAAAACAATTTTCAAACAAATTATGATTATAATCGGACTAAAAATCTGGGTTATTCTTACAGAAGGAAGCTAGAATGGGACTCTTCGACATTGTGACGTCAACTGATATGCCTCTGCCCACATTATTAAATCATTACACATACTTGTACCAAGTTTGATTTAAAGCCCTTCAGCTGTTCTCAAGTATCACATTTTTACCTGATATTGTCTCTGACCTTGGACCTATTGATGCCAAAATCTGATTAGTTCATCTTTGAATCATCATATATACTTGTACCAAGTTTGGTCAAAATCACATCATTAGTTCACAAGGCACAGTAATAGGATTTTTACCTAACGGGACCTCTGACCTTTGACCTCTTGACCCCATAATCAAATCAGTTTATTTTTACATCGTTATACATACTTGCACCAAGTTTGGTTTCAATCCCTTCAGCCGTTCTCAAGTTATCACAGGAACGAAAACCCATCGCAGGACATACGGATGGATGTACAGCCCAAAAACATAAGCCTCCAGCGGCTTCATCAGCAGAGGCGTAAAAAAGCGAAATATCATGCTAATAAACTTGGAGGTAATGATGACCACATATCACTAATCGTGTATTTGCTGGGAAAAGGACAAATAAACTGTGAATCAATATAATTGGAGCCCTCACTCATCGTGAGCAAAGTGGTGTCAAAACAGGTTTCAGTAGATTAACTATTGAGTTAAACAATAATCTATGCAGGAGTCTGCTCTGCTTTCCATAGTGGTGTATTAGATCGTATGAATGGCAAAAGCAAACTGCATGCATTCTGGACAGATAAGGAGTTTGGATTCAAACGACATGCAAAGAAGAGCATGATTATATGATGGCCGGGGACATGGATTAAAAGGAAGAAGAAAGGCGCCGTCGAGGAGACCTGGCTAAAGCGCTGCAGCAAGCTTCTGTTTTCAGATTGCGGAGATTTTAAGTGAAAGAATTTTAAGAGACAGGCTTGTGCAGAAATTAGAATTATATCAAATTAAATTAATGAGTCATAAAATAATGAAAATAAAAGTATGCATATTTGGAGGCATGGTGAAGCAAAATGTTAATTCCGACCAAACGCATTGATGATTACCTCCACGGGATGCCCACCAATTTTTTTTTTTTATCTTTTAATACAAAAATCTCGGCTCATGGAAGAGCGAGGTGACAAGGAACAACAAGGTAACGTACTGACGGTGGGTCAGTGTGGAAGGTGGTGTAGGCAACAAGGGAATGAGGGAATGAGGGTAGGAAGAAACCTCTAAGTCAGAACTTTGGGTTAGGTCAGACGAATGGGCACAGAAAATACTATGTGGAGGGACGAGGGATGACATCAGCCCAAGTATACACAAATATATACTGTCGAATTGGAAATTTTTGCACGATTAACTTTTTGTGCTGAGCGATATGAAAACGTGCTCGCGTGTTTGGTTTGTTTTTAATTTCGCGGAGAGTGCACAACACATGACCATCTCAACAACGTTAACCGTGTGAAACCCTCAGCGAGCGTTTACGTCGGGGAAAATAACTTGCAATGTGTAACCAGAACTGTAGAGAAACAGGCATCAAAACATACTTTATTCGAAACCAAGGTTTACGAACATGGTGCAAATCATGCGGAACCGACGAAATACGGAATACAAAATACGACGGGAAAGTACGGTGAAGCATATCAAATCAATAGTTACTTGAATGCAGATGTTAGTAAGTTCATGGTGTCCTGGAGCATTGCACATTTTTTATTCACTCCAACCTCCGGCCTCAGCATCGCCGTCTCCACAAACTAGTACAGGACTTCCGCATGGACCAGCTTTTAATATTTCCTTGTTACAGGCACAGGCAGACAGTGCATCAAGCCCTGCTATAACGAAGCGTGCAGGGTTCAGGAAACACTGAAGTTTGTCCGCTTTTGAAACTGGCTTCAAACAACGAAGTATATCTTATATTGAATGTAGACGCTGAAGTAGTGTTGTAGTTGCGAACCGCATAGCCCTACGCGATGCCACACGTGCTGACCAAGCACGTTGCTTGCTACTCCCTACGGCGAGACAAGCAGCTGTATCCTTACGATGCATACATACATTCCTTGTGCGATCTGGTACTGTAATCTCTCCAAAAAGGCAAATATATTCACGTGTTGTTAAATTTGTGCTTCTCCGGTACTTATAGTGTCCAACTTCGAAAGTTGGACACAAAAAGAAAAGGAATGAATGTAATAGGAAAAGAAAATAAAATGATCAGGCTCAGGGGAGGGGAGAAAACACAAACCAGTAAGTCAGACGAAAGATGAGGGTTGGGTTTGAAAGGGTTAATGGGAGTAATAAAGAGTGGAGATGAGGATAGGGGATCGCGTGATATGGCGGTGGACAATCTGCTTGAAGCTCTGGTGGGAAATGGTATTGAACAGTCTGAAGAAAGTGGCTCCACATTCTTTTGTAGAAATGGTGAAGTGGTGTCACAGTTTCTATCGTGTTCCATGTTTATGTCACTTCTTATGAGACCACAAAGCATTTAAAATTAAAATGTGATGTTTTATCATTATACTCGTATGAAGCAACATCATTAAACATGCCTGGTGTTGGCTTAATGGTTAGGGTGGTGGGCTTGGGATCCCAGGGTCCTGAGTTCAAATCCCACTCGGCCACTGAATGTGGGGTTGACTCAGCCTGTCATCCTTCCGAAGTCGGCAAAATGAGTACCAGCTTGCCAGGATGATCGAGTCATTTGAGTATCCTGCGTTGGAGTGGTGACCCGTCCAGGATTGTGCCCAATAGCCCAGGAGACTGCTTAGGCAGCACCGCCGCTCTGTACAAAGTATGGTCCCAATGGATGGATGGATGGATGGATGGATGGGGTGAGGGGTGGCAGAGTGCAAGGGCGACATGTTGTGGAGAGGATTCAAAATCAAGGTACTGAAAGGAGGTTAACTACACATGCAGCATAATAAAATACATGGAAGTCCAACAGAGGATAAATAAAACCAAGACTCAATGACACACCAACCTTCAGGAGGATGGTCCCACAATGAGGTGGAAACATGGCCAAGGCACACAAAGCAGTTGTCACTTACGAACCTGAAACAACTCGTTTCCACACTTACTTTTTCAAAACTGTTTACAACTTAACAATTGGTTGGGATAAACAAAAGTTAGTGCAAGTACATTACAACGTGTCCGCAGCCCATTTTGAATATCATGCATATGTTGGGGCATAGCCCAAATCAAACCCAAACAAACCCAAATCAAATGTGGTTTGCCCAAGAAAGATCATGGCTGATAATGAGACCCAGGAGTTTGAATTACTGAACTTCCTCAAGAGGATTGGTAAGAAAATAGATAGGAGGGTCTGCCAGAATGTCCTTTCGGAGAGAGATCGTGCGGTAATAATCATTATGTGACTCCATCTGTGTCTGACTGCTTCACCAAGTCAGGGGGTTTAAAAACACACACCATTATATATCATATATGTGTGTATACCATGAAACCCCATCATTTGTGGATTTGACATTCGCGGATCCCGCATATTCGTGGTTCATAAAATGTGACCTGCTTTTACATTCGCGGCCCTGTGCTTTGCGTATTCACAGTGTTTGTGGGCGTACAAACTATCTCCCACCAGCCACGTGTATAAAACATTTCTAAAACCAGAAGGACATTCGGTAGAGCGCATACCGCCGCCGCATAATGCCTGATCCACGAGAACATATCTGGCCCAATTAATTTTTGAGATATCATGCTATACAGTCCTATATCGTTTTTGGCCCGAATCTCTCAATGGTGAAGAATCACTTGAAAAAATAAATAATTCTCGTATCCAGATCCGGATTCGGATCTTCAGCAAAATCGAATCAGTTAGTCCTTGTGACACACCTAACATGTCCACCAAGGATTTGAACTCAGGATCCGAGGATCCTGGGATCCCAATCCCACCACCCTGAAGCCGACACCACGCACACACACATGGTTGTATGTCGGTAGTGAAGGTAAAGTATATACTGTAAATATATAATTCAAGGTGGTCCGTTAGTAGTGGATACGGTAAAGTGCATATATATATATATATATATATATATATATATATATATATATATATATATATATATATATATATATATATATATATATATATATATATATATATATATATATATATATATACACAATTTGAAGTGTGATGTTGGTCACAGTGATGGAAAAGTTTATAAAAATATAAATTTATAAATAATCCAAAGTTGCCAATGGCAGGAGAGAAGGTAAAGTGCATATAAATAAATAATGGTCCCCAAAAACCTGTACTATTCGATCCAGTAAAATGTTGAGAAAATTGTTGAAACTTGGAAATAAAATTGGTGTCCATCAACTTGATTCCGACCCCAAAAATCGATGAATGACGTGCACACGCCCATGGTCGATATTATTGCACACATGCGCTGAATATAAAAAACATGCATCGGCATTCTTTCGTGGAGGCTCCAGAAGGACGCACGGACAGGCTGACATGGTTTGGGACTACAAAATACTTCCTCCCCTATGGCGTCGGGCATGTTTGCACAAACGTCAAGGGTGAGTCAGAGGGAGGGGAGTGATGAAAAGAGAAAAATAAAATGAGCTTGCCAGCATCTGATAAGTGGGGAAGATAATAAATAGGTCAGGAAAAGAGCACATCTCACACTTGATGGCGACAGGGTACAAACAAAGCGCCATGGGCGGTGAGGATGAATGAGCAGTCACCATTTGTTCGTCCTGGTCACGAGTGGTGGTCTCTGCACCCGTCACACTGCAAGTGCTGCTCCCCATCAGCTCTTCACTATGTGCTGTCTCAGAACCCCATGGCCATGTGTGCGTGTGTGCGTGTGTGTATGTGTGTCATATTGGTTTTATAGAAGTTCCTCCCACAGAACAGTCCCAAATATATTGAAGTGAGACGTTGGGGTGGTTGGTTGGGGGTGGGGGGGGGTAGCGGGGGAGTGGCTGATATAATCACATTATCCAGTATTATGATGGGGGAGGGGGATTAACCAAATATAATCCGTTAATTAAAGATTGCTAAACGGTACAAACTAAAGTAACATAAAAAAACATAGCATCAAGTGTGTGCTTCGTGCTTAAAAAACAAACAGTTTCTGCAACACTCATCAAAGTATATCAACAACATGAAGATATTGATCTCAAGAAGGACATATACATCCTCCCTGCTCTTCGTTCCAGCAAACACTTCAGAACAAAGAACAAAGACAACGGAACAAATAGGGACAAACAAAGAACCACTTCAAAATGATGAATAATAGCAATCTCGACGCAGCTATAAACAGTCACCCTAATGTTCCACGTGTAGGGCAAAGCATCAATGCGCACGCTGTCCATCGCATGGACATCAACTAGGCTTTGGTAGATGCTAAACATCCCATGGAGTCTTTTGTGAAGAGTGGGCGATTTATCGCCAGCACCCTGAACAAATCCCAAATTCCTTCACTCAATGTGCAGAGGCACAGCCACACCGAAGTGATGATGCAACTTGCATGCCAAAGTCAGAAGAATCCAACCACAGTTCAACATGCTTTCGCCAACAACACAAGGAGGACAACAACCAAAGAAACAAAAACGCCCATTGGGAATCACAACTTGATAGGATCACGTTCGTACAGCACTGGATTACAATAAATAAATTAATTGATTAAAAAGACATCGAAAGCGCAACATGCACAAGGCAGCCTTCCATGTGGCTACGCCAGCCAGGAGGAGGACAGAATAAAAAAGCGACGGGGGGAAAAAAAAAATCTGCCTTTGTGGAAGAACTTCAATGTACTGAGTCACCTTCCCTGAGAAGCTTTGATAAATCGATCTCACAATAGGGCAATGCATCAAAAAATGCACAGGAAGCAGTGGAATTTGATCCTGCTCATAGCCAGGAGTTTATGATTCATTTATATTAAAGGGATTTTTTTTCTCTGCAAATTATTTAAGGCAGCTGCTGCTAAGAATGTGCAGAGTTCCGCCCGTGATTACGGGTTGTGCCAATAAGTTGAAGCGTTAATGGAGTGATGTGTACTTACTGTGCACCAATGAGCATCAGGAAGGAACGTGCTAAATGCGAGACCTGAGAGGACGAGATAAAACGGCTCAAGCAGACACGTTCGTTCGCAAACGGACCCAACGATAATTTCACCGTTTTGCTATTTATTTATCTTTTTAACCCAGCAGCGCAAATTTGGCGGGAACTATGCAAACTCAATAAATCTACAAATGGAGCAAGCACCATTCTCTGTGAAATCTACATTTAGATGGCCATCCACTGAGAGAAATCAAGGTGTTTCCAAAGGAAGTTTTGCCTGAAGTATAACAGAAACACAAATTCTTCATATTCTACAGCCAGCGGTTCCCAAGCTTGCGAGGCCATTGACGAGGGCCCACGGGGAATGGCATCAGGGAAAGGAAGCAACATTAGGCTGCTCACATCATGAAATGATTTTACACGCTGCGATTCACCGCACGACAGAAGCAACCGCTCGTGGAAGGCCGTGATTCATCCTGCCCATGTCCGTTTCTCCTACATACCAAGATATTAGCAAAGAAGAGACCTCTGCTCGAAATGGCAGGGTGTCACAATGATAGGCTGACAAGGTGGTCCGTAAAGTGGTTTTTTTGACGTTCAGAAGAGGAGATGATTGGAACACCCAAAATGATTGAGAACACTTCTCGATGCCAATGTCGAATTACCGGTGTCCAAAATTTCAAAAACTTTGCCTTGAATGCAAGACAACAACAAGGAATGCAGATCAAATGGACTTCCGTCCCCTACACAAACACACAGCCAGAGCCAAATCTCTCACGAAACAATGTTTTGATTATCTGCTGGGAAAACACGTCAAGACGATGCACAAAAATGGGAGATGAAACTTGTGAACTGCCCACTCATTCTTAACAAGAGGGTGAGTGAACAATTTCAAGGATGCTCTCCTCCATTAAATGTACCTTACCGTTGAGTAGCTGTGCTATCCGTTTGGATGATGGATGGTCCTTCAGGATATCCAGTGCTTTCTTGTTTTGTTTATCTTTTATATTCACATCAATACCTGGAAAAAAAAAATATATATATATATATATATTAAATAAATCTCAAGACAATACATATATATATATATATATATATATATAATTATATAATTTAATTTTCATTATTTATTTACATTGGGTCAACAAGAAACTCATGAGCATGTTGTACTGTCCCACTGCTTCACAAGTAAAATTTTGAGAAATCCAAGCCCAATATATTTCATGACGAGGCCTATCCCATTCAACCTGCAAAAATGGATGAATTCAAGAACGTTTCAGCCAAAACTCATTTGCTCTTTTTCATGTGCAACATGCTCCTCGAAATTGGGAAGAAAATCCCTCTATTTCACGCTGCATTTCCTCAGCAGTTTAATTAGCTTGTCACGAGTCCCAACCCCAGCGGATTGCACACTCATCGTCTGAAAGAATGCCATTTTTTTTTACTGCCAACTGTTTCATAATGGTTAGCTTAATAGAACTGTGCAAGACAACACGACAGATGTCTTGCAAATGATGACAAGCTTCCGGCATAGTCATAATTTCATCACTTGCCATTTCAAACGGACCAAAATGAAAAACCGGTTCGAGCACTACAAAGTCGATCCGATTCACTAACTTCCCGAAAGATTATCAGTGGGGGAACTATTCTAATGTTAGGAGAAACTCAAACATAAAACCCAAAATCGAACATTCTGGGGACAGCATATTGGCAGCTGAGAAGTGCGGATTGTATTCTTACATGCAAGCTTTGTATTGTACAAGACATTAATTTAATCCTTCTGACATTGCTTCCCGTTTCAGAGTATGGTTCCATGAGTTGGCTCTGTCCTACAATTAGGGGTCATGTTAAAATTGAGCATCGAGCAGTCTTCAACGTTTCATGTGAGGATTTGCCAGCTCCAAATAAATACACAAACACACGGTGGCTGTGTATGGAAACGGTGTGCCCTCGTGCTGTGCAGTCGCTAAATATCAACGCAAGTTTCCTGAAGGTAACCGCAGGTCACAATAGTCAGCAGATTCGACCAACCAATAAACTGTTGCACACACAAATCGAGGCATTAGCCAATGGAAGGATGTCGCATTATTGAGGTTAAAAATGTCCACAGAACTTCTAATTATTTAAGAGAATCATCCGCAACAGGCATTTCGACAACCATCCGCAACAGGCATTGCGTGTCCAAGGTTTCAGCAATGGCTGGCCTCACGTCGCAAGCTATTCTCACTATTCAATGCATATCCATCTGACGTAACCCACTCATCTAGTAACGAATGACCAAATGCGGTTTCGCCGCTGGAAGCCCGAAGCCAAATTGGCATCTGTGCAATGCAATCCCTCTGCCGGCAAGATCATGCTCTCAATTACCTGGGATGCCAAGGAAATCCTGCTGAATGACAGCATGTCAAAAAACTACAATCACAAGAGAAAACTTCGCCAAGCTCATGCAATCATTGCGGCGAGAAATGAAAGACAAATGCTGAAGGATGTTGGCCAAAGTGTTTTCCTCCTTCACAACAGCATGTCTGCACACAAAGCCCACGTTCAAGCTTCTGAATTACCCCTCCCTCCCCATACAGCACGGACCTATCTCCCGGTAACTCTTATCTATTTTGACATTAGAAGTTCCATCGATGTTGCCAATGATTTGCCAACAACACAGAACAATTGGAAAACGTATTTTATTGCGACAGAAAGTTTGAAGGACAAATGGAGAAGTGAACTCAAGTCAAGAGACAACATGTTTAAAAATAAAAGTTGGCCTGTCAAGAAATATTGCATTTTGTTCCTAAAACATTTTTGAACGTCCCTCATAACCTTCCCGAGGACAATCTAGTTTAAGGAATACTTTAAAGCTGCATGCTCTGTCTCAAACAAGATAGGGTGGAAAAAAATCTGATTTCGTTTTTTTCCAACTTTACTTCTTCACAAATTCTCTTCTTCTTTTTCTTTTTCTTCTTCTTGCATATGGCAGCTTGGCTGCCGGGTAGCAATCGTTTTATTGGGGCACAACTGCCGCTGATGCTGTGCCCTTGTAGCAGTACACTGGTACTTATTTTGCCGACCTCGGAAGGATGACAAGCCGAGTCAACCCCACCTGGTGTTAATTCAGCAGCAAATGGGGCTCAAACTCAGGACTCTAAGATCCCAAGCCAGCCAACCTAACCGCAAAAGCAACACTCGGCTTCAAAAAAATTGTTACAATCTTATCAAGGAATCTCTGAATAGAAATATAATTCGACTAAATCGTACCCGCATCATGGATTAAATGCCTAAAAATAATCGCCTGCTTGGTTTGCAAAAGAGTTTGTCCATGAGCACGCAATAATGAAATGAAAACAAAAGATTTCCATTCACAAAGCCAATTCGAAGATGTCTGTGGTCAGACGTTAAATACATACCCGACTGGAGCAGCAACCGCACTACTTCTTCTTTTCCGTAGAGTGCTGCCTCATGCAATGCGCTCCCATTCTCACTCTGTCATCACAGAAAACAAGTCATGATCAACTTCAAAAAAAAAAATCTGTTTCATCGATTAGTCTTCCTTCTTGTTCCTAAATGTATCCGCTTCGGGACGCAACACTGGCCACTTTGTTTTTCCCTGGATCAAGATCACTTCATTGGTGTACATCAAGGGGGCATCGATTTATTACTTATCCTCATCAGGTCTTTTGACACAAATTGTCAAAAAACATTTTAAACCTAATTGAGAAATTAAGAGACAGAAAGATGAGAAAGAAGATGAAAAAAATGAAATTAAAAAAAAAGAGAACGAGTAGGGGATGGAAATGGGATGGGTTAAACATAAAAGGAAGAAAGAGGGAAGTGTCATTCGTTTAAACATGTCAAAAATTGTAATTTGTTTGCACACAAAATAAATAGATTGATTCTAACGTACAACTGAAGACTTTGTATTTAAACATGAAAACTTTTCTTTGCAAGATTCAATGATTATTCTTATTGAATCGTTTAAATAAACCCTTTCACAATTGTTATCGTTATTCCATACTCTTCACAGCCAAAATCCACCACAAACCACAGATAAACAAGGATTCATGAACACAAACACCCTGGAACAGATCTCAAAGAATTTCAATTTGTATAAAATGATGGGGGTTTGAAGAAAACCAAAGCAAAATTAGAGAGTTCATGGAACTCATTGTGAGTTCATATTGAGAAGCCATCGGTGTGTTTGGCAGCGAGGCAGGTATCAAGATATAAATAAACACCATGTAAAACACCTTAGCCAACGCAGTCTTGAGGGGGGAGGGGAGGGGGGGAAGACAGTCAAGGTCTGCGAATGGAAAATTTCATTGGTCGTGATGACGTAAAAGGTCATAATTTTTGGCGAAGTACTGCTAAAAACGGAAGGCTTTTGAAAGCGCCAAAGAGGCGATTTGTGTTCCACTGTGTCAACTATCTAATTCAATTGAAAAAAAATAAATAAGATTTTAAAGGCTGTAAAAATAAATAAATATATATATATATATATATATATATATATATATATTTATATACAGTCATGCGCCGCATTATGACGTTTCGGTCAACGACGGACCGCATATACGACGGTGGTCCCATAAGATTATAATGGAGCTGAAAAATTCCTATCGCCTAGTGATGTCGTCGCCGTTGTAGCGCTGCCAGTCATATAAAAATACAGTATAGCACATACAATTATGTACAGTACATAATACTTGATAATGATAACACACAACTACAGCGTGGCCCCATTATAACGCGATCGTTGAGGTCCATAAAATGTCATCGCAGAAAAAGCGGGGTTGCGCTAAATGGGGATTCAAGAAAATCAGCGTTCAGACTGACCCAATGTTGACCAAACATCCTAAAACACCCCGATTTTCACCATATTTGACCCGTTTTTTTGCACGTTTACCTTCCAGCAAGTAAATTACCTTTTGAATTAAAGAATTCCACGAATAAATCGTCGTTACAGTCGAAATTAAAACACAAACTTATTTTTAATAAAGCTTTTTATGTTGTTAAAACATTCACACTGTTCCGAAAATATATCACACAACTGACAGGTGCTCGTCTCTTCATTTGTAAACGAGAATGGGCACTCGGTAGAGCGCATACCTTTGCCTCCGCTACTTTTTTGTTCTTGGCATGAGAGTGGGGGGAACAGAACAGTGAAAATTTTGGTGTTGGTTTCATGCAAATCGGTTTTGATTTGACCGTGTTATGACAAAAACCGCATATTTTGAAAGGTCGTGACCCCACTGACCTATGACCCCCAACCGCTAGCAAGGGTAACATGACGTAATTGTGTAATGTCGCCCATCACAAGATTGGGCAATGAATTCTGAACATTTTGGCATCGGTTGCATGCCAATTAGATCAAAATTGACCGCGCTATGGTAAAAATACGAATTTGACCTTTCCGTGACCTTGACCTTTGACCCGATCGCTCCCAAAATCTAATCAAATGTTCCTTGGATAATAACCCATCATCCCACCAAATTTCAAGCGATTTGGTTTAATACTTTCTGAGTTATGCGAATAACAAACAAACACACACACACACAAACAAATAAATAAATAAATAAATACACAGCGACCAACAAATAACCTTTCGCAGAATGCGAAGGTAATTATAACATCGATGCAATGATTATTTATTTATAAAATCCAAACGCTATTTATCCACCTTTCTGCAATCGATGCGAGAGGAGATTGTAAGCTGCTGCTAACAACACACATGACCGTCATGAACAGCACAAAGGTAAAAACTAACGAGTCTTCTGTCGATCTTGGATATGTGTTACAATTGTCTACAGTATTCAGTACAGTAACATTCTGTACAGGTTTGTAGCTGAGGAGCAACAGGCTACACCATATAGCCGAGGTGTGTCGTAGGCTATACCATCTAGGTTTGTGTAAGTACACCCGATGTTCGTGCAATGACGACATCGCTTAACGACGCATTTCTCAGATCGTATCCCGTCGTTAAGTGGCGCATGACTGTACATGTTTTTCCGGAAGTTTACCGCCATTGATGCAGCTACTTTTACACCACCTTATTTAACACGTCACGAGTCGTTCGTGCCTGTTGTTGGTGTCCTTTATCACGTACTGAAAACAGTTTCCTGCTTGGAATGATTTTAAATTTTGTTTGACTGCCACAGAGGAAGACAGAGTTTAAAAAATAAAAATTAAAAAAAAAACTCACTCTTCTCTATGTAAGTACGATCAGGACGAGATTCCGTACAATTTGCCAAATTCAGTTAGTGAACAGCTAAAATGCTGATTTGTGTTCCGATTGCGGTTGAAAATATAACATTCTATTTAAATCAAGTAATTTCTCCAACATAAAGTGACGTTTGTAGACATGCATACATACATGCAAACACAAATGGCTTGACCAAGCTTTTCGATTGGTGCGCAAGGGGTAAAGAACACCGACATATTCCTCAATACAAAACACAGCTCAGAAGGCCAGAAAAGACCGCCAGCTATGGAGTGATCCACTTTTATCACTGCGCCACCAACTAGTATTCAAGTCTTGAGCGTTGTGTACAAGCAACTCCATTTCGGCAAAATTATCAGACACTAGAGGGACCCGCTCCCTATGGCAGCGGCCAGGGGGGTTATGTTATTATCCCTCTTCAAACGTGTAATTCAAAACAACTCACAGCATTGGAAAACGTGGGGAAAGGAATACCGTACTGTAAAGGGTACGGACTTGTAACCCCCCCCCCCCACACCCACGCTCTCCCACCTGAAGCAGCAAGGCACGATACACATTTACATAGATAATTTGCACCCCTCCCTCGAAACTGGCAAAGATAAAAACACCCCTATGCACCAATTGGGGTCATGCTGATCCTATGTAGCAAGTCTGGATGGAATCGGTCCAGAACTGTAGGAGAAGCAGTGCGACTGACCAACAAACACAAACTAGAAGGGCATTCGCTGGAGCGCATACCTCCGCCACGTAATGCCTGATCCACGAGAACACATCGGGCCCAATACATTTTTGAAATATCATGCGATGCAGTCCTATATCGTTTTTTTTTTTGGACCCATCTCTTAATGGTGAAGAACCACGTTAAAAATTAAACAATTCTCGTATCCAGATCCAGATTCGGTTCTTCACCAAAATTGAATCAATTCGTCCTCGCGACACACCCAACCTGTCCACAACTTTTTGAGATATCCTGCACACAAGCAAACAAACAAACTGACAGACTCATAGGGGTAAAAACATAACCTCCTTCACCTTTGGTGGTGGAAGTAATTACAGCAAGGGCTCAAACACCCTGTTCATGCCGACTGCATACCATCAAGGAAGGAACACATCATGATGACATGATAGGCGTAAGGGAAACGTTACATGAAAACCAGGCACCCAGAGAGAATGACGATAATCCATTGAAGACCCAATAAGACAAATGTATGGGGTTAATAAACGATCGAGTTTCACCACAAACACATCAATGTCAGTCGAGGTACAATAACCACATTTGTATGACCAAAGGTAAATAATGCATTGTTTCTAAAGTTTGTGGCTCGACCCAGTTAATGTACACCACCCCCCCCCAACAACCACCCCCATCTGTGCAGGTTGTACCTCAAAAACATGAAATGTCGAATTTATTTCCATTTTAAAAATATGCTTTTGTAAAAGAAAATATCTGAAAGATTTCATCAATAATTGAAGAGCAAAAACAAACAAACAAACAAAAAAAAACACAATACTTTTGAAAATAGTTAGTTTTGACAAGATTCACACTTCTTTTGTCAAAGGGATTCAAAAGTATATTTAATACCAAGAAACCCAAGCTGGCAGGGCAGGATGGCCTCGAGGTATGTATACACACTCGCCGCCAAATCGTCTCATCTGGATTTGAACATCGGCACATCGATAAACTGTCATGTCGCCGTTTCACAGGGAAGGAGATTCATCAACGTGCGTGTCGTCCCTTGGACGGACGTTAAAATGGCCGTCCCGTCTGGTGACGTCGGTTCGTGAAAGTGAAAGATCCCTTGGTGTCTTTCGTAAAGAGGCGGCGAGTTATTGCCGGCACCCTGAAGAAATTCCAAACACCTGCCCAAATGGGCAGGGGGCACCGCATCAGCAGCACGGTCCCGTCTCGGTAAATGATGGCACCAGCAGGCTGAATTCAGACGTAATCAAAGTTCTGTACGTCTTCTCCAAGCACCCGACCGGCGGAACAAATCCAAAAAATAAATAAATAAAAATTGTAACACATTTTACGCGTCCTCCCCAATGGTGATTGCTTTAACAAAGCTTCATTTTAAAAGGTTTCAATACGTGCCAGTGATTGCATTTTTTTGGCATTTGCCCTTTTGACCCTGCCCCAGAGGGCAGGCCAAAATGATACTGCTCATACACCTTCTTGCGAGGAAAGTAACCTCCCCGACTCAAACTGATCATTCCCAGGACTTTAAAAAAAAATTCAATCACTTTAAATAGCATAATAACACAAAAGAAGGGGCATCGGCGCCCCCAGCTTCAGTCGGAACGAGACAGGCCAGGAGTTGGAAATTCCTGAAGAGTAGGAAATGCCATCTAAAAATGGAATCCTCCCTCTCATTCTTAATTATTTTTTTTAAACATCCAAAAAAGGAGAACATTTTCTCGAAACACCAAAAGGCTGACAAAGCAAGAACAAATAAAATTTGCCGACTATTAATCACTCACCCTCATGTTCACGTCCATGCCGGCTTGCAGCAAGGTCTGAACCACGTGCTTGTGGCCATTCCTCGCGGCCAGGTGCAGAGGCGTGTGCTGCAAAACCGTTCCACCACTACTCATGAGCTCAGGGTGCGCTGTAATCAACATTCTGACAACGTGGATGCGACCGTAACAAGCTGCCAGGTCTAGCGGTGTCTGAAAGTGGCTGTTGCGTAGTGTTGGGTCGGCGAGCTCCTCCAGTAAGACGGACACGACATCCGCATTGCCGTGCTCGGCAGCACAATGGAGGGCAGTCTCGTGCTTGGCGTTCTTGTTCGAACATGACGGCAAATGAAGAAAGGGACCAGGGATGAGGGCAGATGCGAGAATATGAACCAATGAAGGTGCCAAGCAAATATTATAAGAACAAGTGTCAGTGAAGTCATTTGACATTTGCAAAAATCAGAATGAAAACAAGGAATACGAGAAGGGCACTCAGTGGAACGCATACCTCCACCACGTAATGCCTGATCCACGAGAACATGTCAGGCCCAACACATTCTTAACTCGCCTGTTCGAAGAACAGAGAGCTATAGCGATACCCCCGGCGTGAGCGTCAGCGTGAAAATGTTAAAGTTTTTGGTGCAAGTTATTTAGAAGCTTGCCATTCATTTAATATGTGTATGAGGATGCTGATATTTGGCATGGAGGTTCCTTTGGAGTATAATATTGGTGTAGTGAAGTTGAAATTAAAAAATAATTTCAAATTTATAAAATTTTTGACCTGTTTTAAAAACTTAACTTTTTTTGTAGCACATCAACGTTAAAGTTTTTTTCCTTTCCAATGTTTTTATCTACCACACCATTTTTTTACTAATTACAATATACAAATACATATATTGCTTTAAAATTATTTGGATCAGACTTCACTGCAATGCTTTATAAAAAAAAATATTATTAGACGAGTCTTTTAAAAACGAAAAATGTATAAACAGGCGAGCATTGGGTGGCTTTGACACCAACTCTCTGGTTGAAATATCATGCTGTACAGAACTATATCCTTTTTGGCCCTTTCAATGGTGAAGAAGCATTTTAAAAATTAAATAATTCTCATATCCAGATCCGGATCTTCACCAAAATCTAATCATTTCTTCCTTGTCGCACTCCCAACGTGTCTTCCTTGTCGCACTCCCAACGTGTCCACAAAGTTTCATCCGAATCCATCTACAACTTTTGGAGATATTGTGCTATATATCATTTTTGGCCCTATCTCTCAATGGTGACGAATCACTTTTAAAATTCCAGTAGTCGGATCTGGATCCGGATCTTCACCAAAATCTAATCAGTTCGTCCACGGCAAACACCGAACCTGTGCACAAAATTTCATCTGGATCCGTTCACAACTTTTTAAGATATCCTACACACAAACAAACAGACAGATAAGGGGTGAAAACATAACCTCCTTCACCTTTGGTGGCGGAGGTACAAATGAGAAGGATATATTATGAACAAAAAACACAAGTATATGTAAGGAAAATGAAAAACAAACAATTAGACACAGCAAAAGGCACTTCTCCACATATTGTTGCGAATCTGGAAGCCATGAGCACACAACATACAGGTCCTATAGATCAGTTATATCGGTAAGTACACGCGCACAAAAGATCTGGATTTTTAACAAGGGTGCAAAAAAAAAAAGGGATATAAAAACAAATAAATAACGATTTTATCAGTACAAGAACAAAATTCGAATTTCATGGGTTACCCAGAGAAGCCGTGGTAAGATGAGTCAACAATGAGTTCGCACAAAAGAACAACGCTTCAAAATCCACAGGCAATGGAATGCAAAGGAAAGACACGACGAGGCATTCATTGTGTGACAAGTTTACATTCTCAAATTCACCGGTCACACGACTTTCACCATTCATCGCCCGAAGGCACCACTCACAAAACTACACTCTGACGAAGAAATGTCACATACTGTTAACACTTCAGTTTATAAAAAATAAAAACACATCATTTACAGACCTTTGCATTGACATAGGGATCAAATGGACCATGGCGTTTAATTTCGCACGAGTCATCTTGGTTCTGCGAAAGGCATGCAAATATGCACAATGCAACATCGGGCAGAAAGCACAAGAGCAACCATACGGTTAATGCAGCAAGAAATGACAAAAGAAAATAAAATCAAACAAAAGAAAAGTGCAAACGAACAAAAATAAAATCACGAATCAAGCAGCAGAGCAACTTTTAGACTCATCTCAAAGCAAGATGTACTCTAACTACGCAGGGCCGAGTTTGTGAAAACATTACGAGCAAAGTGAAATAATCTCGTCACAAGTCTGAGAAACTGCAGCAGAAGGATGAACGGTTTACAATTCTTCATGATGAAACAGAACAAAAATTCCTCGGTGCTGAGTGTCCCTAAATAAATCAGGGCAAGACATTTGCGTTGTTGACGCGTCGAGATTAGGACTGCGGGGAGTCAACGCTTCCGCTACGCATTTTATGCAATTCACCTGATCATTTATCTTATGAGAAGGGCCATGTTGAATCAAAACTCGGACTATTTCCACGTCACCCTTCCACGCGGCTAGGTGCAATGGAAAACATCCTTTTTCATCGGCAATATTGGGGGAAGCTTCGTGTTGCAGGAGTTTTTGAACAATTTCTCTGCAAAGAAAAGCATAAAAGCCAGAATGATGCGAGACATGCAAAACGGCATGCATACGACATGACAAGGCATTTTTTTTTAAAAAAGGAAATTAAAAAAAAAACAAAAAAAAAATAAGCATTCGAACAAAGAAGTTTTCAAAGTAACAGTGATAATAAAAACAACATGGAAGACTTCCACATGAGAGGCAACAACTTTTTTGACTATACTTCACACATCCCCCCCCTCCCCATCCGCTACCTCCTCCCCCACTCCCCTCCAGGCCCAACCACTCATTCCATTGCTCACGAGTCCTCCCTCCCTGGCTGGATCATATCCCTTTCCCACTTTGACATGAGTGCAGGATTTGTAAATGGTGTCAAAAAGATAGTCGAGGAAACAGGAAGCAGGTCACATCAGAAGACAAAAAAAAAATTAAAACTAAAAAGATAGCAGAAACAACCTCCCTGCCATGAGGAATTTGCACGTCAGACCAATGGGAAGCAATTCCATCCGCAGAGCAAAGACGGTCTTCGAAAAAGTGGAAATGCCCGTGCATATCAAAACACCTTGCACGGAAACCAAATGCAACAGCATTTCAGCAGACGAGGTGCAACCGTACATCAACATTTCCTTACTATACGCACTTGTGCCCGTTGAGCGCAGAGTGATGCAGCGGCGTGAATCCGGAGCAATCCACACAGTTCACGTTGGGCCCACGCCAAATGCTGTGCACAGGATATAATTAAATAAATAAATTTTTATTAAAAAAAACAAATAAACAAATAAATAGTGGGTCCAATCTGATCACGCTTTATCAACATTTTGTTGTTAAACAACCGATATCACATGATCACGTGTTGGCTCCCCATCAGAATCCACCTTGGTATTTCCTTCCTTCGTGCACCCTTATCAACGTCGGAAAGCTGTCATGTCCTCTACTAAAAGCAGTGAGTCAGTTATATGTTGGAGATGATATCACATTGGAGATATCTGGAAGATTAAGCTGGTTATTGTGGCTGGTACAAAGGAGTACGAGCATGTGGTGTGTCGAGAAAATGCACCGCGAGCCGATCAAGAGGCATTACAGGTACAGGTGGATTAAAAAAAAATAATAATTCACTTCATCTGCCTTTCAGTGTGGAAATGATGGCCACAAAAATAAGGCACCCAAACACCTAGACAATAATAATACAATGGAATATTTATCCCCCACCAGATTGCATTGCAAGGTTATGTATTCACATTACGTACGCAAAAAATTCCCCTCAAATTCCACCCAATGTTCCTCCTCCTTTCGCCCTGCAGGGGCTTGAAAAAGAGGAAATCGGATTGAAAGAATGGATCTGCAATGGAGGCACTGCGGGCACTTGTGAACCCTAAAATGGTCGTCAAATGTTTCGGAAAATTATAACCGAGAATGTTGGCAAAGCAACACGATGCTACCGGTCGCAAGTTGGCACACTTCACATCGTTACAGTTAAACGTGAAGTGGGAGGTTAAAATAAATAAATAAATAAATAAATAACGTTTGGACGCAATGTCATTGTTTTTTTCCCCCCAGACAACAATGAACATGTCTAACAGAATGGGTTAGGAAAAAAACATTTTTAAAGAAGAAAAAAAAAAAAAAAAACAGAAAAGGATCGGTGGAGACAAAACACAATTCTCCACATTTTTAAAGGAAGGCAATGTCTTCAACGTCTTCAACGTCTTCTCCTTTACAAATTATACTTCAACCAGCTTTCTATCTAGTGAGTTCCACACAAAGCCCAAGAAAGTTCCTTTGCACTGTTCGACGAGAACCCAAACCTCGAACCTCATCCAGACTGTCATTCACACGTCGATGAATCACAAAATGGAAATGCAAGTTAAAACTGACAGGTATGGAGTATATTGCGGATGCTCGGCTCAAAAAAAGTCTTTCTTTTTTTTTAACTATGGGGGAAACTTATAATATAAGTGGGATAGTTTGATGGAGTCTAGTTTATCAGTCACGTCCGTCAGTTTCGATCAGAGAGCCAGTAGGAAAGAAGCAGAGCCTGCCGGGAATCGAAAATGAACTCCGAGCCATACTGCAGGTGAAATCGAAATATCTCAAATGTGTATCAAACTTCCCAACGTGGGTTTTACTTGTAAAAAAAAAATTACCCCCAGTTGGGGGTGACGGTCATCTCTGAAACTCTGTAGATGTGGATATCTGATCGGCTTAGAATGGCATCGATGTCGTCTTGTCTTTTGGTTCAACGTACAGACGAAAGCCCGGGAATAAAGATCTTGAATTTCAAGGCAGTGTTTTCTTAGGTACTGCACAGATCGGCCACATGACAATTTGCCAACTATGAAGTCACGCGACTCGACAACGAGGACAAATTCGAAAAATACGACCCGACCAGATTCAGATATTGTAGCCAGGGTTCCCACTTATTTTGAGATGTCTTTTTTAAGGGCTAAAATAACCCCTTTTTAAGGACCACATCCTAGAAATTCCAGGGGTAAATTGAGGTGAGTCACCGAGAAATTAACAAAGATAGTAAGTTTACAAAAAATCTATTTTAATAATGAACATACAGAACACAGCAGGAGCTTATTCAGTCGACAAGGCACAATGCGCCACACAGCCAATTGGCAAATTCACTTCACAGTTACTGTAGAATCAGCCAGGAGCAGTCACAAGTTTCCAGATGGCAGCACTCTCAATGTTAATGTGTTGTTATGTTAAAATGTTATTGTAGGTGCTGCCACCTGCAAAGTTGCAGCATCTCCTGACTGCTTCTACACTACAGGACAGTACATTTTGTAAGCTACATGCCATTGTAATATCCAATTAGGACATAGCAGGCAAGGATTTAGCCTTCTCCTCAATTTCTCTTTCAAGAACTTTGAGTTCCACCCGTTTTTGCTTGGCAGAGTGCCTGAGAGCATTTCATTTCACCAGAAGACTGTGGCTAGTTTTGCCACCTTTTGCCTCAGCCTCATCTGCATATTTTTCTGACAATGTGGTCAGACCTTCTATGTCAGTTTCCAACACCTTCTTTCTCTTTTTCAAACCATCCACTTCATCTTCAACCATTTTTCGTTCTCTTTGGATGGCTTCTTGCCCTTTCTTTCTTTTCTCTTCTTCAAGATATTGATGGTATTTATGTCGAGAACTGGAGGCTGAGGATAGCAGTTCCTTTGTGATTTCAACTTTGAGCATTAAACCTACCAGTACAAAATAATCAATAATCTGCCTCAGTGCCACAAGCATGCCTTCACCCAGGTTGTCCTTCTCTATCTGTCTGTTGAGGGAAAAACCCCTCTCAACAGACGCCTGACCACGGGAAACTAACAACACTTTACGAACTAGCCCACACAACTTCTCAAACTTCTTGTTTTTACCCACACATTCATAGAGTAACACATCTACCCTGTCATCTTCAACCTTGAAGTCCTTGAACCAAGACTTCAGTTCACACCTTGCTACATCCTGCAGTAATTCTTTGTAACTCGCAACCAACATATCTACATTATCATCATCAACTCTGTTCAGAGTCAACAAATTTTCCAACAGGCATTTGAATTTGGACTTTGAGTGTTCTTGATCAGTCACCATCAACCTGTGATCCAGAGAAGCCATATTTCTGGCTAAACTATACTTAAGAGGAGACCTTTCAAAGATTTTGTTGATACATTTCCCCACAAATAGCCAACATTCTTCTTTGAACTGAAACACCTGGCGTTCACTGATGACCTTGGTTCTCAGGAGGGACTTCAGTTCACTTTCAGCCTTGAAACCAACTTCAATCTTTTTGTTTTCTACCCTTTCCTTTTCAAGATCCAGCTTTAGCAAGTCATATGCAGCAGAAGTATTTTGTCATGCAACTGGCTTAACACACTTCTCGAACAAATTGCTGACAAGTCTCTCAATATCATGAACAAGAAAGGGACCCATTGGCTTGTCTGTTTGGTACAAGGCTAAAAATGGTTCAACTGCACTGACTACTGACCTGAAAAAAGACAGTTTTGCGACAGATAGCTTATCATTCATTGCACCATACGATATATCGGAAGTTGTTGTTGTTGTATTTTTTTTCTTCTTCTTCTTCCTCTTCTGGTGAAGACAAAACCTTTAGGACGTGGCTCTTGGACACATTTGTCCTTGTTTAGAATACTAGTGCGAGGAAAATGAAACACCCTTCACCAAATAACAGGAAAAATCTGATTTTTATTGACTTTTGAACATTTTCCTGAAATTTAAGGACATTTAAGTACTTAAATTGTACAACTCAGAAATGTTGGACTTTTATGGGTTTTAAGGACCCGTACGAACCTAGTGTACCCTACTATCATAATCGGTTGGAAATTTCGCCGAGATCGGATAATAAATGGCGAAGATAATGTTGAAATTAGCTGATTTACTTTGGAATGTCCTTCAATCGTGTCTAAAGTCATAGCGTCGTGCATCACTCATCGACCCCTACCTACATACCAAGTTTCATCAAGATCGGGCGAAATTTTTTTTCACCGTATCACATCCATGATTTTTCCAACTTTGAAGACACGTGAATCGATAACCAAGACGAATTTCAAAAAACCGGCCCGACCAAATTTAGATATTGTTCCATATTATCAGAATCCAAAGGAATTTCGAAGATCGGATCATAAACGGCGGAGGAGATAGATTTTGAAAATGGACGATTTCGCAACTTTGGAATGACCTTGGCGTTGACCTTAACCTTCATTCGGGTCAAAGATCATACAGTCGTGCATCCCTCATCAACATCTACCCACATACCAAATATCAAGAAAATCGGAAGAAAAAAATGGGGACGTACGTACGGACGGACGGACAGACATCGAGACTGGTTTTATTAGATCATCCCGTTAGAGATGACCTAAAAAAGGTGAATGCAAACATTTGGGGAGACGTTCGCACGTCGTTCATGAAGTCTCTCGGCTCTTCCACGTGCAATTCCGCAAATGCTTGGCTGGTACCTGCCTCTCGGTTCATCTGATGGGCTGGCAGGATGGCCTACGGGTACGCACACTCGCCTGTAAGCCGTCTAGCCTGGGTTAGAATCCCGACCCAGCTATAAACCATCATCCCGGTGTGTCACAGGCAGGGCGATTCGTCAACTTGTGTGCCGTCCCTCCGATGGATGTTAAATGGAAGTCCCGTCTGACAGTGTGCCGTGGTGGACGTTAAAGTTGCCACGGTGTCCTTCGCAGTCAATGATGCTACCAAGCAGCCTTGTGCTGCGTACCAAAGAAGAAGAACAAGAAGGTTAACGTCTTTAAACACCTTCATCCAAACTTTATTCTTTCGTGGAGATTGTTCTTTCTTCATCACACTAGAGCTAACAATGTACGTTATTGAGGTTTTTATCGTCACCAGGAGAAATCGGTCTCGTACTAGTCAGGACAGCAGGGCACCTGTCGGTTTGGCATGCGTGTTGTCAGGTATGAACGCGTGTTGTCAGGTAGGAACGTGTGTTGCCAGGTATGAACGCGCGTCGTCAGGTATGAACGCGCGTCGTCAGGTATGAACGCGCGTCGTCAGGTATGAACGCGCGTCGTCAGGTATGAACGCGCGTCGTCAGGTATGAACGCGCGTCGTCAGGTATGAACGCGCGTCGTCAGGTATGAACGCGCGTCGTCAGGTATGAACGCGCGTCGTCAGGTATGAACGCGCGTCGTCAGGTATGAACGCGCGTCGTCAGGTATGAACGCGCGTCGTCAGGTATGAACGCGCGTCGCCAGGTATGAACGCGCGTCGCCAGGTATGAACGCGCGTCAGGTATGAACGCGCGTCGTCAGGTATGAACGCGCGTCGTCAGGTATGAACGCGCGTCGTCAGGTATGAACGCGCGTCGTCAGGTATGAACGCGTGTTGCCAGGTATGAACGCGTGTCGCCAGGTATGAACGCGTGTCGCCAGGTATGAACGCGTGTCGCCAGGTATGAACGCGTGTCGCCAGGTATGAACGCGTGTCGCCAGGTATGAACGCGTGTCGCCAGGTATGAACGCGTGTCGCCAGGTATGAACGCGTGTCGCCAGGTATGAACGCGTGTCGCCAGGTATGAACGCGTGTCGCCAGGTATGAACGCGTGTCGCCAGGTATGAACGCGTGTCGCCAGGTATGAACGCGTGTCGCCAGGTATGAACGCGTGTCGCCAGGTATGAACGCGTGTCGCCAGGTATGAACGCGTGTCGCCAGGTATGAACGCGTGTCGCCAGGTATGAACGCGTGTCGCCAGGTATGAACGCGTGTCGCCAGGTATGAACGCGTGTCGCCAGGTATGAACGCGTGTCGCCAGGTATGAACGCGTGTCGCCAGGTATGAACGCGTGTCGCCAGGTATGAACGCGTGTCGTCAGGTATGAACGCGTGTTGCCAGGTATGAACGCGTGTCGCCAGGTATGAACGCGTGTTGCCAGGTATGAACGCGTGTTGCCAGGTATGAACGCGTGTTGCCAGGTATGAACGCGTGTCGCCAGGTATGAACACGTGTTGCCAGGTATGAACACGTGTTGCCAGGTATGAACACGTGTTGCCAGGTATGAACACGATTCGAGATGAGGCTGGAAGTAAACGTCGTGCTGAGAATGCACGAAAAAGGAAAGCACATAGCTGTGCAGTTTTGGTGCCAAACCCGCACAGCACAAGCAACTGTAAACAAAGTTTGGGCCGCGCGAACCACGTGCTTTGGGACGGGCTCGACGGGAGAACAAGTTCCGAAGGATGATGAAGTCAAGGAAAACACTTTTATTAACTTCCCCACTCTACCCCACCCCACCCCACCCCCCCCCCCCCCACCCCACTCCACCCTACCCCACCCCACCCCCCCCCCCCCCACCCCCACTCTCCGAACACACCTGGGACTCGGTGATTCACACACCAAAATGGGCTTCCCCGATTCGCATCGCGGTCGCCCTACCTGTGCAGTAGTTCGCTGAGCGGTTGCACGGCCTTGCCGGCGCTCGGAACCCGCTTGCCGCTCAAAAGCTTCTCGACAAGCGCAACTTTCCCCGTCCGAGCCGCCTCCAGCAAATCCTGCTCGCGACCCATGGTGTGCGGCCTTCCCGTCACCTCTCTGGTCCACGCATCGCGGTGACGCGACGGAGCCTCCGCCAACAGGACAAGGACAAATATCCACGGACGTTTCCGACAACGAAACGCTACCGCGCCCGGTCAAGGGTCATAACTAATAACTTCCGGCAACATGGCGTGTGGGGAGGAGCTCTCCCACGATGCTCCGCCCAACCATGACGTCACTTCCGGTATGCCTCTCCTCGAAGAGTTTTTTTTTTCTTTCCTTCAAACAAACGTTACGGCGTGTAAAGTTAACAACGTTCATTTATCCAATAACATGAACCAGTTCCCAATGACAAGAGATCAACGAACATCACTGCATTACATAAACTAGAACCCCTGCCAGGATAAACAGTTTACATTTCGCATCCCACTGTTAGACTGGATCTGGATTCGGACCACAACCACAATCGAATCGTCTTGTTCTTGTCACCTGCTCAACTCATCCGTCTCCGCTTTTTGGTGCCTCCTCCTCAATGGTCGTCGTTGTTGTTTCGTCCAGAGCCTGCGGCTACTGGTTGAATCATTTTCTGGGGGGCAGCTGTCCCGCTGATGCAGTGCCCCCCCCCCCTGTTACCAGTAAGCCGGTACTCATTTTGGCGACCTCTGAAGGATGACGGGATGAGTTAACCCCAGCCGATGTTAGTTCAACGGTTAAAGTCGCACCACAGCAACTTGAACTGAAGACCCTAAGATCTGTGCATCTTTTTGATCGCACGTGTATGAACACCTGACTTGTTCCTATGGATGAAAACACCTACCAAGCAACAAGGAAAAGGACCTTGTTGGATTCCGAGAAATGCATCATATGCCGACCAACACGAGAGGGACCAACAACTTCTGACCCCCAAAAAATGGGATGGCTCAAGACTCTTTATGTGTAAGACAAGTTTGGCTTAATTTACGCAATGACAACGAGCCAAGGTGGCTACCCTGGTTCTCGTGTTCACGGAATTGTCTTTACTCAATCAATTGCTGCCGTAGTTTAAAAACAAAATTGGACCGACTCTCCTGAAGCTCACCTGGATCACTCAAACCCCCTGCAGACTCCCTTAGACCCTAATTTTTTTATTAATGCTGTGAACAAACTTTGGTTCATCATGGGTGATGAAGGTTTTGGTCAAGTTTCATTAAAAAAAAAATCCTACGTGTAGTTTCGAAAAAGAGAGTAAATACCTAATTTGGGGGTCAACTGCCCCCCCTCCCACCATAGACCCCTTTAATGAGCGCAGATTTTGATAAACTTTGGTACGTCATGGGTGATGAAGGTTGCCGTCAACTTTCATCAAAATTGGTTGTGTAGTTTTGTAGAAGAGCAAATACCTATTTTTGGGGGTCAATAAACTCCCCGTAGAACCCCCTTAATGAGTGCAGATTTTGATGCAGTCAATACATTTTGGTACATTACAGATGATGAAGGTTGTGGTTAAGTTTCATCCAAATCATTCGTGTAGTTTTGGAGAAGAGAGGAAATACCTATTTTTTCGTTGGGGGGGGGAACAAAAAAACCCCCTGTAGAACCCCCTTTAATGAGTGCAGATTTTAATAAAATTTGGTACGTCATGGGTGATGAAGGTTGCCATCAACTTTCATCAAAATTGGTGGTGTAGTTTTAAAGAAGAGCAAATACCTATTTTGGGGGGTCAATAAACTCCCTGTAGAACCTCCTTAATGAGTGCAGATTTTGATGCGGTCAATACATTTTGGTACATTACAGGTGATGAAGGTTATGGTTAAGTTTCATAAAAATCACTTGTGGAGTTTTGGAGAAGAGAGGAAATACCTATTTTTTGGTGGTGGGGGGGGACAAAACCCCCCCCCCCGTATAACCCCCTTTAATGAGCGCAAATTTTGATGCGGTCAATATATATCTTCATTTGGCATCAAATATGAAGCTTGGGGCCAAGTTTCATCAAAATCGTGTGTTTGTTTCAAGCGATAATGGTTGAAATGTTTACGAACTGACTCTCACTCACTTACCTACGGACGCTGCTCGATAGCATAAGGTCACTGCACTAAAGTACAGGTGAGCTAAACACCAGGTGAGGTCTGCAATGTAACCAAGTTTGAATGTAAAACGCATGTTCATGCGATGCCCATTTTTTTTGCATCATGCATATTCATGTTCCACACATGTGTCGTGTCGTCTCCGCTGCAGAGGGTGAGTGGGCGCTTCGAGGTCTGGCAGGACGTGTGGTTGAATGTGGAAAAGGCACCGTTTTTACCGTTGCACTTGGAGTGTTTTAGAGTAATGAAAAAAAAAGTGATTTAAACCTCTGCAAGTGATGGTTAAACTGCTTGGAGTATTATATTATTCAATAATCGGGACGTGGAGGCCATTCTAGGATACAGAGAGGAGGGTGAGATCTTTGTAATAGCTTATGTGATCACAGCCAAATTAACACACGTAATGGAGGACAATTGGGAGTAAAATAGGGAGGGGGGGTAGTAACATTATGGGGTGGGGGAGGAGGAATGGGGGTGCTCCATAATCAGCATCCAGCTATTCGTGCCAGCTCGATGCACCACAGTGCTGCCGAACATGGTTTGTGTAATGGGGGCTCCATGGCCATGGGGGATTAATAGTAAAAAAAATTATCTTTTATGGATTATTCTATTTATGGTGGATCTTTGGGGGTGGGGGACAGCTTGAGTGATCATGATGGTGTCGGCCCTATGGGGAGTTAATGATGAAAAAATGAAGTTATTCGCCTTAATAGATTTTGAGATTTATGGGGAGGACTTGTAATAGAGAGAAGGGTGATCCATGATTTAACTGCTTTAATTGATTCTAACGAAACTTTTCAAAGATAGCGTAAGCCTCATGGGGAGTAGAATGAGGGGAGAGGGGGGAGTGGAGGTTTTGGGAAGGGGGTAAGGGTTAGAATTGTGTTTGTTGTCTTGAGAACAGTGGGGGTGTAGCATGTGGACCCCCTCCAGCGCTTGGCACTTGTTGTAGCTTCAATCCACATTGCCCACGTTTTGCTTCCATACATCAACACCAGTCTGATACAGGCTTTATAAACTAACTTTCACAGGTGATGGAATGTTTGTGTACTTCATCAGACCACTTTAGTTGTCTCCTCTTATTCCAAACTGACTACATTCTTCATCTAAAGGGATAATCCTGCTCCTAGTGATGCCTCTATAATGTCTCTCAAGGTAACGGAAACCTTTGACCTTTTTTAAATGAAATTCTGACCTCAAGGGCATTTATTTTTGTTCTTCATCTTTCCCTTGAAATGACTGATCTTCAGTTCTTTGACATGTATGATAATAATCCCAGGTTTTGTTACCAAATTTCCAGTCTAAACCACTGCATCACTTTCTGGAGTGTTGGCAGCTGGAAACGGAGCAACAAGCGAAGATGATGTTTCATAGATGGAAGGAGCGAGACAATGGAGAATAAAGGATTTCAAGTAGATGTGGGTAAAACGAACTTTTTTATGGTGAGTGGTGAAGAAAAAGAAAAGAAGGATGCTGCTCCTTTTAGTAATGGATGTTGTTGGTCAGTGTGGGAGTAGAAATGGTTGTAAGGACTTGAAAGAAATGGAAATAGTTAGGAGGTATCCTAACAAACAAGTATGTGCTACAGTAAGGACAGCAAAGTCACTCGTATATCTATGTAGCCTGTGTAAGGCCAGCACTATTGGATGACAGTGAAACTTGGGCCATGGATATGGAAGATGAAAGGAGAATAGAAACAATAGAGTCGAGGATATTGAGATGGATGTCTGGTATTTCATTGAAAGATAAACGGCGAAGTGTAGTTCTTCCACATATGCTAAATCTTTGCAGGATAGATATCGAAATGAGACAGAGAAGGCCTAGATTGTTTGGTCGTGGAACAAAGACACAATGTGAACTCACGAAGAGAATCAGGCCATATGCAGGATTTTTGATGGAGAGGCGGTGCATAGCTTCAACAAGTTGGACTGCTGAGAGCATGGTCGCGCCGCACCACCATGCCTGTTGCTGGATGGGATGCACACCGCACCATCATACCTGTTGTGGGATGGGATGTACACCGCACCATCATACCTGTTGTGGGATGGGATGTACACCGCACCATCATACCTGTTGTGGGATGGGATGTACACCGCACCATCATACCTGTTGTGGGATGGGATGTACACCGCACCATCATACCTGTTGTGGGATGGGATGTACACCGCACCATCATACCTGTTGTTGGATGGGATGTACACCGCACCATCATACCTGTTGTGGGATGGGATGTACACCGCACCATCATACCTGTTGTGGGATGGGATGTACACCGCACCATCATACCTGTTGTTGGCTACATTACATTTTCTGCCCGCAGCATAAACACTTGAATAGGACAGGCTTTTGCATTAACACAAGGATTCAGTGAAACACAGTAACCAAGAAGGAGAAAGGGGCAAATTATAACAAGATTACATCGATTGTGCAGGTTACAAGTCAGACGTGATTAACAAAGGCCTACGTTCACCTTTTTCTTTTTTCTTTGTTGTTCTTTTCCTATCAATTCACCAGGTTAAAAGGAATGCTTCTCAAAAAAAATGACCCTTTGTGATATTTGGGGGGGGCTATTCATCCCTCCATAATCCACAGCGCACTGACAGCGCACAATATGCCAGCTTGTTGAGCAGAAACTGGCTCATCTGCCATTCTGGCATCTCCAAGACCTGCCCCCCCCCCCCATTCAGTTTGCTTCCGAAAAAGACACACACAACTGGTTCCCCTCTCAAACTGAGGAACCACTCCACCTTGGGTATGGGCCTGAGGATAGGAAGTTGAAAGACAAATGGAAAAAGACTGAGCAGCAGGCCCATGGAAACATGGCAGGAATGTGTGAACACCAACGTAAAATGATTGGGTCTCCTTTAGGTTTCGGAAAGAAAAAAAGATTACGAGAGAAGCTGGCAATAAAAAAAACCAAATGGAGACCTGTCATCAATCCACCAACTCCCTAAAATAGGGGGACATGTCCTTAAACGAACATGATGATCATGATGATGGTGGCCACTGCACCTCTTGTGACACCATCGATGACACTGCCCACATTGAATTTAATTCCATCCACTTCCTTTTCCTGTATGTTGAACAAGGCCATTGTCCACTTTCTTTCTCAGCATTCAATGCGATGTCATCAGCATAAAATAACTGGTATGGGAATCACAAGCTTTCATTCTTCATCAATTCCTCCATCACTATTTCAAACAGTCGAGCACTTCAAACTGATCCCGGGTGTAACTGATCCCAAACTTGATTTCAAACATTGCAGTGCATCCCAAGTTGGTCTTCTACTCCAGTTAGGTATCATTGCCATTTCCTACCCACATTATTGCCTGCACTGAATGATGCAAGATGGCATTGGCAATGTCATAATGTAACATAGGACACAATCTGCACTTTGAGACACGGGGACCCGTGTACGCCACAAGAAAACTATATCCTCACTCACTGTGATTCAGTCAATTAATGTTATTGCCATGGTAAAGACAATGCCTTTCGAGTCATGATTGAATCCGTTGATAATTTTCGAGCTTTTTGAAGTCCTGAGTACCAAAGTAGTTGCGATCAATCACGACAAGCTCTGTGCGCCAAGTTCATCAGCATGGAGTATGACCATCAGTACAAGTCCTTGAATGTTCTTAGTTGCAATATGGTCGAAAGTGAAAACCTGCAGATTGTTGGAAAGAACCTGCCCAGTCTCGATGATAGCTTTTCTCTGCACTGACAAGAAACTGGCTCATCTGCCATTCTGGCATCTCCAAGACCCGCCCCCCCCCCCCCCCATTCAGTTTGCTTCCGAAAAAGACTCACACAACTGGTTCCCCTCTCAAACTGAGGAACCAAGGTGTGTCTGCCCCAAAGCTGATGTTATAATTTTATGTTTGAATACCCAGGAACGATGTGTAATTCTTGTGACATCACAATGCATGAAGCCAATGAAGTCACATACAATAGCTTGTGATTGTGATGCCACGTTACCTGGATTTTGTGATGCTGAAAGCCGGTCCATCAATCTTTTTAGCACTGAAGCACTTGTGCCAGAACATGATAGCGAGAGGGATTCAAAACAATACTAGCGATTAGTGGAGCGTGAGTAGCGCCATGTGAGTCGTCTGTTTTTGTTTTGTTTGGCTGTGGACAGGATATCTCAAAAAGTTATGGACCGATTCGGACGAAACTTTGTGGACAGATTGGGTGCGTGACAAGAACAAGCCGATGAGATTTTAGTGAAGGTCCAGATGCAGATCCGACCTATCAGTGGGATACAGAACATAAACTGCACCGTGTCAAGTTACACGATGAACTTCAACACAGGAGGCCATGAGGCCCATCAAGCCTGTGCAATCATGTCAACATCTCAATACCCCCCCCCCCCAACTCCACTACTTCCAGATATCCATCTCAATTTGAAAACAATCCACCGACTCTACTGCCACCACTCTTGCAAGGAGAATATTCCATGCAATCACCACTTTCTGAGTGAAAGACCCCGACCTTACTACCATGCCAACTCTCATTAACCTGCCAAGGACTAAAAGTTTTATTTGTTAGAATGATATTGACAGCAGAGTGATATCAGAAATTACATTGTTATCGATGTTGTTAGCAATGTCACAATGATGCTCATGATGTTGATCACCTGATTTGTTGACCTGGTTGGCCTCTGAAACTGTAACCTGGCAGGATGGCCCAGAGTTACGCACACTTGCCTCCAAGCTGTCAAACCAGGGTTCGAATCTCGGCCCAGCTATCAACCCAATGTTTCACACGCAGGGTGATTCATCAATATGTGTGCCATCCCTCAGGTGGATGTTTAACTAGGTGTCCCGTCTGCTGGTATTAGTTGGTAGACATTAAAGATCCCCCAGTGTCCTTTGTGAAGAATAGGCGAGCTTTCGCCGGTACCCTGGCCAAATTCCAAAATTCCTGCCCTCACTTACAGAGGGCACTGCATCAGTGGCACAGCCACACTCCAAACAATGATGCAACCAGCAGCCATAAGCTGCACATTAAATGGATGAACGAACTGTGATCTCTTGTCCTGTCAGTATCAATTCTGCTGAAAAATTATTCTGCACTTGTTTTATCAATGCCCTTCTTTGTCTTAGACATCTCAATCAAATCCACCCTCTGCTGTGACATCACTCATCCTTCAGACAGGAATGGTCGCAGCTTCTTCCCTCTCTTCGAACCATGACAGAATCACAAGATGATCAAACACTTAGAATATGTCTTTCAATCCTGACAAATCTCACACTCTCACTATCTCTCTCCTGAAGGATGGTTTGGAAACTCCCCCATTCCCCAATCTACTTGCTTAACAATCCCCTTGAGAAAGTTGTCATTCAATCCGCTGGGTCTCACCATCAGCCATCTTTCTTGGGCAAACCACATACTTCAAAGTTGGCTTCCAAAGCCAGCCACCCACTGGGCATTCTTCGTTGAACAATGTTCTTCCTTGGAATACATGAACTCCTATCCACCTACAAGGCCTTCATCCGCAGCTTGATGGAGTACTGCTCTCCCTTCTGGGCTGGTTTCCCTATCTCACACAATGCACAGCTTGATGCCGTGGAAACAAAGGTCTTCAAGATTATTGGAATCTCCTGCGATGAAGCTGATTCTATGGGTCTATCACTTTGCCATCATGGACAAGTCGCTGGTCTCTGTCTTCTTCCACCTCCTTTCTGGTCTTGCACCCTCTGCTCTTTCCATGCTTTGTCCCTTTCTCCCCCTCCGCAACACCCCCCCCATTCTGCAGGTCACACACAGTTTACAAATCCACCGCCTCCTGGTTAAACGACCTACAGTGGCCTGCAAAAGTATTCACCCCCTCCAAAGGTTTCACATTTTGATGCCACCTCAGCTTATTAGATGATTCTTTCAAATCAAACTTAATATATAGTCTTCACAAACTACTCCAAAGTGATAAAACTTACAAAATGCGGATAAAATGTGAATAACTTGGATTAACGGAGAAAATCAGATGATTCTCAGTTGCATAAGTATTCAAACCTGCTCCCCAAATTAACCCCAAATCACTTCAGGAGCAGTTTTTTTGTTTGATAGGTTCCAAAATAAGTGTAATAGATTTCACCTGTATGTAATCAGTGGTTTAACTTAAAAAAATTAAGCTCCCACACTTGTCTAAGGAGTTTTAAGGTGCAACTCAGTTGGTCAACCAATAGGCAAACATGAAGACCAAGGAGCTTTCCAAAGAAATCAGACATAAAGTGGTGGAGAAGAACTGTTCAGGAGAGGGTTCTAAGAGGATTTAAAGTCACTCATTATCCCTTTGAGTACAGTGCAATCCATCATTAAGAAGTGGAAGATGTATCACACCACCCAGACTCTACTGACTCTACCCAGACTCAGGTCGACCATACAAACTCAGCAACCAGCAAGCAGGAAACTGGTTCAGGATGTCACTGTAAACTCAACAATGACTTTGAAAGATCTGCAAGTCTCTATGTCAGAGATGGGGATCGGTGTTCATCAATCAACAACATCACGTTCTCTTCACAAAGCTGGCCCCGATGGACAGGTGGCAAGAAAGAAGCCATTACTAAAAAAAAAAGACGCATGGAGCACGTATGGAGATTGTGAAAAATCATCTTAAAGATTCTGCTGGCATGTGGAAAAACGTTTTGTGGTCAGATGAGACAAAAATTGAACTTTTGGTCTACATCCAAAGCGTTACATCTGACGCAAGCCTAACACTGTACATCGCCCAGTCAACACCGTCCTTCATGACAAGCATGGTGGTGACAGCATCATGTTATGGAGATGCTTTTCACCAGCAGGGACTGGCAAGCCTGTCAGGATAGAAGGGACAATGGATGGTGCAAAGTACAGGAGAATCCTTGATGAAAACCTTATTGAATCGGCCATGAATCTGAAACTGGGTAGGAGATTCACATTTCAGCAGGACAATGATCTGAAGCACAAAAATAAAGCCACACTGGAGTGGCTGAATAATAAGAAAATAAATGTTCTTGAGTGGCCCAGTCAAAGTCCTGACTTGGACCCAATTGAACATTTATGGCAAGACTTGAAGATTGCAGTCCATCGACGATCCCCATCAAACTTCGCAGAACGAGAACAATTTTCACGTGAACAATAGGTAAAGCTACCATCTCACTGTGTTAAGCTGGTAGAGATCGACTGTATCCATAAAAGACTCGTCACAGTCATTGCTGTAAAAGGTTCTTCCACCAAGTACTGACTTACGGAGATGAATATACTTTTACAACCAGTGAAGTTTGATTTGTACATGTTGATTTTTTTTGCAGGTATTCCTGACATGTAACCTCCTTCAACAATAACAGTGTTTAGTTTGATCTCTTCAGTTAGGAATAAAAATGTTCATTTGGAAAAACTGTTTCTCCATAATGTGGAATTCATCGAAATGTGGCATTATTGAGAGGGGGTGAACACTTTTTTAGGCCACTGTAAATCCAGGATCACTGCTCACCTCCACTCATTTGTTCCTCTCTTTTCCCCAAACTGTGGAACGAACTTCTGCATCCTCTTCAATCTCATTCTTTCCAAAAGGTCTTCAAGACAGCTGTTCAACACCATCTCAGATGGTCCACAAGCCAAAACCATGATCTTTTCTTTGGAAAATTTATGTCTGGGCAGATGTGGCAAAACTGCAAATACCAACTTGCAACCTCTTGTAACATATCTATATATATATCTATCTCTATCTCTATCTCTATCTCTATCTCTATCTCTATCTCTATCTCTATCTCTATCTCTATCTCTATCTCTATCTCTATCTCTATCTCTATCTCTATCTCTATCTCTATCTCTATCTCTCTCTCTCTCTCTCTCTCTCTCTCTATCTCTCTCTCTCTCTCTCCCTCTCTCTCTCTCTCTCTCTCTCTCTCTCTCTCTCTCTCTCAGTGATGGGTGGTATTTGCTAATGTAACTTAAAACCCCATGAACTATATCTCCGCCTGCCCGGCATTGTGCTGTCTACTTACCATGCAAAGATCCTTGTCCTGTGTCACACATTCAAAGACTGCCCCTTGCATCATGTTTTCCTGAATTTCTTCTGCAACTCCTCTAATGTTACCCTCTAATGCTCTGGTACCTATCGTAACTCCATGAGTTATTAAATATCACAGCTGTCTGCTCCATCTCCTCATTGACAACACATTTTTTTTCATGTCACATCAAACTGAAATCTCTCCCCTAGAATTTGTGACTTACACGCTTCCCCTTTCCAAAAACCCCCAACCTTCCCAAAACCCCATTTACAAGTACTAAGAATCCAGAAACCAAAACTGCATTGAAAAGTTATGGGAATATATAACTTCATGGCTATAAATATATAGTGATTCGTATATATACTAAGCAAAGATCCAACCATTATTCGAGATAACTACTTATTGGCACACTTCTCGTAGTTTCCAATGATTTGACAAGTTTTACATCCATTGTACTCACCTTACTGAACAGTGTTGTCAGTGGAAGCCAGGATTAAATGAGAGCCAAGTCGATGGAGCTCCATCGCAATCCCCACGCTTTCCACCTAAAACAAAGTCGAAAGATGACAAAAAAAAGTTCCACAGGAAATAACCCAATAATCAAGTTTTGAGTTAAAAAAAAAATGTTTTTCTGTTTTGACCCCTTTGACCCCCCCCTGGGGCATGAACCGGGGTCAGATACAAAAATTTGTTGCATATCAAATGCATCCTCCAACGTTGATTGCATCTACAAAGTTTCATTTTAAAGTGCGTCCGTAATTACATTTTTTGGTATTTGACCTTTTGACCCCACCCAGATCCCAAGGGTGTGGGGCCAAAAATGACACTGCTCTTGCACCTTCTTGCCATGTGATGATCATAATGAGCAAGTTTGGTGAAATTCTGCACTACCGTTTAGGAGGAGATAGTGTGATGGACAGACGAACGGACAGACAGACAGACAGACGCAGCCGATAACAAGATCCCCCCGGTTTGTTTTTTTTAAAGCGTGGGGTTAATTATGCAAAAACAACAAGGCTGTCTGAAATGAGCATGCAGATTGCGAATATGTTGTTGTACAAATGATCATCGACACATTTACTTGGGAAGAAATGGTTTTAATATCATGCGTTACCACTATTGACTCCAACACAAGCTTGCACACATCTTGTAATCAACCAAATCAGATGATCCAACGTTCACTGCAAGATGTTGCAGCACTCTTTGATCAGGATCAGTCCAATTGATCAAGAGACAGTGGGTGACTTAACATGCCTTCCTCGGATGTCTCAAGCATGTTTAATCGGATTCAAGTCGAGACCCCAGATAATATGCATGCCAGTCCATGCAAGTGATGTTGTTGGGCAAGAGGGACAAATACAGGTATAATGATGTCATCCCTGTGTCCAGCACCAGTCATAGCACCTCTCTGGATAATGACAAGATCAGTTTTTCACGAAATTTGAATGCCAGGCCATACTATGAAGCTGCCCCAACCAAATTGATCGTGCTGCCTCATGCCACAGTCCACAAGTTGCTCCCCACCTGATCCTCTTGAATGTGCAACATTGAAGTGTTGATGTGTCGGTGATAACATGGCGCCAATAGTTCACCATTCAGTTGTGATGTGGTGTTTCACATTGCATGATATGGTACTATTGCTGGCACTGCGTTTGAGGGTTAATTACCATGACATTTGCATAGACATGACTAATACATTTCTGAACTGTGAACCCATAATTTATTTCACAGTTTAAAAGTTGTTGCTTAAACTTCTTTGTGAGGAGTATTATTATTTATTACCCTTGCCAGAGGGAGAGGGTATTGTATTTGGGTCCGTTTGATTGTTTGTCTTTCCACATGTTTGCAAATGTAGGCCGCAAATGCCATCTGGTGGTAGCCAATATTATACACCGCTCCTTCCCAATTCCACATCCAGGCAATCCATGACGTCATCGCTGGTTGCTGAAGGAAGGGAGTACTCAGTTTTTACTCTGTTTGTTTGTTATCTTGCCAAAACGAAGTTTTTGCAAGATATGTTCATCAGCTTGTATGTTTTTTCTTTGTTTGTTTGTTTGTTTGTTTGTTTGTTTGTTTGTTTGTTTGTTTGTCTGTCTGTAATCACATATAAAAAATTCTGCAGAGCACAGTTATCATCGGAAATTTTTGTAACTTCGCATATCAGAGGCCTATAGAGGTTCCTTTCAGTGCACAAAATTTTGAAGGTCAAGGTTAAAGGTCAAGGTCACTTTGGCGCAAATCAGGGGAGTCGACGAAACCCTTATTTTTTGAGTAATTTTGATCGGATAGTCTTCAAATTTCATTGGAATATAGTTCATGGTCTGGCGCTCAGCTGATTAATTTTTGGTGGCGATTGGCCTTGACCTTCATATGTTTTTTTTTGTTGTTGTTTTTTTTTTTTTGGTCTGTAATCACGTATAAATCACTCTGCAGAGCACAGTTGTCATTGGAAATTTTTGTAACTTCGCATATCAGAGGTCTATAGAGGTCCCTTTCAGTGCATAAAATTTTGAAGGTCAAGGTCAAAGGTCAAGGTCACTTTGTCGCAAATCAGGGGAGTCGACGAAACCCTTATTTTTTGAGTAATTTTGATCGGATCGTCTTCAAACTTCATGGGAATATAGTTCATGGTCTGGCGCTCAGCTGATTAATTTTGGTGGCGATTGGCCTTGACCTTCATGGTTCGCGCCTGAGGTCAAACATATTTGAACCCAAGGTCAAATTTTCAAGTTTTAGGAACCATATCGTGTAGTACCTCAAATTGAACACCTCGATGAGTGCTTTCTCGATATGTCAAGCTTGAGACATTATGACGTCATTTGGTGACGTTATGAGGCAAACACATATTTTTAATGGTTACTCTGAAGAACGATTCTCATCGGAATCTCTCGTAGGCAGATATTCCTCAAGGAGTCGCTCCTGGTGGATAGCAGCTCTGTTCACCTCAGTGTGACCTTAAAGAAGTCACACGTGGTCACCTTTTGGCAAGATACGGGTCACGCTGCAGGTGACATTGGTTTATGTTCTTGTTTGTTTGTTTGTCCAGGCGATATCTCAGCCATCCTTTCAGCGAGGAAGCTGAAATTTGGAGACAAAAGTGAAGATGTGCTTTGGCAAAAACTTATTTTTTATGTTTTGATTTATCAATTAATTATTATAAATTTGTTAATTTCTTATTTATTTTCTTTCTCATCGAGGCAATATCTCAGGCACCTTTTGAGCTTGGAAGCTGATATTTCGACACGATAATGAACAAGTGATTTGGCTATAAAGGGGAATATGGAATAGGCAAAGCCGAGAAATGAACGTAGAATTCTTCTTATATTCGATTATGCAATTTCCGGTTACTTTGGCCTGGATTGGGGATCAGTGATCAAATAATGTAAATCACGATTAAAAATTATTTTTTGATGATGCGGGAGATATCTTTATTAAAATCAGTGGAGGAAATATACACCATGTCTGATATTTGGGTCTTTCATGTGTCCGAAGATGCCTTTATCTCCCGGGATGCATCATTCCCCATGACAAAAACAGGAAGAAAAAGGGTCATAGCCGATGACACAGATTCCAAATTGCCAAGGTATTGTGTTTTTGGTGTTGTTTCCTATTCTCTCATGTGCACGCTTTGAGTATGAAGCTCACTACGTTCGCTAATCTGGAATAGGCAAAGCCTAGAAGCAAACGTAAAATTCTTCTTACATTCGCTTCTAAAATATATCAAATTAAACCGTCTTTTTCATATGAAAAAATAAATATTACCTTAACATTACCTTCAAAACAACAACTACACAGCCGAGAACAGGATGTCATCTGCAAAAATAAATATTACCTCGACATTACCTTCACAACAACAACACCGCCTAGAACAGGATCTCATCTAAAAAAAATATTTCCTCAACATTACCTTCACAACGACAACTACACCGCCTAGAACAGGATTTCATCTAAAAAAATAAATACTGGAAGCGAACATAGTATTCTTCTTACATTCACTTCTGACTTTACCTATAACTTGTTCACAACTGTATACGCAATTTCCGGTTACTTCGGAAATAGCAATCAAATAACGTAAATCATAATTAAAAAAATTTTTTTGATGATGCGGGAGATATCTTTATTAAAATCAGTGGAGGAAATATACACCATGTCTGATATTATTTGGGTCTTTCATGTCTCCGACGATGCCTTTATCTCCCGGCATGCATCATTCGCCATGACAAAAACCGGAAACAAAAAAAAAAACCAGAAGCAAAAAAAAAAAAAAAACGGAAGCAAAATGATCATAGCCAACGACACGGATTGACAATTGCCAGGGTATTGTGTTGTTTTTGTTGTTTCCTATTCTCTCATGTGCACGCGTTAAGTAATATTCACAAGATAGAAAAAACCAAATCGTGTTTATACACCGCACAGCGTTTAAAACAACCGGAAGCAAAAGGTCATAGCTAACGACACCAAATAGCCAGGGGTATTGTGTTGTTGTTGTTGTTGTTGTTGTTGTTGTTGTTGTTGTTTCCTATTCTCTCATGTGCACGCGTTAAGTATGAAGCTCACTGTGTTCACTATAAATGAAGCATTTCATCGATTAATTATTCATTTTTCGATATCATCAGTATATATATCATTTTTCGATATACTACATCAGTAAAATACGTGTATTTGTAAAATATGTACTATATAAAAACACATCTACGTCAGTAAAATACGTGGATCTATAAAATATGTACTATGTAATATGGAATAGGCAAAGCCTAGAAGCGAACGTAGAATTATTCTTACATTCGCTTCTGACTTTACCTATAACTTGTTCACAACTGTATACTTGCCAACTATACCATGGTAAATGTAAGCGCCGCACAGCTGATGATTTTAACAGATATGAGTTCAGTCAGGTGCATAGCAGACGATGCTGCAATTTCCGGTTACTTCGGCCTGGATTCGGGATCAGCGATCAAATAATGTAAATCACGATGAAAAGTTATTTTTTGATGATGTAGGAGATATCTTTATTAAAATCAGTGGAGGAAATATCCACCATGTCTGATATTTGGGTCTTTCATGTCTCCGACGATGCCTTTATCTCCCGGCATGCATCATTCCCCATGACAAAAACCGGAAACAAAAAAAAACCGGAAGCAAAAAAAAAAACGGAAGCAAAATGGTCATAGCCAACGACACAGATTCACACTTGCCAGGGTATTGTGTTGTTTTTGTTGTTTCCTGTTCTCTTATGTGCACACGTTAAGTAATATTAACAAGATAGAAATAAAACCCAATCGTGTTTATACACTGCACAGCGTTTAACAACAACCGGAAGCAAAAGGTCATAGCTAATGACACGGATTCCAAATAGCCAGGGGTATTGTGTTCTTGTTGTTGTTTCCTATTCTCTCATGTGCACGCGTTAAGTATGAAGCTCACTGCGTTCACTATAAATGAGGCATTTCATCGATTAATTATTCATTTTTCGATATCATCAGTATATATCATTTTTCGATATACTACATCAGTAAAATACGTGTATTTGTAAAATATGTACTATATAAAAATACATCTACATCAGTAAAATACGTGGATCTATAAAATATGTACTATGTAATCTGGAATAGGCAAAGCCTAGAAGCGAACGTAGAATTATTCTTACATTCACTTCTGACTTTTCCTATAACTTGTTCACAACTGTATACTTGCCAACTATACCGTGGTAAATGGAAGCGCCTCACAGCTGATGATTTTAACAGATCTGAGGTCAGTCAGGTGCATAGCAGACGATGCTGCAATTTCCGGTTACTTCGGCCTGGATTCGGGATCAGCGATCAAATAATGTAAATCACGATTAAAAATTCTTTTTTGATGATGCGGGAGATATCTTTATTACCTGAACATTATCTTCACAACAACAACTACACCGCCTAGAACAGGATCTCATTTGGAAAAAAAAAATCCTCAACATTATCTTCACAATGACAACTTCACTGCCGAGAACAGGATCTCATCTAAAAAATAAATATTACCTCAACATTACCTTCACAACAACTGCACCGCCCAGAACAGGATCTCATCTAAAAAAAATACTAGAAACGAACGTAGAATTCTTCTTGCATTCACTCCTGACTTTACCTATAACTTGTTCACAACTGTATACGCAATTTCCGGTTACTTCGGCCTGGATTCGGGATCAGCGATCGAATAATGTAAATCACGATGAAAAATTATTTTTTGATGATGCAGGAGATATCTTTATTAAAATCAGTGGAGGAAATATACACCATGTCTGATATTTGGGTCTTTCATGTCTCCGACAATGCCTTTATCTCCCGGCATGCATCATTCCCATGACAAAAACCAGAAACAGCAGGGGTATTGTGTTGTTGTTGTTGTTGTTGTTGTTGTTGTTGTTGTTGTTGTTGTTTCCTATTCTCTCATGTGCACGCGTTAAGTATGAAGCTCACTGCGTTCACTATAAATGAAGCATTTCATCGATTAATTATTCATTTTTCGATATCATCAGTATATATCATTTTTCGATATACTTCATCAGTAAAATACGTGTATTTGTAAAATATGTACCATATAAAAATACATCTACATCAGTAAAATACGTGGATCTATAAAATATGTACTATGTAATATGGAATAGCCAAAGCCTAGAAGGGAACGTAGAATTATTCTTACATTCACTTCTGACTTTTCCTATAACTTGTTCACAACTGTATACTTGCCAACTATACCATGGTAAATGGAAGCGCCGCACAGCTGATGATTTTACCAGATCTGAGGTCAGTCAGGTGCATAGCAGACGATGCTGCAATTTCCGGTTACTTCGGCCTGGATACGGGATCAGCGATCAAATAATGTAAATCACGATTAAAAATTCTTTTTTGATGATGCGGGAGATATCTGTATTACCTCAACATTACCTTCACAACAACAACTACACCGCCTAGAACAGGATCTCATTTGGAAAAAAAAAATCCTCAACATTAACTTCACAACGACAACTACACCGCCGAGAACAGGATCTCATCGAAAAAAAAATATTACCTCAACATTACCTTCACAACAATGACACCGCTGAGAACAGGATCTCATCTAAAAAAAAATACTAGAAGTGAACGTAGAATTCTTCTTACATTCACTTCTGACTTTACCTATAACTTGTTCACATCTGTATACGCAATTTCCAGTTACTTTGGCCTGGATTCGGGATCAGCGATCGAATAATGTAAATCACAATGAAAAATTATTTTTTGATGATGCAGGAGATATCTTTATTAAAATCAGTGGAGGAAATATACACCATGTCTAATTTTTGGGTCTTTCATGTCTCCGACGATGCCTTTATCTCCGGGCATGCATCATTCCCCATGACAAAAACCGGAAGCAAAAAAAAAAAACCGGAAGCAAAAGGGTCATAGCCAAGGACACAGATTCCAAATTGCCAGGGTATTGTATTGTTGTTGTTGTTGTTTCCTATTCTCTCATGTGCACGCGTTAAGTATGAAGCTCACTACGTTCGCTATAAAAACTATTTTTTGATGATGCGGGAGATATCTTTATTAAAATCAGTGGGGGAAAAAAACACCATGTCTGATATTTGGGTCTTTCATGTCTCCGATGATGCCGTTATCTCCCAGCATGCATCATTCCCCATGACAAAAACCGGAAGCAAAAAAAACCGGAAGAAAAAAAAACCGGAAGCAAAAAAAAAACCAGAAGCAAAACGGTCATAGCCATCGACACGGATTCCAAATTGCCAGGGTATTGTGTTGTTGTTGTTGTTGTTTCCTATTCTCTCATGTGCACGCGTTAAGTATGAAGCTCACTACATTCGCTATAAATACATCTATG
>NC_140961.1:108961655-108971655 GCF_056783735.1 Eptatretus burgeri | reverse complement strand
TATCAAGACAGGATCTACTATATAAAATGCTTTCTCTTACTCATTGAAATTGTGCCTAAACAGCCTCCAGCTTGAAGATTCGCCATGACCAACAGAAAACCTGCAGATAAGGAGTTTCAGTTTGCTTCGTCTGACTCCTCACAACCAATATGCAAGATCTATCCATTATCAGCTGGACTTGTGAAAATGGCATATCGCTTCTCTTGTGATGCACAATGTTTCTCCTCTGTGACCTCACATCAATCTTCACTGATAATTAATCTTGCTTTGCTCGTGGATATTCATTTTCCTGTGCTGTCTTGCCCCTATTTTCAGCAATGTAATTTGTGAGTTGGTTCAGCACTTTTGGCAGAGCAGAGCAGAGCCCCACCCTTGCTCATACTTTGTAATGTGCTTTACATGATATCATAATTGAATTCCAACCTCCTATCATGAGCTTTGAGCAAAAGGTTCTCTTGAAGTTCAGCCTTCGAATTAAAGTGCTAATGAGCTGGTCTCTGTTATGTTTCCATCCCCCTTTTGCTTCAACAAGCTCATCTGCATCTACGGACAGGTAGTAAAAACACTTCTGTCCTGTTCTTCTCAAACAGCTCATGTAACCACATTCTGTGATCATTGCATTATTTAATTAGTTTAAAAATTAAATTATTTTGTGTGCCCACTTTTCTTTACAATTCAATTCTGGCCTCAGTTTCCCATCCACTTCTGGGCTAGCACATGCACAACCAGGGGATGCTATTATGGTTACTTACCTTGGTACCCACAAACACGACAGCTACATTAGAGTAAGAAGACAAGCAGGTACTCTCGTACGGAGGGCAGGAGTATGCTTCTCAGCCCACTTTAGATGGGCAATGTGCTCTAGTACATTCTTGGAAATGCACTTCATTTTTGGTCATTTTTGAAACAAATTTTATTCATCACAACATATCATGCTCCATATCATAAGATAAAGACAGATGAGTTATAATACCGGCTACCACTAAAGTTTGGCGCTATTTCCACCACACAAATATATACTGTACGTGTGTGTATATATATATATATATATATATATATATATATATATATATATATATATATATATATAAATATATATATATATATATATATATATATATATATATATATATATATATATATATACATATACATATACATATATATATATATATATATATATATATATATATATATATATATATATTGGGTGTAATATTGGGATTCTCATGCATGTACTACTTGTGAATGTCTTTACAGTTGTAGAGGAACTCAGGGCGAGTTTGAAACAGCAAAAGGGCTTACCTTGGTAGTCTTTCTTGGTTGCTTTATGCAGCTTCTTCGGTGAGAAGAGCATGGGAGGAGGCAATTTATATACACTGTCATTATATAGATAGATATCTTGGTCATAAGATGGTAACTGGTAGTTTGAAGTGATTGATAATATGTTGTTTTCAAATAACTATTTAACCTCCTCAACTCCAAATTTTGGATTCCAAATTCCTACCTTCCAAATGTGTCTCTGTCTATGTCTGTCCCTCTGTCTGTCTGTTTGTTTCTCTCGTTATTATTTTTTTCTACAAGAGTGAGGGTCATGGAAGAGCAGGGTTAAATTGACAGTAGGATAGTGGGGCAGCGACTTGGCACAACCAGCAAGAGAATAAACAAACAGTAATGAAAGAAAGACAGAGAGAGGGGAGGAAACATTGAAATCAGCAAGTCAGAGGGGTGGGTTAGGAAAGGTTGTTGAGGGTAATAAAATCAAGGTTCAGGACAAGGGGCTGGGAGGAGAGAGGGGGAGGGAGACCCGAGGTGGTGAAGCACTGTTTGTTTGAAGCCCTGGATGGAAAAGTGGGAAATAACGGCCTCTGGAAGGCGGTTGAATAGATCGATAGATAGGAGAAGTGAGGAACAAAGGAGTTGAGGTGTGTCGTCAGCCTGGATTTTATATGTTTAACCAGAAGGAGTTTACTGGAAGAAAGTTGCTTCTTGGAGTTGCTGGAGAGGGTCTGAGAAATTAAAGAGCAGAATGAGAAATATCAGAGAAGAGACAGAACTGCAGGAGACCACTGACCTGCTTGCGATGGGAAAGCAACAGACCTTGTGCTTTGGCCTTGTCACAGGCGATTCCAATAATGTTGAGGGTTTTAGATTCCATAGAATCGAGGAGAGACAGATGTAATGCTGGGTGCCACCTGGGAGGAGAGAGAGCAGTACTCAGTTGAGATCTGATTTTCAAAGGAAAGACTTGGATCGATGGAAGATGACCAATCTACGGTTGGCTTTGGAGGCCAGCTTTGCTATGTGATTGGCCCAGAAGAGGTCTTCACTGATACTGAGGTCTACAAGTTTAAAAGACTGAACTTCCTCCAGCGGCTGACCATGGAAGTAGATAGGTAGGTTGTTTTTTTTATTGATCCTTCTGGTGCGACAAGAAGGATCATCAAACTAACCCACCTATCTCTTTCCAGTAGGAAACAACAAATAGGCCTATCTATACCTGAGTCCAGTGAGATTTTACAAGATTTAAGGACATGGTTCATTTACCAAATGAGCATCTAATCAATTCAAGATCAGCAGAGAGTGACACATGTGCAGTGGGATGGCATACTGCATGACACAATGTGGAGTCATCTGGAAAAAAGGAAGAGAGAATTTTTTCAGAGCAGAGGTCATTTATATAGATGTGGAATAACATTGGGCCTCACACACCACCTTAGGGAAGTTCAACCTACACTGGCAGAGGGGAGGAATGGGTTCCATCGATGATAACACGTCGACTGTATGAGTGGAGATTGAAGGCGACCTTGAATGCACAGGCAGAGAGCTTGGCAAAGCAGGATGCCAGAGTGTGTCGAATACCCAAGATATTTCCACATCTCAATCTCTCTCCTTCATCCAACTAGTTTTGTCAAGTAATTGCCAATTCGTGTTGGACCTGGACTTATTTACAAAAGGAATAGCAATGTACGTAGATTGAGTCATACTCCATTTATATTGTTGGGAATCGATATCCGGTTTGCTGATTTAATTAATACATCATGTGCTGAAAATCAAGATGATGACAAGTGAGATAACAAAGAGGGTGGAACAGCGAATTTGATGCATTTCTCGTCAATGAAAATATCAAACATGTCTAAATTTACAGAAGATTCACTACACAGGGTAAAGACATGATAAATGCCTATTCCAAGGATATCAATATTTGAATCGAGGTAATCATGTTAAAAAGATGGGCGGGAACGTGCTCACAATGGACTATGGCCATATCTATCAACAGAACAAATGTTACGAGAGACGAGGCTTTCATTTTGACCGACTGAAGAGTTCATGTTTGTCATTATATCATATTAGTGTAAAAGCCCATCAAAATTGATGGGTTGGAATTATTTTATTCAATATATTCAAGGAGACTAGAAGATATGATGTTTTGTTGCAAGAAAAAAAAACAAGTTCTTTTAAAATACGACATGGACAAATGTGACCCTATTTCCTCTATCTTCTGGTACGTTTTGTTTTGATAGTACAGCCTTGTGGGTGTGCCAAAGTCTGAAGCCTCGGCCTAGTGTCAGGTGTGCTTTTATCTTCTTTATTTATTAGACATCCTATGGACGTAAATGAACATTCTTACTCTGCGCACGTTACACATCATGTGCAGTGAATTTCACCTCCCTGTGCCTTGTGTTTATTGTTATTTTTTTTAATTAAAAAAAACACTTCTATACACTGACTGTGAGGCCCGTTTGCAAGTCACCGTCTACATTTCCAAGAGAAGAGACGTAATTACTCTTTTATGGCAGATATTTTTCGAGTTTTTTTTTATCCTGAAAAGATATACCATTGTGAATACACAGTCAGGTTAAAAGATTGGCCTTTAAAAGCCGGCTAAAATTGTCCTTATGAAGGGGGACAGAAAAATACACACTGTGTTTTGTCGAGGTAGATTAGTTCAGAATTTAAGAATAGGTTGGTGTACTCTTGTCTATATGTCATTCCAAAAGAAAATTGTTGGTTATAGTTATGAATAAATTAGACCAGGTAAAACTCGAACCACTTTCGAAACCAACTTGAATGAGACTGTCGGGCAAGGACATATCCTCGGTCGTGGTCTACAAAAAAAAAGGACTACTACTGTTGGTGAGATCTCAACAGGGATTTCACCGTCCATGAACAACCAGTTTCTTTACATCTTACCAGCACTCAGAGCCACCTGACCACTCATATTCTTCTTTTTTTTCTTCTTAGCTGCCTCTCAAGAGTCAGTCCAAATCCAAATGACTGAACTTGAATCTCAGCTTCCAGTCTTCTCGATCAAGCTCGTTCCTCCGTCTCCAGGCCCGTATCCTTCAACATGTGGATATAGTTGAGAGCTGGTGAGTACCACTTCCGCCTTCCATGTTTAGCTGCTCAAAGTACAGTATATAAGGTTGGAAAGAAGTTCGTTTTTGTGGTGGTGGCAGTGCCCAACAAATCTGAGACGACCTCTTATAATTTGTATAAGTATAATATACTTATAAGGTCTGTATAAGTATAACAACATAACATCTTATATTTCATCAAGACCATTCTCGTGGTTGGCAGTGAGGGGTCCATGCTTTACTTCCATAAAGCAGGCCGAACTACTCAACTGTTGCTATGAACAGTCACTCCCCGATACCATAAATGTACAGTTTAGTTGCAAGCTATCCATGCGGCAGCCCCTTCATTTGATATCCGGTTGTAGTTTCGTATATGCAGCTTATGACTGCTGGTTGCATCAATGCTGGGAGCACAGCTGTGCCGCTGATGCAGTGCCCTCTGTTTCCAGTGAGCTGGTACTCATTTTGCCGACATCGGAAGGATGACAGGCTGAGTCAACTCACCTGGTGTTAATTCAATGGTTATAAAACAGGGGCTTGAACTCAAGACCCTAAGATCTTAAACCAGCCACCTTAAGCATTTGATACGCTGAGCAGATGTGTTCACCGAAAAAGGAACTGTAACATAATACATTATAGGAACCAAGACCCTTGAAGTCATCGAGTTTTATACCATCATGAGACAATTTTACCCTGTACACAGTTTCTATAGATCAGGACTTTACAGATTCAGCAATCAACGGTTAAAAATAAAAAAAATAAAAAAATCAGCATGCAAACGTGAGAACAATATACAAGAGGTGCCATATATCTATATAGATGATGCTTATAAAGCTCGTCCTCCATGAGCCTCGACATTGTCTATAAAAAATAAACAAATGGTGCTCTATCTCCACCAGCACACATCACTCCATCGTCCAGGTAACCCCTGTGCTTCGAGAACACACACCCAGAACCAAGCCGTGAGCCCAACTACACAAGGCTTGTATGTGGACACATCGGAGGTATCCACTTGATGCCCGTTATATACATGACTAGCAAATACAACCTGTCGCTTCGCTGATGGGGGTGTTAAGGGGGGGAGAGAAGAGAGGGGGGAGGGAGAGAGAGGAAGAGAGGAGAGAGGGAGGGGAGAAAGAGGAGGCAGGAGGGAGGGAAGCTAGGAAGGGGGGAGAGTGAGGAAGAGGGGGAGGTGAAGAGAGCTATGCCTCACAAAATATTGCTCGACACTGTGGGAGGGAGGGTGCGAGGAGGGGGTGAGAGAGAGAGAGAGAGAGAGACAGAGAGAGAGAGAGAGAGAGAGAGTGAGAGAGAGAGAGAGAGAGAGAGAGAGAGAGAGAGAGAGAGAGAGAGAGAGAGAGAGAGAGAGAGAGAGAGAGACAGAGAGAGAGAGACAGAGAGAGAGAGACAGAGAGAGAGAGAGACAGAGAGAGAGAGAGAGAGAGAGAGACAGAGAGAGAGAGAGACAGAGAGAGAGAGAGAGAGAGAGAGAGAGAGAGAGAGAGAGAGAGAGAGAGAGAGAGAGAGAGAGAGAGAGAGAGAGTATGAACAAAAAAAAAAAAAGAGAAAGGTGAGGGGTCTTGGTGGGGTTCGTGAAGAGAATGATTTGTTATACACTTAATGACCAAACACACACACAAAAACAAACTCATGTCTGAACAGCTGTACACACAACACAACAAAGTTTGTAAGGTAATTCGCTGCCATATCTGCAAAAACTTTGATATTCCAGTTCCAGAAAATTTGTGGGAACATGAACCAAAAGTAATCACTAAAACATGGAAGTATCTACCACTAACATACGACCTAATGATCCCAAAGAGTGTGAACATTGAAAACAAAGCGTTGTGACCAGATATCTTCGGTACAAAAAAAAGAGAAGGCATTGCTGATTGAAGTGTTAAACCAGTGATTTTGGACTAAACGATGCAGAAATCAAGAAAATGACCAAACACCAAGACCTCAAGAATGAAGTGAGAAGATCCTGGAAGCTGAAGAATGCCAAAGTTGTACCAGTGATAGCTGGACCTACGGGAATGATGACAAAGAACCTCACAGAGATATTAGGCATAGGGGCAATACCCCTGGGTGTTCGCCTGGTAGTGGCTGGATAAGATAACCAGGCAACCACTGGGAGGCATGGATGACACACAAAATATATACGTAATGGAGAAGAAAGTAAATATCTATGGATTTTTTTTTAATGTCACGAACAAACCTTGGTACATTATGGGTGATAAAGGTTGTGTTCAAGTTTCATCGAAATGGTGTGTGTGGCTTCAGAAAAGAAAGCAAATATATATTTGGGGGTTCGGGCAGCCCCCCCCCCCATAGAACCCCTTAGGATCCAATTATTTTTAATGTCATGAACAAACTTTGGTACATCACGGGTGGTGAAGATGATGGTCAAGTTTCATCGGAATTGTGTGTATTGTTTCTGAGAAGAAAGAAATACATATTTTGGTGGGTAATCCCCCTCTCCCATCCCCCCTGTAAACTCTCTCTGTAGACTACTTCAGACCCCGTTTTTTGTTTTTATGCCATCACAAGTGATGAAGGTTGTGGTCAAATTTCATTGAAGAAATCATACGTGTAGTTTGTGATAAGAAGTTGCAAGTATTTGTGGGCGGACAGACGGACGGACGACGCGCCATTCCATAAGCTCCCCGGAACCACTTTACAGGTGAGTGAAAAACCATCCCTGGAAATATTATAACAAACGAACTACAGTTGGAAGCTGTCCGGGGCTCAGTGACGACCCTGAAGAAAGCCCTCGTCACAAAACTTTGAGAACAGAAAACGTCACAGCTTGGTCCATGAAACGTGGTCCATGTACCAAAATGAAGGTGGATGCTTTGAGCCCACCCTGGGAGGACTCCATTGCAAATTCCGAAACTCACATATGTAGATACCAATCAAACACACACACACACACACACACACACACACACACACACACACACACACACACACACACACACACACACACACACACACACACACACACACACACACACACACACTTTGAGACCTGGGGTGGGAGCATTCAAAACCAACAGCTCGTACATGGAGTAACCTTTGCATCCCACCGGTCGGCTCTGAATCTGATTCGTACATGCTACAGTCCCCTCAACAGGGGTGAAAGTTGTAGAACAGGGGGAGGGTTGGGAGAGAGAGCGAGGACTGGAGAGAGAGAGAGAGAGAGGGGGGGAGGTCAAAGAGAGGGATGGGGTGGGAGAGAGGGGGTAGTGTTGGGAGGGAGAGGGGTGAGGGATTCCTGCATATGTGATGCCTAGTTTACCGTCCATCCGAGAGAGGACACATATAGTGATGAATCACCCTACCTGTGAAACACCGAGAGTATAGTTTCGAGCTGGGTTGGGATTCGAATCCAGGATACACAGGGTGAGCATGCGTACCTCTCGGCTTTCCTGCCATGATGTGGCGATTCCTTACTTCAGAACTGGAATTATTTTTTTTCTCATTGTGATCATATAATCTAGTTCACCTTCCTATCTCCAGTGTAGAACCTTGGTATTGCAATTGAAAGTTGTAAAACGTGCCAAGTGGCTTTTCCACGAATTGCACGAAACATTTAAAGAAACTTTTAAAAGTGAAACATTTAATTTTTACTTGTATTTATTGATGCCGAAGTGACGGGTCATATAATGAAAGAACAAAAACGAGAAACATCATCGAAAATAAATGTCGCATTTTCAGCGAGGAAGCCACCACCTGTTGCACCGCAGAACAACACGTAGCCAACACAGGTGCATAGCCCTGAACTTTGTTCAAGTCGATCGAAATACAGTATTCAGTGTCAGTGCGAATATTGTAGAGCGCTGTCTGAAGCACTCCAACAAACCGGTTGATATGAAACGGCTCCCTTGGCACAAAATTGGAAATCACCGAACCGACATATTAAACATCCACCTCCCGGAAACGCCCAAAATGTCAAATATGTCCGAATTGGACATATGAACACTTTCCTAAGAGTCAGACCTGCTTGTAAGTTCAATTCTGGAGCTTAAATTTTGTAAGTCTTCTTAGTTTAAAAGATACTCGTGGTCATTGCATGTGCGGAAATTAAATAAAGCAACAAATGCTGACGTCTCCAGGTGTTTATAAGCATTGCAATGCACCCAGTGATTCGTAGCTATGATGAACAGGCATTCGATAATATGAGTGAGGAAAGTGAAAAAAAAACTTTATCGTGAAGAAATTGTTGCGACGTGTTCCAAGTCTAGGCATGGTTGAGCAGGCCAAAAAACATGGCGGCTTCAGATCCCAGCGAGGTTACCGAGTGTAGAAGAAAAATAATTATATTCATGTATTCTCAATTATAATTGTTGCTGGTACTTTATAAATTTAATTTTTGTACTATCGTCGAATTGACTGTCAATAATGTTTCCCTTTTCCCAAGAGTCTTTTGACCTACATATTGATAAAAGGAATATCTTACAATGAAGAAAGCTCTTGTTTGCTGCAGAGAAACAGGGTGACCTGGTTGATAACACTGCAATCTTTTGCCATGATTGTGTCATTATCTCCCTCCCACCCAAAGTGGACACATACCGGGTGTAGTGGCGTGCGCCTCTAATCCGGATACTCGGAGGCTTGGGTTGGAGGATCACTTGAGGATGGGAGCTCTGCGCTGGGCCGTGCTATGAGAGGGTGTAGGGCATCCTGGAATCATGGTGAAACCCAATCCTTATCCCTGTGTCATAAGAGGCGACCAGGGTTGCGTCAGGAAGGGCATCCGGCGAAAATCCTATGCCAAATCAGTATGCAGATCATAACGGATGATTCGTTGTGGCGACCCCTAACGGGAGCAGCCGGAAGATGAACAACAACAACAACAACAACCCAAAGTGGACACATATTGCAGTTTTGAGTTATTTTGCCTAATGCTGATCAGCTAAACCTGCAGTTGAGTTGCCAAATGTCTCACCCTCCCATTCTTTGGAATGTCAAATTGTGTTTAAGAGGAATTGCTTCAGGATTCTGTTTCAGTGAAGTCCATTCGAATGTTTCAATAAATCATTCAATGTTCTTCCTCTGCATATACGAAATTAAAGATTCTCCTTTGGGATGCTGATCCAACTTGTGGAAAATCGAGTTCTTTTCCACCACACCAGGAAACGCCTTAATACCTTATCGAGTGAGGTGGCCGAGGATCACCTGATTCAGGATATAATTAAATAATGTTGTTAATTATCTTCAGAAGGAGTATTTTAATTAATCCGAACACCCAATTTTAACTCTTGCACTTCCTTGGAGTTTTCTTAGTACGCATACAAAGTTTCAGGCCGTTAGGTTTTGTAGTTTTGGAGTTATGGAGGAGACACACACAGACACACACACACAGACACACACCAGACACACACACATTTATTCGTATAAATGGATTAGATAGATTTCGCAGAGTAACCGGCGATCTTGTTCTAAACATGCAACATGTTCTTATAACAAATACATTTATTTGGGCGGTGTATAAGCAACAGCTTTCTGGAGGCAACAAAAAATCCCACCTTATGTGCAGGAAGCAAAAACACACCGACTGCTTATAATTAAAAACACCTCACTGCACTAGAAAACGTGAGGACGGGAATACTCGGTCCAAGACTGCAGTAGTGCGAAAA
>NC_140961.1:108899155-108954155 GCF_056783735.1 Eptatretus burgeri | reverse complement strand
ACGCGGGCATAAACAAAGTATGGCACCTACGGCCAAACTCAGGTGTAGGGTGGAAGACTGGAGGAAATCTCAACGACAACAGTGATTCGATCCAAGAGGACACTTGGACTAATAATGAGGAAAGTTGTGCAAAAAAATCATCAGTTACGACTACTATGGACTCAAAACACTCGTGTTCATCCTGAAGAACCCCATTTCCCAAAGCTACTCTTTGACTGTTCTCCCAGAGCTCTCCCCCCTGTTAGCACACGGACAAATTAATTGCATACTGCCACCAGCAAGAACCTGTACAAGCTATGTTTGAAGATAATTCTCAGCATTTCACTACTAAATGGAGTGACACGTTGGAAGAGGCTACTTCCTGCCGGTCCTCCCTCTGAACCTGTATGGGAATCAATGTATTGTAAACCAATCGCCAAAAGAACGGGAGATCTCAAGTGGCGCCTTGCCCACTGGATCAACCCATGTAACGCATATATCAGGAACTTTGCCCCAATATCCACATGCTGCCCATTTTGCTCTGTAAACGAGGACTTGTTTCATCGGTTAAATTTGTTTCTCTCAAAATGAATGTCGTGTTTAATTTTTGATCATTTCTTTTTGGGTATGAAAAAATGCCAACATGGCAAAAAGTATAAACTGCTATGTCTTTTTGTTGGTACAGCAAAGCTTGCTATATATCTATCGAGAAGGGAGAAGAGAAATGGTAAACCACTTCAACAATGCAATGTGATGTCATTTTTCAGTGCGCTCGCTTCCACAAGGTTAAAACTTGAATTAAAATTTTCTAAAACGATGGATATTGTTGATGATTTTGTGGAAAAATGGTGCTTGGAGGGTGTTTATGAGGTGCATGAAAATGAATTGGTATTATTTGTTTGATATTCCTATTGTGATGTAACCTGTTTGGATTTTGAATTTTTGCTTAATTTTTTTGTTTTACTTTTCTTGGATTTCAAATGAACATTTTTTTTTTTTTTTGATTCTTGCCCTGTTTTTCTCCTCACATTAATCCTTTTTCTCTTCTTCGTTTTCTTGGTATTTTTTTCATTTGTAAATTGTACGTACATATCTTTTTACTTTTGTAATGAAAGGACATAAAAGTCAAAAAGGGTCTCGGTCTCGGTCTCCTCTCCTCTCCTCCCCCCCATGGCTTCACAAAGGTTGGGGTGCACCATCTTGGATGTGTGGGATCTCGCTGTCTCCGTGCCATGGGCCTGTTTAACAGAACTGCCCGGGGTACTACTGCTACTACGCCAACCTTTTACTTGTTTTACCGCCTGAGTTAAATCTCGTCGTGGCAAATACCATGTTGAAATGTGCTAAAAACCATGAATAACCAAAAAAGTGAGAAAATGCATGCACACGTAGACAAATCAATCTTATAGCTGCAAGGTAGATTCCCATGAATAATACTTTTGGCTAAATGGAAAATGCACGATGTCTGCATTCAATTTGGCAAAAAATACTATTAACCAATATGGCACTGGAATTGTGTTTAGAATTTTCATCCAAAGTAAATTGGAAATTGTGTTTCAATACAGCACAGGCAGTGAAATATTTTAATATTTGATGAGTTTCACCATCGGTTGATTTCATGAAAAGTTTGTGAAGGAAAAAAGAAAAGAAAAAAAAGATTATTGTGTGGGCAATAAGATTGGGGTAGAGAGCACTCATCATTATTATACTCGCCAGAGGAGAGGGTAGCAATTGGGTCCGTCTGTTTGTTCACACAGAACTTTCGTGGTTTTCTCTGCAACTGCTTTTTTTTTCTTTTTCTTTGTATGCCATGTCTAGGCTCATATGAGAGCAAACGCACAACCCACAGCAAGGGGTGGGGGGGGATGCATGAGACAAGAGGGTGGGAGTGGGAAGGACAAAACAGTGGGGAACAGACATTAGGAGATCTGTGAAAGGGAGAGGAATGGGTCGAGGAACACGGGGTGTACAAGATGGATACTACGGGGACTTTCAGGAAGGAAAGCAGGGAATTTGAAGGAGGTGGGTTTGGGGTGGATTAACAGGTGTGGAAAGGATCGAGGATTTGGATGGGGGATGATAAGAGGTGGTGCTGAACAGCTGTTTTGAAGGCCTGGAGGGAAGAATGGCATTGAACAGAGTGAGAGAGTTCATTCCAAAGGAGGGGAAAAAGAGGAATGAAAGAGTGAACGTGAGCAGTGATTCGTGATTTTGGTAGTTTTACTAGAGGGGGGTTGTTGGCGGACCTTGAGCGCCCTGTGGAAATATGGTGGGGACAAATCGCAGACAGAGCAGTGGGGGGGGGGCGAGACCAGAGAGGACACAGTACAAGACAAACTGCATGTCGGATTGATACTAAATTTTCACCATTGGTGTGACTACTCATGTAGAATGTTTTAATGATAATGATAATTATGATGTCATAGGTGATGTAGTGTGGCAGCCATATTGGAAAAATGAAAAAAACTTTGCCCCTCTGTTTCTCTGAAACCGCACTAAGATAAAAATTGAAACTTGGCACATAGCAAGTACTCATGGGGAATGAGTGATTTTTTTTTAATGATGTCATAATTGCACATGTAGAACGCCACATCCAATCAGTATGAATTTTTTTAGGGTCATCTAGGGATAAAATGGTCCACAGAAAAAAAAAAATTGATGTCATTGGTCACATGATTTGGCAGCCATATTGTTAAAAAAAAAAATTGAAAATCTCTGAAGTGGGTGAACAAATCGAGACAAAACTTTACATGTTTGACTGCCTGTCCATGAGGAACTAAAGGTTCACACACATGATGATACAGGTCACATGGTTTGGCAGCCATATTAGATTTACCTAAAAACCGATAAAAATACACCAATCAAAAGAAGTCCTGGTGAGGGTCTACAATCTCTGATTATTCTTTTTCTTTTGGACTGTTTCATCACAGGAACCTGCAAGCAGCCATCGGAGCCTACTATGATTTTGAGACTCCTAACATCGTTGCACCTTGCATGTCTTTTGTGAAAGATGTGACGATTGGAGAAGGAGAGTCTGTGCCACCGAATACACATTTTACCAAGACGTGGCGAATACAAAACACTGGTTAGTTTGCACCATTGTTTTTAAAGTGCAAAAGCAGGTTTGCGTTTCGATGCCTGGTTTGTTTACTTTATTCTGATGTTTGTTTTTCTTGCTGTTATCTTCCTTGACATGATTGCCATGGTTTTTGTTGGAACTCTTTCGCTCTCTGAATTGAGCATTTGAATCTCGCTCCTTGGGGTGCTTGTTTGCAGGGACGGAAGATTGGCCTGCAGGGGTGGTGCTCAAGTTTGTGAATGGGCATCAATTTGGCCATGTGGGGACAGTTCCCATCCGGCCTTTAGAGCCCCAGCAAATGACCGACGTGAGTGTGGAGATGCTGAGCCCTGGCCCACCAAGTATTTATCAGGGCCAATGGCGAATGTGTACTGCGAATGGTCTTTACTTTGGAGGTAAGACATGACAAGCTTCTTGGGGTCAATTTGGTTTTTGTTGCTGTGGATGAGCATTAATGATGAGTGCAGACACTTCCTTTCACTCTTCCTTTCTCTTAGATGGGCAGATAAGGAAGGAAGTTTGGAAGAAGAGGTTAATTAAATATGCAATGTTGGCCTTGAGGAAATTTGAATATGGATAGGGGCTTAAATGGGGGGGGGGGGGTATTGGGCGGATAGGGGGACTCGCTGCTTTCTCGGGTGCACTAATGGTGGGGCTCAGGTGTGCGTCATGATCCTCGTCGCATTTGTTTTTCGACATCACAACTTCCTTGCCAAAACCATTCCTGGCTGTTGTACCGAATGGCTTTTTCCTGACTTGCAATAACAATGAGGAAGTTGAATCATCAAAGTATAGATGTGCTATAAATTTGAGTATTTTTTTTTGGGGGGGGTGGGGATGGTGGGCATGGTAGAGGCAGGTATGCAGCCTATGGTACCATGTGGCTCTGCATTTCTTAACATGCATGTTGTTCTAAGAGCCATTCTTGGGGTCATAGGTGGTTCTGGGTACACACTTGCTCTTTTGCAAAGGCATCACATGTAATTACTGGGCAATATACTTATTACATATACCTACAGGTGCAATTTTTGACTCCTTACCCTTATGCATCTCTCTTGCCTTTTCTCCTTTTCTCATGTTTCTTCCTCAACTCCCTTCCTGTTTATTCCCACTCCTGACATGCCCCTCCACCATACTACTTTTTTCTTATCATCTCCCTTTTCTTCCTTTAATCAATTTCATTTATAATATTTAGGATCCCCATTTGTGCATACATAATAAGTAAATGGTCAAAAAGCCTGTAGAAAACGTGTTTATTTTGGGATATCTGTAGATTGCATAATCATGTAGGTCCAAGGTTTGCATTGCTCATGGTCATTCGAGTCTCATTTCTGGAGCATAAGAAAATTGCGACACAGATGCAAACGCACAGACAGACAAATATCTCCCCTATAGTGTAGATTTACTTGTAACCACCAGCAACCAACTTTCACGTTACACCATCTTAATCGACAAACCTGTACAGGTATTCTCTATCTCTAATACCCATTTACCACCTTGGACATTTTCGGCCAGCTTATCCAAGTTTCTTTTCTATAACTAGAAACACCTGCTCTCTATGGGAGCGGCCAGGGGTGAGGTCATGTTATTACATCGCACTGTTATATAATTGGCTATTCTGTCCTGTGTCTTCTATCACGTTTTCTGTCACACTTATGGCTGCATACGTCCCTTTGATCTGAGGGCTGTAAATAGAAATTTGTCTAACGTCACAACTCTTCCCATCATGCATGCTAATTCACCGTGTCAACATTTAAATTTTATAACTGCAAAATTGTTTCATCATTCTTAACCTAGACTTTTACTGCCCCCAGCCACGCGATATCGAAGTATTCGCTTCTTGTTATCCTTATTATATTGGTGGTGGTGGTAATATTACTTGGTATTGGAACGGGCCTTGGAAAAATGCCATGATAACTAGAAAGACGCTCCAGCTGCTATCTGTACAGTGTACACCTTAACATGGTGTTTTTCCAAGGTGGAAAAAGGCAACAAAACATGGGAATTCCTCCGGATGTGCTTGCATCCAACTTTTTGGGGATTATTGATTTGCGTTTACAAACTTTAAATTGTAAACGTGAATCCGAACTCTTGGTGTGATGCACAAAGGGACCGTTTCCATCCATATGATGCGTGACATGATGGGGCACTTTAACTCTTAAATAATTTCAAGCCAGGGAGTCTTTGTTAAGCTTTGTCCTTTGGAAACGACAAACGAGCTACCTACACCACATCGCCAAAAGTATGTGGACACCTGCTCGCCCCTCATCTCATTCCAAAATCATGGGCATTAATATGTAGTTGGTCCCCCTTTGCTGTTATAACAGCCTCTACTCTTCGGGGAAGGCTTTCCATGTGATGTTGGGACATTCCTGCGGGGATTTCCTTCCATTCAGCCACGAGCATTAGTGAGGTCGGGCACTGATTTTGGCGATTTGGTCTGGCTTGCAGTTCGCGTTCCAATTCATCCCAAAGGTGTTCGATGGTGTTGAGTTCAGGGCTCTGTGCAGGCCAGTCAAGTTCTTCCACACTGATCTCACCAAACCATTTTGTATGGACCTCGCTTTGTGCATGAGAGCATTGTCATGCTGGAACAGGAAAGGGCCTTCCCCAAACTGTTGCCACAACGTTGGAAGCACAGAATTGTCTAGAATGTCATTGTATGCTGTGGCATTAAGATTTCCCCTCACTGGAACTAAGGGGCCTAAGCCCGAACCATGAAAAACAGCCCCAGACCATTATTCCTCCCCCACCAAACTTTACAATTGGCACGATGCATTCGAGCAGGTAGCGTTCTCCTGGAATCTGCCAAACCCAGATTCGTCCGTCGGACTGCTGCCAGATGGTGAAACGTGATTCATCACTTCAGAGAACGTGTGTCCACTGCAGACTGCTCTTCAGGGAAATTTGTATTACATACAATGCTTATAGAAAGTCTATGCCCTCTTTCAAATTTTTCATCTCTTGTTACCTTATAGCCTGGAGTTACATTGCATTAAATCAGACTTTTCCCACCTCTATTTAGACATTGTAACCCACAACTTCCAAGTGAAAAACAACAATTACAAATTTCAGAAAGTTAATGGAAAATACAAAACTAGAATATCTTGGTTGGATAAGTGTCCACCCCCTTTATGATAGAAATTGTAAATTAGCTCAGATGTAATCAATCACCTTCAAAATCACACACAGCGTTAAGTGGTCTCCACCTGTGTGAAATGTCATGATTCTGATTATTTTAGAATAAAATTAGCTGTTCCTGGAGGTTTTCTCTGGGTCGTGCATTTCACAGCAAAGACTCAACCATGAACACCAAGGAGCTTTCAAAAGACCAGCATTAAGTTGTGGAAAGGCACAGATCAGGGGATGGGTATAAAAACATATTTCAAAGGCCTTGAATATCCCTTTGAGCACAGTAAAGACAATCATTAAGAAGTGTAAGGCATATGGTACCACAAACACCCTGCCTCGATCAGGCCGTCCCTCCAAACTGGATTACCAAGCAAGGAGGAGACTGATCAGAGAGGCCACCAAGAGGCCAATGACAACTTTGAAAGAGCTACATGCTTTACAACCAACATTGGTCACTGTGTGCATTTGACAACAATATCCCAAGCACTCCACAAGTCTGGCCTGTATGGTAGGGTGGCAAGAAGGAAGCCATTAGTCAAACATGCCCACCTTGAGTCATGTTTGAGGCATGCAAAAACCACTCCGGAGATTCTGAAGCCATGTTACAAAAAGTTTTGTGGTCTGATGAAATCAAGATGGAATTTTTGGCCAAAATTCAAAACATTACATTTGACACAAACCCAACACAGCACATCACCCAAAGAACACCATCCCTACTGTGAAGCATGGTGGTGGCAGCATCATGTTATGGGGATGTTTCTCATAAGCAGGGATTGGGGCACTTGTTGGGATCGAAGGGAAAATGGATGGAGCAACATACAGAAAAATCCTGGAGGTAAACCTACTGACCTCTGCAAGAAAGCTGAAATTGGGATGGAAGTTCACCTTTCAGCATGACAACAACCTGAAGGACACAGCCAAAGCTACACTGGAGTGGCTGAGGAACAAAAAGATAAATGTCCTTGAATTGCTCAGTCAGAACCCCGACCTCAATCCAATCGAAAATCTGTGGCAAGACTTGAAGAATGCTGTCCATCAACGCTCCCCACATAACTTCACTGAGCTTGAACAGTTTTGTACAGAAGAATGGGCAAATATTGCCCAATCAAGGTGTGCAAAATTGGTAGAGACCTATCCCAACAGATTCACATCTGTAAATTCTGTCAAAGGTGCTTCCAACAAGTGCTAACTCATGGGGAACACTTTTCGAACAAGCATATTCTAGTTTTGTGTGTTTAATTTTCTGAAATTTGTCGAATTTGTTTTTCATTGGGAGTTGTGAGTTATGATGTGGAGCTAAAGTTGGAAAAAAAATCTGTTTTAATGCAATTTAATTCCAGGCTAAAGGGCAAAGATAGGTGAAAATTTTGAAAGGGGGTGTAGACTTTCTCTCGGCACTGTATACCCTGCATGAAAACACTACACATTTGTCAGTTGTTCTGCCTAACCATGGAAGCCTAATCTGACTACATTTGTACCGGGGTAATGTGTTCGTGATTTATGTACTCTATATGCCACCTTACGCCCTCCTTGGTTCGTCATCACGTGTAATTTTGAAGTGATCATGATTCATTCTATGGCAACTGTGATGCCTAATGACGACCACGACTACTTTATTTAACGGCCATAATTATTCCCTTGTTCTTGTGGGGTTGGCCAGAGAAAGCTTTTGGCCCAAGTGTTTCACTCATGGCTGGCCAGGCCTGATGTTTGACTGAGTTGTTGGGGCAGGAATTTGGAATTTGGCCTTGATTACGGCTCACCTACTCTTGAGGTAGAGAGTAGGTGGCATCTCCACACTCACCTACTCTTGGTAGAGGCAGAGGCAGATGTCTGGGTTTGTGAAGGGTTAAAAGCTTTTAATTGAAAACATGACGTCGCATTTTACACTGTGCGGATGTTCTGCATGTTCCTGCTCGTATATATGAACACTGTAGAACACATTGCCTTCTTGGCACTTTCAAAAACCTTCCGTTTGTCTGTACTTGGACAAATTATTATGTCATATTGACCAATCAAATTTGCCACTCCCTCTCTTAGCATTTAGGAATATTAAGATTGAGACAAAATTGCAGCTTGTAGGAAATATAGATCTTGCTCAGAAACACATCAAGCAAGTTTTTTTATTTTTTTTATTTTTTTTATTTTTTTTTTTTTAACCCTTCCCATATCCTTTTTTCTCAAGACTGCAGGATAAGGTATTCTATTAACTCGAGTTTTAAATTAGTTGATGTCATTCTGTGTGCAATTTGAATGTGGAGACTCATTGCTGTGTAAACTGTGAACAGAAGATTTGCTGTGCTTTGTACCCTCATTTGCCATTTCTGTGAAGTTAAGGAACCTGTGTAATGATTTTAAGATGCAGGAAAACTGAAGCATGTTATCAAACTAGATATCTGTGATTACAAAGCCTTGGCCCATGATCCAATGATGGATATATATATATATATATATATATATATATATATATATATATATATATATATATATATATATATATATATATATATATATATATTGTTACAGGCCGGGGGTCGGCCGCCAACCCACCGCTCTGAACGGAGCTGCAAGTCGAGTCAGCCCGACCGATCGCCCGGAATATAGATCGCCGCCCGGATAACTCCGAGCGACGGGTCCTTGTACAAGAACCGAAATACGCCAATCGGCAGATCACATGGGGTAGGGTCGATTGCCAATCTTCAATGTACCTAAATACCCATGTGATCCAACTACCGGGGTATTCCACCCTCGACGGATCTCGTACGGAACAAACCGCCGAGGCGAGCTTGTCCGTGCACGATTCCGAGCGGCGTAATCGCCGAGAACCGTCGGTCCAAATGTCCCCCTATTACGGCAAACCAACGGCTAACTCCCAACACACGAAATGTTCAGTGAATGAGGGAATGGACGCAACGAGCAGATTTACATTCACACAAGGACATTTATTATAATGAAACACGTGTGCAATTAAATAAGGCAAAACACGTATGCAATTATACAAGCAACAAAAGAACTACAACCGTCTACTTATTATGTACAGTCATTTACACTTGACAGCAGTTCCTACTTATTAGACGTGCCAAGGGACGCGCGCGCGCACACACACACACGAAACTGTGGCTGAGGCCTTTAATCACGAGCTCCAGCTCGGACGACAGGTGAGCTGAAACTCAGAGCTTGACTCGAACCTTTCCACCTCGTGTGGTCTTCAACTTGTCCGGACCCGGGCTCCAGCGAGAGCGAGCTGGATCCAAATCGCCGTGAGCCGCGTTCCTTCCCGAGCTCTCGCGAATCCTCCCGCGCTTCTCAACACGCGCCGATCCTTCCTGTTGATGCGTCGCTTCCCCGAGGAACCAACTCCAAGAAGAGGCCGACACGTCGCACCAAGCCGGGAAACAAAATGGAGAACAAAAAGCTCCACGATCCAAGAGGAAGAGGAAGAATAGGAAGAAGCCTCCACTCGCAGCCCGAGCCGAACAACGGGCTCAAGTTCCTTCCAAAACAAAGCAGCAGCCGAAGCTCACTGAGCCAGCCGAAGCAAAAAGCTTACTCCTCCCACGGGACTCAGCACATGAACTCTACACACGGGACTCAGAACGGGACTCTTCACGAACTCTGCCACGGGACTCCCACACGAACTCAGCCCTACCACGGGACTCCCACGAACTCTTTTTTGGGACAAGGAAAAGATGTCCTCTTTATCCTTTGCACCCCCTCCCCCGCACCTGGCGTAACTCATGCCCTCGTGATCCACCCCCCTCAACCACGGGTGGGAGGGAGTTGTTGACATCACCGCAGGGTTCTTCTTCCTCTTCGCAGAAGAGGGGGAGGGACGTCTCCATTGTTTGCTCCCTAACTATTAAATCGATCCGCAGCGCATCTAATCGATTTCAAAACATTTAAACAATGGAAGGTGAGCTATCTGGGGAACATGCACTTGTCGACATAGCTGACGAAGGGAACCTGTATGTTGTGTGCGATTGAATTCCAAATTCCAAACAATATATATTGTTGCGGATTCGCGCCCGCCGGCATGCTGACGGCCACGTAACTCGAATCGCGGCACGCCGCCCACCGGACGGACAATCCAGTCGTGACCCTCTCGGACTAACGCCGGGAACCAGTCACGGGTGGACCTTTCGGTCTCACCGCGATCGAGCCAATCAGCCCCCGCGTGGGATAGGGTTGCTCGCCAAATTCGACCTACCTAAGTACCCACGCAGAGGGTAGACCGGGCGATCGCACCTCGCCGCAGGTCGACTTCGGACACGGGCCACTTAAGCGACCTGTTCCGTACTATCGGGATAACCGAGCGGTGTTATTCGTCGACCTCGACGGTTCGATTAATTATCGGGCGTATTCAGCCCACTACCAACCCTTTACGTGAAGCAAGATGAGGATTCAAAGAAAGAAATGACGAAGCGAAGCGGGAAACAGTTCAACACAAGCACATTTATTCGCGACGAACGGAAAGCACACATATACAATTCCACCAAATGCACACAGAAAAGAAAAACAATGCAATTTACACAAAAAGCAAATGTAAAAGCGAAGACACAATGCAGAGCTAATACCGACTACCGAGCACACGGCAACACTTATACAATTTTACTTCACAGACGGCGCCGACAACACATACCCAAAACCAAGGAAAGAATACCCTCAAGGATGAGGCGGGCCTGAGGCCGAGACCGGGTCGGGCCTACCCGTCTGGTGATGAGACGCGGAGCGGCGATGGTGCCTCAACTCCGCGGGCCTCGCGGGCAGTGTCTGGTAGGGGGTGGGAAAGGGGCCCCCTTGGTCGCACTATCTCAGCGCGGGGGGAAACAGGAGGGGGTTGCTGATGCTCGGGGTATAGAGGATTTTTATTGCCCCGCAACAAGCGTCTCCACTTCGGCCAGGTCGCGCTGTCGGCCTCCCTGGGGTGCAGCTCCCTGCACGACGCGAGCACCCCCTCGTCTGCCCTCGCCGCCTCTCCACAGCTCCGTCCCCTCCGTTCCGACTCCAACGCACACGACGACCAGCTCCTTCTTGCCAACTCCACCGCCCGCGAAGTCTTGACTCTCTGTTCCCTCTCGACTCTCCTACTCTACTACTCTGACGAACACGGTCGCTTTTTATCAGCCCCGTAGCTTCGCCCTCTCATCTTTGACCCCCTCCCTTCGACCTTTCACCTCGCTCCCCATTGGCCCGAGAAAAAGTGGGCGTGAATGCTTTTTGATCCATAAATTTGCATATATCGATCGCCCTCCAACGCCCTGGAGGCGGGGCCAAATCGCCCCTCGCTCACCGATTGGACGGCAAAAAGTGGGCGTGTGTCGTTTTTGATCCGTTTTTGAAGCACAAAATCCGTGATTTTGTACACGCTGTTCGGCGCGCGCCCTGCACGAGTCCAACACCGGTACCCACAGGCGGCGCAAGAACGGTGGCGATGCGACGGTTGCGAGGTGTGACGTGAAGGTCGTGGCGGTTGTGGTGAAGCGGTGGTTGGTGGTGGTAACAATGGCGGTTGGTCCAAATTAAAGATAGTAAAAGAAAAACGGCTATCCTGAAGAGTCGCAGCACGCATAAATGACATGTATTCCCACTAGACAACGGGTTTGGGCCTAACTACACATGTACTTACCGAGATACCTCACCTAAGGGACCTGAATGGTGGTTTGCGAATTTGGTAACCACAACACTACCCCCTCCCCTTTTTACAGACTCGTCCCGAGTCGTCAAATTTTCGTGTGCCATCATGTGTAGTTTTCCCCTAGTACATTTTACCTACGGATCCCTGAGTGCGACATTCATGGTATTCGTGTCCCCAAAATAAATAACCTGAGGGCTGCGTAACTACCTAAACAAACTCACTCACACGGACGACTTAAATAAAATTGCCGGCGCTAAGACAAACATGCCGGGGGCGCACTCATATTTACAGTACATCTTAACCTTAACTTACAAATTTTACACTAAACCATGGCCCAGGATCATTGAACTCTGCAAAAGAAAGCAGTTAGCAGGGAGCCAGGCTGCCCGCATGCAGTCTCTGGCTCAAACAATGCAGGTGACAGGGAACGTGGCTGGCTGCTCACACGCAGTCCAAGGCCTTCCCTTTTGAACTGAACGCAGTGAACCACAACGGTGCATGGGCTGCACAAACGCAGTCTCCGTGCCAGCTCAAGTGGCACACGCAATGAGCACAACGAATGGATGGATGAATGGATGGACGCAAACACGGTGCACGGGCCGCCACTGCAGGCCCGTGTTGTAGCTGCCATCGGGGCAGTTCTCGCAGCTTGCAAACTGTTGCCTTGCGTATCCTGGCGCACATGGAAATGAACAGGGGGGGGGGGGCAAAGCAAAAATTGAACGGGGCTGGTGAACGTGGGCAGTGGGCATGGCATGGCAAAGGCAGCAGGCAAACACAGCCCGCAGAAGAAGGCCGCTGTAGGCAAACACAGCCGGCAGACGAACTGGCCGGCACAGGCCTCGAAGAAAAACAGCCAGCAGATGAACTGGCCGGCACAGGCCTTGCAGCACACAGCTGCCGATGAAGTTGGCCGGCCTCCGCCTTGAAGCAAAACACGGCCAGCCGATGAAGTTGGCCAGCCTTTGCCGTTCAATGGAGGTTGGTGGAGGGAGTGCGGTGGTGCTGGCCACTTGGAAGGCGGGCTCGGACCTACCTACCTATCTCCCTCCCAACTATCGCCTTTGCCTGTCACTGTACATACCCACTCCCTTAATTTGTCAAACCCCAATTTAGCCCCAACTTATTATTTTTTTTTTATTTTTACTCCCCCACTATAAATCGTCCCCTAACCCCCTTTATCGTCCTTGTTCGGCTAACCTATCCTGTCACCAAGCCTACTCCCAACCCCTACGTTCCCTTCCCGGAGGGGAACAAGGGAGAGCTAGCGTCCTGTGTCGAGGCCCAACGAAGCCTCAGGATGGCCTCCCCAGAGTTCGGCGATCTATAACCAAAGTGGGTCCAGCGGCCCACAACGACAGCGAGGGGATGGATGGTGCGGAGGGGTACATCTCCTAATCTACCCTATCCATTTAACTGTTAAACTACCCCGGGGCTTTCAACAAGCGCCTCTCGCTTAAACTATTGGTTCTAACAACCCAGATTCCCGTCGCCTGTGTTGGTGTCCTCACAATTTCGGGCCTCGCCCCCCAATTTTCTCTCCGTGCCCTCACACGGTCTCCTGGCTGGGACACGTGGCTCCCTTTGGCAGGCACGACCCTCTGCCGAATCTCCCGCTATGGCACCCCCGGGCACTACACTGCCTCCGAGCCTACCAGCTCCCTAACACCGGGGAGTGCCCCCCATGGCACCTCCCCTGAAACGCACACGTGGCAGGCTGGCTTCCCAGGCCCCTTTCCGAGGGTCACCCTTGCCCACAACACTGCCCACGCGGCTAATGGCGCCCCGGGCCCCCGCACCAAGCAGGCGCACCCGTGCCCACTACGCTATCCCGGCCCCCCATGGGCCCATGGCCTACCGCGGCCGACTAGCCTGGTGCCCGGGGTACCCACTCAGCGATACTCACCTTTCGCAGCCACGCTCCCAAGCCCGTCAACAGGGCTCCTGCACCCCTCCAAATGGGTCTCGAGCCTACTTTCCCACCAACAACAAAACGACCTCCATTTTTCAATTTGACTAACCCAGCTAACTCACTCTACACTGACCCCGGGGTCCCTTGGGCGGGAGTCACTCCTCCCCCCAATCACTCATCGCACCATGCATTCCCCATTCGCTCCATACACACAGACCCGCTGGCCTCACTCACTCACCAAGCGCATGCTTGAACTTCACTCACCAACTACTCTTCAACACACTCACTGCTGAACTCTGCCATCCTTCTATCTACATCCCCTAACTAACTCGTGCTCCCACGTCATCCCTTACACTAAAGCACGTTCCATTTAACACTACGTAGCTAAACTACGTCCCCTCTTCACATTCACAAGTCTGTCACTGTTCTCAAATGTCCCAAATAACTTTTATTTCCCCACCTAAAGCTCATCTAAATCCCTCTAACTCATCCATTCCACGGACTCCATGAGGACTTACCCCTGCCCCATGGAGTCGGTCTAACTAAGCTAACCCTTCCCCCTAACTAGTTTCCATCCTGTGCCCCGATAAGGGGGTCTTCCACCCCTTGCCCAGGAATCCTGTGCACCCGAAAGTGAGGCTTGTTTTTTTATTTTATTTTATTTTTTTCTTTACATGCGCAGCGCCAGCGCGGCAACTCGCGCACTTTGCACCTGCCCGTGACGTCATGCAGCTGCACATGTACCTCGTCCCTCCTTGGACGGTACCATCCGGCCGGGATACCCCTCCTGCCGGATTCCAACTACACGTGCAGCCATGACGTCACCGTGCGCATAAAAAAAAAACACAAGCCCCACGTCTCGAGGGGTTCCCCACGCGAACACATGTGCTTTGCCCGTTGGAGCTTAACACACACGATCGCGTGGAGAACCCGTCCGGTCCAAATCCATTTACCTGCCTAAACTTTGTCCGTCCGCGGGATCGGCAAATCCACCGCGTGCGTTTCCGGACCGGGACTTCACTCTCGCAAGCGAGCACGTGGCGGTCTCGTGCGTTGCACAGCACGAACCGCGTGCTCACTGCTGGGTGAACCCGGCACGGTCCCCGAAACAACTACAGCCGCTACTCGGCTTTCTTTCCTGTCATGTCGCCGTCGTCGCCATTCAACCCACGCACACCTGCGTGTTACGACGCACACACTCCACTCCATCACATTCACACCGGGAGACGCGGCTGCGTGCTCCCGCATGCCAACCGACATCTCCCTCACATACCGCTCTCTCACACACACGGTCTCCCTTGCATACGGCCGTTCACTCACGCATGCCTCACTACTCACACAAACCATACTCCTCACACACGCGGGGGCACTCAACCGCTGTGCCTCATCCACACACCGTGCCTCACTCATACACGCGGGGGCACTCAACCGCGGTGCCTCATCCACACACGCGGGGGCACTCAACCGCGGTGTCTCATCCATACTCCGTGCCTCACTCACACGCGGGGGCACTCACCCGCGGTTCCTCATCCACACTGGCCGTTTCATCCACACACACGGCTTCACTCACACACGGTGCCTCACCCACACACTGCGTGCTGGGAAGCACGTACTCTGGCACCATCGCCACCACACCACTCACACACGGGGTCGCTTCCACACACGGGGACGCACTCACACCTTGCACCACACACACAGGGACAACCACACTGGGGATTCGTGTCCCCACAAGGGTCTCCGGGGCCTCTATACCCCCCAAGCTCTCCGTGCACCCGTCCACAGCACTCCTCCCCTCGACCTCGCAAAGCACGACCGAACTCACCTGGTCGTGACTCGCCTCAAGGGGGCATACTCCCTCCCCTCGTTCCTGGAGGAGGCCATCCAGGTGCTCGCACTGGGTCTCTACACGCTCCGCGAGCTCACCCCCATTGTCCTCCACTACCTCCGTGTGTGTGTGTGCGTCACTTACCCCGTCCTCACCGTGCAGTCTCTCCTCTATCGTTCCCTTCTCGGCTACCGTCACTGCCAACTCTTCACCCTTTACCTCCCTTGTCTCCACTATTATTTCCGTTGTCGTCACCTCGTGTCTCGTCTCACACGTTTTGGTCTCCCCATTTAATTTTTCCCTTTTGGTCACCGTCGATTCCTCTGTCACGACCCTCGCCCAACACGCCCCCCGAATTATTTTTTTACCCGCCTCCACCGCGGGCCTGTCAGCCGTTGCACCCCCTTCCAGCTCGTTTGCTCCCACACGTGGAGTCGCCATTCCCAGCTCCCTGGTCACGGCCTTCATGCCCGCCTGCAGGCATCGGCCCATGTTCTGCGTCTCACCCCGTAGTTCTTTCATTTCTTTTTTTATTTGCTGTGTATTCGCATCCATCGTCGTTTTCACTTCATTTGTATTTGTGTCCATCTTTTCATTCATGCCTTTCATTTCGTTTTTCATATTCGCATCCATTTTTTCGATCATTTCCGCATTCATCTTTTCGTTCATTGCCGCCAGCATGGCGCATAACTGAGCCATGTCGGATGCACTCAGCTGAGCCGTTTCGGCAAGGGTTGGGGAAGGGTTTTGGTGGAGAGGGGGGGGGGAGGTGTCATACACCGCGGCCGCTGCCGCACCCATTTCGGGCTCTGGGTTCAGTTGGGCGAGTCCGTGTTCCTGCACAATCAACATTTCCTGCTCGGGGATTCCATCCTGGACCATGGATTCTACACATTCTACATCCATTTCTAATACCCCCGGCTCCCGCTCGCCTTGAGACGCCATCTTGCTTCTCGTGAAGGGTTAATTTCGCTCGCTCGTAATTTGGAGGGAATCGGGGGTCGCTTCTCTCACCCCTGGACCGATTCCCGTGAATTTAGCCGGAGACAGGAGAGCCTGTTTTCCTGTTCTCCGATACCAGTGCCGCGAGGAGGGCGATGAATTTGTATCGCACGACCTGACACCAGTGTTGCGGATTCGCGCCCGCCGGCGTGCTGACGGCCACGTAACTCGAATCGCGGCACGCCGCCCACCGGACGGACAATCCAGTCGTGACCCTCTCGGACTAACGCCGGGAACCAGTCACGGGTGGACCTTTCGGTCTCACCGCGATCGAGCCAATCAGCCCCCGCGTGGGATAGGGTTGCTCGCCAAATTCGACCTACCTAAGTACCCACGCGGAGGGTAGACCGGGCGATCGCACCTCGCCGCAGGTCGACTTCGGACACGGGCCACTTAAGCGACCCGTTCCGTACTATCGGGATAACCGAGCGGTGTTATTCGTCGACCTCGACGGTTCGATTAATTATCGGGCGTATTCAGCCCACTACCAACCCTTTACGTGAAGCAAGATGAGGATTCAAAGAAAGAAATGACGAAGCGAAGCGGGAAACAGTTCAACACAAGCACATTTATTCGCGACGAACGGAAAGCACACATATACAATTCCACCAAATGCACACAGAAAAGAAAAACACAATGCAATTTACACAAAAAGCAAATGTAAAAGCGAAGACACAATGCAGAGCTAATACCGACTACCGAGCACACGGCAACACTTATACAATTTTACTTCACAGACGGCGCCGACAACACATACCCAAAACCAAGGAAAGAATACCCTCAAGGATGAGGCGGGCCTGAGGCCGAGACCGGGTCGGGCCTACCCGTCTGGTGATGAGACGCGGAGCGGCGATGGTGCCTCAACTCCGCGGGCCTCGCGGGCAGTGTCTGGTAGGGGGTGGGAAAGGGGCCCCCTTGGTCGCACTATCTCAGCGCGGGGGGAAACAGGAGGGGGTTGCTGATGCTCGGGGTATAGAGGATTTTTATTGCCCCGCAACGAGCGTCTCCACCTCGGCCAGGTCGCGCTGTCTGCCTCCCTGGGGTGCAGCTCCCTGCACGACGCGAGCACCCCCTCGTCTGCCCTCGCCGCCTCTCCACAGCTCCGTCCCCTCCGTTCCGACTCCAACGCACACGACGACCAGCTCCTTCTTGCCAACTCCACCGCCCGCGAAGTCTTGACTCTCTGTTCCTTCTCGACTCTCCTACTCTACTACTCTGACGAACACGGTCGCTTTTTATCAGCCCCGTAGCTTCGCCCTCTCATCTTTGACCCCCTCCCTTCGACCTTTCACCTCGCTCCCCATTGGCCCGAGAAAAAGTGGGCGTGAATGCTTTTTGATCCATAAATTTGCATATATCGATCGCCCTCCAACGCCCTGGAGGCGGGGCCAAATCGCCCCTCGCTCACCGATTGGACGGCAAAAAGTGGGCGTGTGTCGTTTTTGATCCGTTTTTGAAGCACAAAATCCGTGATTTTGTACACGCTGTTCGGCGCGCGCCCTGCACGAGTCCAACACCGGTACCCACAGGCGGCGCAAGAACGGTGGCGATGCGACGGTTGCGAGGTGTGACGTGAAGGTTGTGGTGAAGCGGTGGTTGGTGGTGGTAACAATGGCGGTTGGTCCAAATTAAAGATAGTAAAAGAAAAACGGCTATCCTGCAGAGTCGCAGCACGCATAAATGACATGTATTCCCACTAGACAACGGGTTTGGGCCTAACTACACATGTACTTACCGAGATACCTCACCTAAGGGACCTGAATGGTGGTTTGCGAATTTGGTAACCACAACAATATATATATATATATATATATATATATATATATATATATATATATATATATATATATATATATATATATATATATATATATATATATATATATATATATATATATATATATATATATATATATATATATATATATAATATTGTTGCGAACGGCCACGTAACTCGGATCGCGGCACGTCGCCCACCGGACGGACAATTGAGTCGTGACCCTCCGGGAACTATCGCCTGGAGCCAGCCACGGGTGGGCCTTTCGACCTCACCACAATCGTGCCAATCGGCCACCCGCGTGGGATAGGGTTGTTCGCCAAACTCGACCTACCTAAGTACCCACGCGGATGGTAAACCGGGCGATCGTACCTCGCCGCAGGTCGACTCCGGACACGAGCCGCTTGGGCGGCCCATTCCGTACTATCGGGATAACCGAGCGGTGTTATTGTCGACCTCGACGGTTCAGATTATTTATCGGGCGTATTAAGCCCACTACGAACCCTTTACGTGAAGCAAGATGGAGATTCAACAAAGGGAAGGACGCAGCGAAACGGGGAACAAGTTCACACAAGCACTTTATTCACACAGACACAGAGCACACATATACAGTCAAACAGAATCAGAAATGCACATATATCAATTTAAAAACAACAATGCAGAGCTACGACCGAATACGCGAACACACGGCAATACTTAAAACAATACTACTTGACGGACGGCGCCACCCACAGACATTTACACAAAAAGCAAAGGAAAAAGAAGTTTCGACTTCGCTTTTCGTGGCCGGTGAGCCCCTCTCCCACGACCGTCAACGTGGTCGCGCCTGGCCCCGACCTCTCTCGCGGCCGGCAAACCCTCTCCAGCACTCCTCGTCCGGACGCGCAGGTCCACCTCACAATCCGCGCTGCCGCGTCTCCCTTCCGTGCCTTCGTGACAGGCCGCTCGCCAAGCCGCGGGCGCAGGACTCTTCCCCCGACGAGACAAGCAGACAGGAAGCCTCGAAGAACCAACTCAACCTGAACCCTCTCGACAAACAACTCGACCAACACTCGTCCAACAACCCTCGACCAACTCCTCGACCAACTCCTCGACCAACAACTCCTCAAGGTCCGTCCTGTCCGCCTTTTGTAGCGCGGGGCTCCGCCCTTCGCTCCGCCCTGTTTTCGGCCCCGCCTCCCTTCGAGCTTCTTGGAGAAGCCTCTCAAAGGGGGGCATGACCTCTCGCTCCCCCTCCACCCCGTGCAGTGCGGGGGCTGGGGGAGTCAGTCTTGGCTCAGAGCCAGGGAATTATTCCCCCAAAAAGAGGCCCCCACCTTTTCTCACCTTTGACCCCCGGCTCGGATCGCACTTCCCCCACACCGAGCGCGGAGAATTTCGACGGGAGAAACAGGTGGGAAAACCCCCGAGCATCGTTGTTGGTTTTTGGTTTGTTCCCGGAGATCGTAACCGCACAGGGCCTACTGAATGGCGAGTGGCGAAGATGTGGTAGCGTAGATGGTGGAGGTGGCGTGGTTGTAGTGTGGTGGGGATGGCGTGGTTGTTGAGATGCTGTTTGTTTGAAATAAAAGATAGAACAGAAAAAAATGGCTAACTCAAAGCGTCGCAGCCCGGATGGATCACATAAATTCCCTCTAAACAACGGGTTTGGGCTAACTGCACATGTACTTGCAGAGATATCTCACCTGAGGGCCCTTTATGGTGTAATGCGAATTTCCACAACCGTAACACTACCCCATCCCCTTTTTACAGACTCGTCCCGAGTTGTCAAATTCTCGTGTGCCATCATGTGTAGTTCTCCCCTAGTACGTTTTACCTTCGGATCCCTGAGTGTGACATTCATGGTATTCGTGTCCCCAAAATAAATAATCTGAGAGCTGAGTAACTAACTGAACAAACCCACTCATATGGACGACTTAAATAAATTGCCGGCGCTAAGACATACATGCCGGGTGCGCACTCATATTTACAGTACATCTTAACCTTATAAATTTTACACTAAACCATGGCCCAGGATCAATGGACTCTGCAGGCAGAAAAAGTCAAAAGAAAACCGGTGCACGGGCCGCCACTGCAGGCCCGTGTTGTAGCTGCCAACAGGACAGTTCTCGCAGCTTGCAAACTGTTGCTCGCGGATCCTGTCACGCATGGAAATGAACGGGGGGGGGGGGGCAAATCAAACTTGCACGGGGCAAAATGACGAGGGCAGTAGGCATGGATGGCAAAAGCAGGCAGGCAAGGCATGGCATGACAATGCCGCTGAAGCAAACAGCCGGCAGATGATCGACCGGCACAGGCCTTGCAGCTAAAACAGCCGTCAGTGGAACTGACCGGCACAGGCCTTGAAGCAAACAGCCAGCCGATGAAGTTGGCCAGCCTTTGCCTTTCAGTGGAGGTTGGTGGAGCGAGTGCTGTGGTGCTGGCCACTCGGAAGGCGGGCTCGGACCTGCCGACTGTCTCCCTCCCACCTATCGCCTTTGCCTGTCACTGTCCACACCCACTCCCTTAATTTGTAAAAAACCCAATTTAGCCCCAACTTATTTTTTTGTTTTTATTTTTTACTTCCCCACTATAAATCGTCCCCTAACCCCCTTTACTGTCCCTGTTCGGCTAACCTATCGTCTACTCGCCTACTCCCAACCCCTACGTTCCCTTCCCGGAGGGGAATAAGGGAGAGCTAGCGTCCTGTGTCGAGGCCCAACGAAGCCTCAGGATGGCCTCCCCAGACTTCAGCGATCTATAACACAAAGTGGGTCCAGCGGCCCACAACGAGAGCGAAGGGATGGATGGTGCGGAGGGGTACACTTCCTAATCTACTCTAACCATTAACTCTTAAACTACCCCGGGGCTTTCAACAAGCACCTCTCGCTTAAAGTATTGGTTCTATAAACCCAGATTCCCGTCGCCTGTGTTGGTGTCCTCACAATTTCGGACCTCACCCCCAATTTTCTTCCCGTGCCCTAACACGGTCTCATGGCTGGGACGCGTGGCTCCCCTTGGCAGGCACTACCCTCTGCCGATTCTCCTACGATGGCACCCCCAGGCACTACACTGCCTCCGAGCCTACCAGCTCCCTAAATACCGGGGAGTGCCTTCCATGGCGACTCCCCTGAAACGCTCACGTGGCAGACTGGCTTCCCGGGCCCCTTTCCGAGGGTCACCCGTGCCCACAACACTGCCCACGCGGCTAATGGCTCCCCAGGCCCCTGCACCATGCGGGCGCACCCGTGCCCACTACGCTATCCTGGCCCCCCATGGGCCCTTGGCCTACTACGGCCGACTCGCCTGGTGCCCGGGGTACCCACTCAGCGATACTCACCTTTCGCAGCCACGCTCCCAGCCAGTCAACAGGGCTCCTGCACCCCTCCAAATGGGTTTCGAGCCTACACTCCCACCAACAACAAAACAACCTCCATTTTGTCAATTTAACTAACCCCCTAACTCACTTTACACTGACCCCAAGGGTCCCATGGGCGGGAGTCACTCCCCCCCCCAATCACTCATCGCACCATGCATTCCACATTCGCTTCACTCACTCAACAAGCACACGTTCCACCTCATCTCACCAACCCTTCAACACACACACCGCTGAACTCTGCCATCCTTCTAACTACATCCCCGAACTAACTCGTGCTCCCACGTCGTCCCTTAAACTATAGCACGTTCCATTTAACACTACGTAGCTAAACTACGTCCCCTCTACACATCCACAGTCTGTCTCTGTCCTCAAAATATCCAAAAAAAAACAATTTCCATCTCCCATCCTAACAATCCCTCTACCTAATCCATTCCACGGGCCCCATGAGGACTTACCCCTGCCCCATTAAGCCGGTCGAGCTATCACGAACCCATCCCCCTAACTAGTTCCATCCTGTGCCCTGCCCAAGGGGATCATCCACCCCTTGCCCAGGAATCCTGTTCACCCGAAAGCGAGGCTTGCTGTTTTTTTTTTGTTTTTTTTTATTGCGCAGCACCAGCGCGGTAACTCGCAACCTGCACACCAGCGCGACAATTCACAGCCGCGCACCTTTAGCGTGACGTCATGGCAGCTGTTCGCGTCCCTCGTCCCTCTTGGACGGTACCATCCGGCAGGGATTCACCCTCCTGCTGATTTCCAACCCCACACGCAGCCATGACGTCACCCGGCGCATAAAAAAACAAGCCCCACGTCTCGAGGGGTTCCCCACGCAAACACATGTGCTCTGCCCGTTGGAGCTTAACACACACACACCCGCGTGGAGAACCCATCCGGTGCAAATCCGTTGTCCTGCCTAAACTTTGTCCGTCTGTGGGATCGGCAACATCCACCGCTGGCGTTTCCGGACCGGGCTTCACTCCCGCAAGCGAGCACGTGGCGGCCTCGTGCGTTGCACAGCACGGACCTCGCGCTCGCTGCTGGGTGAACCCGGCACGGTGCTCAAAACATCTACGGCCGCTACCCGGCCCTCGTCTCTCTGTCGCCATCTTCGTCGCCATTCCACCCACGCACACCTGCATGTCACGACACACACACACCACTCCATCACATTCACACCGGGAGACTCGGCTGCGTGCTCCCGCATGCCGACCGACATCTCCCTTTCGTACCGCTCTCTTACACACACGGTCCCCCTTGCACTCGCACACGCGGTGACACTCACACGCGGTGCCTCATCCACACATGGCGTGCTGGGAGGCGCACACTCGCCACCACACCACACACACAGGGCCGCAATCCCACTCCTGACACCAGTGTTGCGAATTCGCGCCCGCCGGTGTGCGAACGGCCACGTAACTCGGATCGCGGCACGTCGCCCACCGGACGGACAATTCAGTCGTGACCCTCCGGGAACTATCGCCCGGAGCCAGTCACGGGTGGGCCTTTCGACCTCACCACAATCGTGCCAATCGGCCACCCACGTAGGATAGGGTTGTTCGCCAAACTCGACCTACCTAAGTACCCACGCGGATGGTAAACCGGGCGATCGTACCTCGCCGCAGGTCGTCTCCGGACACGAGCCGCTTGGGTGGCCCGTTCCGTACGATCGGGATAACCGAGTGGTGTTATCGTCGACCTCGACGGTTCAGATTATTTATCGGGCGTATTAAGCCCACTACGAACCCTTTACGTGAAGCAAGATGGAGATTCAACAAAGGGAAGGACGCAGCGAAATGGGGAACAAGTTCACACACAAGCACTTTATTCACACAGACACAGATTACACATTTACAGCCAAACAGAATCAGAAATGCACATATATCAATTTAAAAACAACAACAATGCAGAGCTACGACCGAATACGCGAACACACGGCAACACTTAAAACAATACTACTTGACGGACGGCGCCACCCACAGACATTTACACAAAAAGCAAAGGAAAAGGAAAAAGAAGTCGCGACTTCCTTTTCGTGGCCGGTGAGCCCCTCTCCCACCACCGTCAACGTGGTCGCGCCTGGCCCCGACCTCTCGCGGCCGGCGAACCCTCTCCGGCACTTCTCGTCCGGACGCGCAGGTCCACCTCACAACCGGCGCTGCCGCGTCTCCCTTCCGTGCCTTCGTGACAGGCCGCTCGCCAAGCCGCGGGCGCAGGACTCTTCCCCCGACGAGACAAGCAGACAGGAAGCCTCGAAGAACCAACTCGACCAACTCTCGACCAACTCTCGACCAACTCTCGACCAACTCTTGACCAACTCTCGACCAACAACTCGACCAACACTCGTCCAACAACCCTCGACCAACAACTCCTCAAGGTCCGTCCTGTCCGCCTTTTGTAGCGCGGGGCTCCGCCCTTCGCTCCGCCCCGTTTTCGGCCCCGCCTCCCTTCAAGGTTCTTGGAGAAGCCTCTCGAAGGGGGGCGTGACCTCTCGCTCCCCCTCCACCCTGCGCCGTGCGGGGGCCGGGGGAGTCAGTCTTGGCTCAGAGCCAGGGAATTATTCCCCAAAAAAGAGGCCCCCACCTTTTCTCACCTTTGACCCCCGGCTCGGATTGCACTTCCCCCACACCGAGCGCGGAGAATTTCGATGGGAGAAACAGGCGGGAAAACCCCCGAGCATCGTTGTTGGTTTTTGGTTTGTTCCTGGAGATCGTAACCGCACAGGGCCTACTGAATGGCGAGTGGCGAAGATGTGGTAGCGTAGATGGTGGAGGTGGCATGGTTGTAGTGTGGTTGTCGCTGTGGTGGGGATGGCGTGGTTGTTGAGATGCTGTTTGTTTGAAATAAAAGATGGAACAGAAAAAATGGCTAACTCAAAGCGTCACAGCCCGGATGGATCACATAAATTCCCTCTATACAACGGGTTTGGGCTAACTGCTCATGTACTTAGAGATATCTCACCTGAGGGCCCTTTATGGTGTAATGCGAATTTCCACAACCATAACACTATATATATATATATATATATATATATATTTATATATTTATATTTATATATTTATATATATATATATATTTATATATATATATATTTATATATATTTATATATATATATATATATTTATATATTTATATATATATATATATATATATATATATATATATATATATATATATATATATATATATATATATATATATATATATATGCCTGGTGTTGGTGCAGTGGTTAGGGCAGCGGCTTGGGATTCAAAAGGTCCTGAGTTCAAGCCCTGTTGGGCCACTGAATTAATACACCAGGGGGTTGACTCAGCCTGTCATCCTTCCGAGGTCGGCGAAATGAGTACCAGTGTACTGGGCCGGTGTATACCCCGGTTAAAATAGGTGTACCATATCCCTGTGTCGTAAGAGGCGACCAGGGTTGCATCAGGAAGGGCATCCGGCGTAAAACATGTGCCAAATCACTATGCGGATCATACGGATGATCCGCTGTGGCGACCCCTAACAGGAGCAGCCGAAAGAAGAAGAAGAAGAAGATATATATATATGTATATATGTATATATGTATATATATATATATATATATATATATATGTATATATGTATATATGTATATATATATATATATATATATATTATTGTTGCGGATTCACGGCCACGTAACTCGAATCGCGGCACGTCGCCCACCGGACGGACAATCCAGTCGTGACCCTCTCGGACTAACGCCGGGAACCAGTCACGGGTGGACCTTTCGGTCTCACCGCGATCGAGCCAATCGGCCCCCGCGTGGGATAGGGTTGCTCGCTAAATTCGACCTACCTAAGTACCCACACGGAGGGTAGACCGGGCGATCGCACCTCGCCGCAGGTCGACTTCGGACACGGGCCACTTAAGCGACCCGTTCCGTACTATCGGGATAACCGAGCGGTGTTATTCGTCGGCCTCGACGGTTCGATTAATTATCGGGCGTCTGAGCCCACAACCAACCCTTTACGTGAAGCAAGATGGGGATTCAATGAAAGAAATGACGAAGCGAAGCGGGAAAACAGTTCAACAATAAGCACATTTATTTCGCGATGAACGGAAAGCACACGTATACAATTCCACCAAAAGCACATATAAAAGAAGAAGACAAAAAGCAAATGCAACAATGCAGATCTATCCGACTACCGGGCACTCGGCAACACTTATACAATTTTACTTCACAGACGGCGCCGACAACACATATTCCCAAAGCAAAAGAAAAGAGAACCACCCTCCAGGATGAGGGGGGTAGGCGGGCCTGGGGCCGAGACCGTGTCGGGCCTACCCGTCTGATGATGAGACGCGAAGTGGCGGTGGTGCCTCAACTCCGCGGGCCTCGCGGACAGTGTCTGGTAGGGGGTGGGAAGGGGGCCCCCTTTTGTCGCACTATCTCAGCGCGGGGGGAAACAGGAGGGGGTTGCTGATGCTCGGGGAAAGGAGGATTTCACAAAATCTCGGGTCCCGCGACGAGCGTCTCCACCACGACCTCGGTCGCGCCGCCGGCCTCTCCCTCCGCAGTTCCCCGAATCCGACGCGAGCACCCCCTCAACCGCCTTCGCCGCCGCCGCCTCTCCACAGCTTCGTCCGATCGCCCTCTCCGTCTCCTCTCGTCCCAACTCTTCACCGGCTCCGCGAACTCCCAACTGCGAACTGCGAACTGCCCACTGCGAACTGCCCACTGCGAACTGCCAACTGCGAACTGCCAACTGCGAACTCCCAACTGCGAACTGCCCTCTTCTGACGAACGCAGTCGTTTTTATAAGCCCCGTGGCTTCGCTCTTTCATCTTTGACCCTCTGCCTCCGACCTTTCACCTCTCTTGCTGGCTCCCCATTGGCCCGAGGAAAAGTGGGCGTGAATGCTTTTTGATCCATGAATTTGCATATAGCGACCACCCTCCAACGCCCTGGAGGCGGGGCCAAATCGCCCCTCGCTCACCGATTGGACGGAACAAAAGTGGGCGTGAGTCGTTTTTGATCCGTTTTTCTGCGGAAAGTCCGTGATGTTTTTGAACACGCTTCTCGGTGCGCGCCCCGCACAAGTCCAGCATCGGTGCCCACGAGTGGCGCGAGATGACAGTGATGCGATGGTGGCGAGTTGTGACGGTAAAGGTCGTGGCGGTTGTGGTGAAGCGGCGTTGTGGTTGGTGGTTGTTGTGTGATGGCTGTTGAGACGTGGTTGGTGGTGGTAATAATGGCGGCTGGTCCAAAATAAAGATAGTAAAAGAAAAACGGCTATCCTGAAGAGTCGCAGCCCGCATGAATGACATTTATTCCCTCTAGACAACGGGTTTGGGCCTAACTACACATATACTTACCGAGATATCTCACCTAAGGGACCTGAATGGTGGTTTGCGAATTTGGTCAACCACAACAATATATATATATATATATATATACATATATATATATATATATATATATATATATATATATATATATATATATATATATATATATATATATATATATATATATACATATATATATATATATATATATATATATATATATAGCCACCATTTGACCTTCAACATTTAGGGATGGAGTGTAAATAAAGAAAATGTCCCCATCTACACTATCCATAAAACTCAACATCATAAAAATTGGAGGAACATTATTCAAGTTATGATAAAACAGGTGTTTTTTGTTAATTAGGTCACAATCTGAAAAAAGCTGTTGCTGTGTTTGAGCTTGGGAAGTAACTGCTGAAATCTATCTATCTATCGATCCGGATTCTTCCCGACATCTTTGTTCTTTGTCACTTTCACATTTCTTTCTACTTTTTCACATTTGTCTTTATTCATTCTGATTCTTGCTTTTTCTTTTCTTTTATCTTTTTTACTCTTTATTTCTCTTTCTTTATCCATCTCTCGAAGAAGTGAATTATTGCAGCAAATTTTCTGTATGGCTCACTTGCCTGCGCTTGGATGGTTTTGAGGGTTGTGGAGTAGCGGCTAAATCAGAGCCCTATCCATATTTTTCCAGATGACACTGGAAGATATGATGTTTCGTTGCAAGAAGCGTTATTTTAAAATGCTACATGTACAAATGTGACTATTTTCTTTATCTTCTGAGCTGTTTCATTTTGATGGTACAGCCTCGTGAGCGTGCCAAAGTCTGACACCTCGGCCTAAACTCTTCTATATTTATTAGACATCCTATGTGCATCAATGAACACTCATTTTACTCTGCGTGCGTTGCACATCATGTGCAGTGAATTTCACCTCATGTCTTGTATTTATTTTTTGAACTTTCTGTACACCGACATTGATGCCCAGTTGTGCTTCACCATCTACATTTCCAATGGAAGAGACGTTTTTTCTTTTATTGAAAAATGTTTTTCAAGTTTGGTATATTTTTCAGGATTAAAAAAAAAAGAAGTGAACACAGTCATGTTAAAAGATTAACCCTTTAAAACCCTTCTTAAATTGTCTTTATGAAGGTGGACAGACAAATGCACAGTGCTTTATATAGGTAGATAAATGGAATAATAGAATATATCAGTCATTACATTATATTTATTGAAGGATAAAAGCACCAATTTTTTGAAAGGAAACGTGAAATGATGTCGAACCAAACCCTGTTATTCCCATTGGCTTCTATTGCATCTGCATCGTCTTTCAGCCGATCACGAGGATTGGTGGAACATATCCGCATGATCGAGTGGTGCTGTACTGTTTCCAATAATCTCTAGAATGGCACTCGGTAGAGCACATACCTCCTCCAGGTTAGCAGCTTACGTTTTGTATCCCACTGATAGGCCGAAAAATTTATCCGGACCTTAACCAAAATCTCATCACCTTGTTTGTGTCATCTAATCATGTCCTCCACCAAGTTTTGTCATCCATCCACAACTTTTTGAAATATCATGCTATATATTTGTGTCGGAGTGGCGACCCGTCCAGGATTGTGCCCAATAGCCAAGGAAACTGCTTCGGCAGCACCAACGTTCTGTATAGAGTGTGGCCCCGATGGATGGATGGATGGATGGATGGATGGATATACATATATACAATCAACCCCCGCTTCATCGCGGTTCACCTATCGCGCCCCCGGTTCATCGCGGGTTTTCCCTTGGAATGTAACTAATTTTTTTCTGCGGATTCCCCCGGTACACCGCGGTAATAATGTATAAAATATAAATTATTTAAGCAATAAATCATAACGCGTGGTGCTTGACCAGTCACACAACGCACGAGACAAAGTTTCACTTGTGAACTTCGAATATTTTCTACGTTTTTTTCTCCAAGCCCCACGATGCCGCCCAAACACCCTGCACCTTCTAAGGCTTCTGGCAAGGAACCGAAGCGCCAGAGGAAGGTCCTGGGATGCTCCAGGAGAAGGTTAAGGTAAAGGTGCTCGATATATGCTTCGGGAAGGAAAAAGGTTTGCCGCCGTTGGACGAGCACTGCTCATACCCAGCACCTCAAAACCGACCAGACCAGACTAATCGATCTCCGGCACCTCAAACCCAATCACTGCCAAACCGACCAGACCAGACTAGTCGACCTCCGGAACCTCAAACCCAATCACTCCCAAACCTACCAGACCAGACGAATCGATTTTTGGGGGAGGCATCCATTCATTCCGGATTTTCACTTAGCGCGGGGAGGTTTGGAACGTAACCTCCGCGAGAAACAGGGGATTACTGTATATGTATGTATGTATGTATGTATGTACATATGTATATATATAATTTTTGGCCCCATCTCTCAATTTTGATGGAATTGCTTTTAAAAATTCTTGAAACCAGATCTTTTCCAAAGTCAAATCAGTCCTTGTCACACACCCAACCTGTCCACAAAGTTTCATCCAAATCCATGCATAACTTTTTGAGATGTACTTCTCACATACAAACAGGCAGATGGGTGAAAACATAACCTCCGTCCACCTTCAGTGCCAGAGGTGGTAATAATTGCATTTATGGAGCACCTTTTGCCAATGGAGACAGGATTGTGCTAACATCTTGATTAAACCCTATTCCTGCATGCAAATTGTTCTCCGTTGTCTTTTTTTTTGTTGTTGTTGTGAGTACTTGTGCTTTATTTTTTACAAAGCTTCTGTTGCATAGTAATTACTCTTCTCTAATCTTGATATTGTTTTAATCTTGATATTGTTGTTGTTTTTCAGATGTAATCTGGGTGATCATCTCTGTTGAAGTCGGAGGACTGCTGGGTGTCACACAGCAACTGTCATCCCTCGGGTGTGAGCCGGCTTCTCTGAGCCCGACGCCCAAAACCGACTACAACCCATTTGGTTCACCTCAGAAGATGGAAGAACCAGTGGAAAATGGTGCTCCGTTTCATGTTGGAAGTCCAGAAAGAATCTTCCATACAGAAAACCTACCAACTCCTGTCCTTTTTGGCTCTAGGCCATGGGAACAGGAGAGCAAAAATGGTCAAACAATCGAATGTGATGAACTTATCGCCAGTGAACCGTCTCTTATTGTGCCGAAGGCGCAGACAGAAAACCCAAGTCTCTCTCCCCCATTAAATTTGCCAGGTTCTGTACAGTGTAATTTGGTGAGTTTCTTTGCTGATACCTTATGCTTTCCTTTCACTTTTCTAAATTCTCCTTCTCCCTTTTCCACTTGTCTGAAATTTGCTTGAAAATGCCTCGGGGATGCACACTTCACTGCTGAATGTGGTTATCGCCCAATAATAACCATCCTGGATTTGCACTGCCTTGGCATATGACCAGTTTTCAAGGCGTCGGGACATTTTCCTTGGATTTTATTTTTCCCATCAAAAGTAGTTGAGATGGCAAATTGTTGAAATTAAAAAGAAACTTCATCTGCACAGCTGAAGTCCTGTGTTCGCAATCGTGCATACGACAATTGGCAACAAGTAAACTGGTAGAGAGCGAGGGCTTCACACGTGGTTTATTCCGTGTTTTCCTGGCTTGCCAGCTGGGCATATGCGGGTCATTCGGCCTTGTGATTTAGCCCTGTGGACACTTTTCACATCGCACAAATCACCGCAAATAACTTGTCAACAGAAGTTGAGCCATTTTTATTGTCCAGGTGACTCGTTTTGGATTTTTCAGTTCTGGCGAGTGCTGCTAAGATGATGAAAGTAGTTCCTAACTGGATCCAGGAGTATGAGGGAGTACCAAATCTTCATTTTTGGCAAAACTTCACCCAATATTGTTGCAAATTTGAAGACTTAAAATAATGGTAATTCTATCACGGTGACTATTTTGTTTGTGGTCCAAGAGTGAAAAGCATGACTGGCTTGTAAGTTAGGGAACAGTTTAACACAGAGTAATAATTTTTAGGGGGGTGGGGGGTTGATTATCTTGTATGAAAATTAATTGTTGATTATTATTTTCTTCTCATTCTCTTGTGCTGCAGATAAATTCTGACCCAGATGGAATTGAGCAGTGCCTGGACTGATGGACAAGACCTTTACAGATGGCCACATCATGCTGGCACAACACCTCATGCATTTGCTCTTGATGACCTTTTATTGGATTTGCTTTGTGCTCAGGATGCTGTGGCTTTTTCACAATGGAAGAGAAGCTGCTTTTGAGGAATTTCCCAATGGCATGTTTTATTTTAAACAGATTTTCATTTCTGCATTTGTCAACCCAACGTCATGTATAAAGACTGTCATAGATTATTTCTGGTTTAAATAAATTTACCAGGAAAGGTTGTTTTTATATTCACTCTTCTTTGTGTTTTATTGACACCATGTGTCGTCCCCTTGGTATAAAAACAACCAAAAATGCTGATTTAAAAAAAATACTTGCAAATACAGTAATCAGCGACCAGTGATGGTGTCGTATGTGATTTGATAGAACAAAGGAAAAAATTGAGACTATAACAATCCCATATGGTTGGGCTTGGAGCACCATTCACTAGAATGCTGTGACGTCATCCACCTTAGCAAACACTTTGAAAAAAGATTTCTTTTGAATGGTCCGAACAAAATAAATGTCGGAGTTGTAAGTAAAAGTTTGGTGACACTTTGTGAAGCGCTCAGACAAGAGAGGGGAAAAGGGCTGACAAAGAAAGCCTGCATTTTATCGTGGTCGACCTTTTGGCGAACTTCGGTCCGATGAGGGACCCGTCGGCTCCGGAGTTATCCGGGGTGATGACCTATACATTCCGGGTGATCGGTCGAGCCAACTCTACTGCTCCATCTAGCGGTCGTGTTCGTCACCGACACCCAGCCCCGCAACAATATTTGGTACCTTCTGGATAATGTCGAAAGTTGAAATTTCGCATGCTAACAGACATCGAAGCCGATACACCGGTAAAAATCACAGAACTGTTGGAAAATGCCCATAAATGAAAATATAAATAAATGAAAAAAAATGCAGATGAGCGACCTGAGAATGGGCAAGCATGGTAATTTTGTGTGTCAACAGACATTGAAGCTGATACCCCAGGAAAATCACAACTGTTGGAAAGCGTCCGCAAATGGGAAAAAAAAACGAATGCAGGTGAGTGACCCGAGACAATGGGGAAGCACAGCACAAGCACAGTTGGAGGGGAATTTGTACATGTTGTTTGCCCAAGAAAGATCATGGCCGACGGTGAGACCCAAAGGTTTGAGTGATTGAATTTCAAGGGAATCGTTAAGAAAATAGATGGGAGAGTTCACCAGATGGTCCTTTTTGGAGGGAGTGAGATTTGTCAGGATTGAAAGGCATATTTCAAGTGTTTGACCAGCTTGTGATACTATGAAGGTCTGAAGAGAGGAAAGAGGCTGCTGCCTGCCTATCTGAAAGAAGAGGGATACCATGGCAAAGGGTGGAGTCATCATCAAATAAATAGAAGATTTTCCAGAGTAAGATTGTTAATGAAGATTAGGAATAGGACTGGGCCCAGAACACTGCCTTGGGCACTCCAACCTTGGCAGGGAGAGGAGGTGAAAGGATTCTGTTGAGAGCCACATTGGTTAAGTGAGTCGAAGAAGTCAGTAACTCGAGAGTGGAGTTGGACTTTGATGCCATCGGCAGAGAGTTTGGAGATTAATGCTGGATGCCAAACTGTATCAAAAGCTCGAGATATGTTTTGAGGGAGGGTCCTGGTTTCGTCTGATATTGAGGGCCTCAATCTATTTTAGCGAGAGTTAGCACATTCATTATATATATATATATATATATATATATATATATATATATATATATATATATATATATATATATATATATATATATATATACACACACAGCAGACTAGGCGTAAGTCGTCACCATCGGGACCGAGAAAAAAATGACGACTTACGCGTATGCGAACATTCATGATGACTGTGGGGTGAAGGATGAAGTCGCGCGTGGCCTGGACACGTATGTGTGAGAGCCGGCTATTGTACCAAAAGGAAAACGCAATCCTCGGGGCATATGTGGGGGTTCATTGGTTAGTTGGAAAGTGATCAAGCAAAGATGGAATTCATGAATCAGTTTATCAAAAGTAAAGATAATGAACAACTGTAAGACAACAACTTCGCCTGCTTATCACCATGATGGGATTGACCAACGAACCCCAGAGACTTTTCTGGCAGCATCTGCCAGAAAAGCCCAGTCTCATCGGCATTGTACACGTCCTGAGGCTGATACCTTTCCAAGATGTCTTTCAATTTGCCATCGTTCCAGTCGTGCACCACTGCCGAATCCACGCTGCCTGATGCGCTGCACTTCTTGAGTTTGCCGATTCCCCACCTCACTGAATCTGTCTATCCAGTGCATCGGCAAGGTCTCGGCATCATCATGCCCGAGGTCCGCAGCGAATTTACGTGCCTTCAGCAGCAACATTTCACCGTCCAACCGAATATTTGGCTGAGCCGACATTTGCCGAAACCAGATGATGAGCGTGTCATCGACATCTTCAAAGGACACACATTTCACGCGTTTCACACTTACCACCGGCCTCGCGATCTTCTCCACTTGTCCAAACATCGTGCCCTTATTCTTCAAGATATCGTTCAATGTCTGCCGTTTGATGTCCAACTTCTCAGCTATGGCTGTTTTCTTCATCAGTGGGTTTGCCTCGCAAAACTGGATAATGTCGTATTTTTCTTAGTAGGTTTTAGTTGTAAGCTTACGCTTAGTCGCCATTGTCCTGCCTGCAGTGCGATCAACGTGTGTACGCAATTATAAATAGCCTATAACTGGCGGTGTACACCAATGAGCGAGCATCACGATTCCATGAAATCGGGATTTTCACGAGGCAGCAGTTCCGTGTGACGAGTTAGGAGTGGTAATTTACTTGAGTTTCCATTACGTGGGAACGGACAACATCTGACGACTTAGAGGAAGTGACGACTTAGAGATGACGACTTACAGAGGGATGACCCTTTATTCATAGGGACTTAACATGAGATAAATTCGGGACTTTTTGACGCTGCCGACTTAGGCGAAGTGACGAGTTACACGCTGCCGACTTATGCCTCGTCTACTGTATATATATATATATATATATATATATATATATATATATATATATATATATATATCGTCATTTGTCTGTCTGTCCCACCCTGAAACACCGAAACTCTCCTCGGAGAGAAAAATTATCAAGTAAAAGTTGCTTTAAAATGATCCAAATCGATTAGAAAATAATCGCTTTTTTCATATAAAAAAGAACTTGGGCGGTGTCTTAGCAATAAATAGCTGCCTCGATCATTCCCAAATTTTTTTCCTTTGCCGTTTAATATATGTTCGGTTAGGTATGTGTGGTATTGGGAGTTACATGAATATTAATGAATGCATGATGAAGCGGAACCGAGAGTGACGTCAGAGAGTTGTGGAGTCATGGCAGCAGGAGACGCCGTTAAAAACGGTTGAGCTGAAGAATCTACCTGTGGGCTGATTTAACTACACATCTTGGTGACGAGGATGGGTTCACCTTGCTCTTACACCACCTGCTGCATCCTTACCATGTCCGGGTGAGTCTTCGATACCTTTTACCTCATGGATGTGCATGTTCGAGAACTTCATGCTGGTAGTAAATGATGACGCACTTTCTGATGTAAGGAAGCACACATTGCTTATACACTGCCTCGAAACTGAAGGCAGCGTTTATTCTATACCCTCCCAGTTGATGGGAACACGTACTCTGCTGCTGTCGGTGCATTAACAGCCTTTTTCATGCCGAAGGTGAACGATGTTTTTGAACGATATAAGTTTCGTCAATGAGCACAGAGGTCTGGTGAATCCACTGCTCAGTTCATTGCTGCTTTACGTGAGATTGCGGTTAATTGTGAGTTTAGTGACCTCTCTGATGAAATGATATGAGCTCAGCTCGTGGAAAAAAAAACCCTTACAGCTCGTATACGTGAACGGTAGCTTTTGGAACCGGAGCTTCCACTGCAGAAAGCGTTAGTAATGGCGGGACAAATTGAATCGGCCATAATGGAAGCAAAAGCGATTCCATGCGGCACGTCGACGTCCTTTCCAGATGTAAATACAATACCAGCACGTACCAGCGTGGGACAATGCAGACGTGACCCCATCCACAGGGACACATCAAATGAACCTGCAAACTCAAATTTTTCACCAGCTCGACAGGTACCCCAAGAGAGTACTTGTTATCGTTGTGGATCTGTAATGCACTTAGCCAATTACCCCAGATGTACTGCAAAAGATGTAAATTGCAGGCGCTATGGCAAAAGTGGACATTTTGCCATAGTATATCGCTGTAAAGATCGCACATATCAAGTGCGGGAAGTGACTGTGCCAGATGTGACTGTTTTAAGCATAAACACAGAAACCTCTGAACAAATTAGAAGGAACCTATTTTGGGATGTCGGTCTTTGCGCACCTGATGGACAGGCATGCTCAGCTAAATTGCTGGTGGACACAGGTTAAATTGTTTCCATACTTCCAGAATCTACCTACTTGCAGAATTTCAAGAATGCACTTCTTGCACAACCAAAATTACACTTTGTGAATTCCCTAAAAATAAACGATCTCTGAAGTTGGTTATCTTCAAGTACAGGTGTGACACAACCATGTTTCTGTGCCTGTTGATTTTTGTATTGTTCTTTCTGGAACACCTATACTTGGCATGGACCTCTTCACTGCTCTCAGACTGAATATTGTTCATGGATGTGTTACTCCTGCATCGGTGCTAAGTACCTATGTGCATCAAACATCAGTTTGGCAGACATCTAATCCTAACGTCATTGGAACTCTTGGCTATGCAAAATGATTTGTACACAGAGTGAAGATAAGGCCCGATGTGGTGCCAATCCAGCAGAAGCTTTTCCGTTTATCTTTTGCTGTCCGTGATGCTGTCTCGCAAGAAGTGAAAACGTTTGAAGAAACTGGTATCATTGAGAGAATTGATTCTTCCAAATGGGTTTCACCTATTGTCGTTTCGCATAAGAAAACGGGAGGTACACGACTGTGCGTGGATCTTCGTGAACCCAATAAGGCGATCATAATAGACAGTCATCCACTCCCACATATTGAGGAGGTATTCGCAGAACTTTGGGGAGCGAGAATGTTTTCTACTCTTGATCCTCAGAGTGCATACCATCAGGTGACCTTGCATGAGGAAAGCGGAGACCTTACGGCTTTCATAACACAAGAGGGTCTTTTCCGTTTTTGCCATGTTCCTTACGGTCTTGCTTCTGCTCCCAGTGCATTCCAGCGAATGACGTCACATATCTTAGTTGTCCAGGAGGGTGTCCAGTGTTACGTAGATGACATAATTGTGTTTGCTTCGTCTCCTGAGAAACATGATGAACATCTTCAAGCTGTTTTGAATCGTATTGATCAAGCAGGCTTAAAACTGCATTATGACAAATGTCATTTCAGGAAGGCTGAACTTTATTTTCTGGGTCATGTGATCTCAGAAAAAGGCATGAGCCCAAACACCGAACATTTGGTGGCAGTAACACAAGCACCACCCCCAAATGGATGCAACTGCTCTGCGTTCTTTTCTGGGTTTGACTTCTTGGTACTCCAAATTCATTCCAAATTATGCAACAGTCATGGAGCCACTTCGTGCCTTACTGTGCAAGGATGCTCACTTCTCGTGGACCGAGGCTGCACTCACTCAATTTGAAAGGGTAAAAAATTGATTGCTAACAGCCCTGCACTTGTTTTGTTTGACCCTACTCTAACCACCATTGTGACCACAGACGTGTGATTATGGACTTGGAACAATGCTCACTAAACTTCATGAGGACTCTCCAGAGGAAACAGTAGCATTTGCCTCACGAACACTCACAGAATGTGAATCCAAGTACTCCACAGTGGAGAAGGAAGCACTCGCCTGCGTCTGGGCAATTGAGAAATGGTATACTTACCTGTGGGGTAGGAAATTTATCCTGCATACAGACTACAGTCTACTGACCACACCACTGTCTTCAAAAGGTCTTGGTCGAGCTGGAATGAGAATTGCACGTTGGTCGGCATACTGTTTTGGATGAGGAAATCCTATATATATATATATATATATATATATATATATATATATATATATATATATATATATATATATATATATATATATATATATATATACATATATATACATATATATATAATATTGTTACGGCTGTGGAAATTCGCAAACCACCATTCAGGTCCCGTAGGTGAGATATCTCTAAAGTACATGTGTAGTTAGCCCAAATCCGTTGTCTCGAGGGAATTTATGTGATTCATTCGGGCTGCGACGCTTTGAGATAGCCGTTTTTCTGTTTTATCTTTATTTTGAACCAACCACGTATCAACCGCCACCCTCAGAACAACCACCACCATCTTCGCCACTACCCCCGCTGACGAACGCCATCCTCCACGGTCCACACTACGACGGTTTCCACGTTGGAAACCGTCGAGAACGCAAGGGAGGAAAGAAGAAGGCACAAAGATGGCGCGTGGATTTTTTCCCGCCTGTTTTTCCTGTCTGACTTCCCCACGCGTTGGAGTGGCGGAAGAGCAATGCAGGTCAAAGGTCAAAGGTGAGAAAAGGTGGGGCCTCTTTTTGGGGGAATAACGCTCTAGCTTCAAGCCAAAAACTGACTCCCTCGGTCCCCGGACGAAGCGGGGTGGAGGGAAAGCGTGAGGGCACGCCCCCTTCGAGAAGCTTCTCCAAGAAGCTCGAGGGGAGGCGGAGCCGAAAACGGGGGTGGAGTGAAGGGCGGAGCCCCAGGCTATTAAAGTCGGACACGGGCGGAGCGCTGGTAGAGGTGCTCTGGCTCTCTTCCTCCTGTCTTCCGGCTCGCTCGTACTCTTCTCTTCGTGGTGGCCGCTGGCCTGATCTTCTGTGGGGCGGTCCCTAGACCCCGCTGGTGGGACGGAGCATCTGCCATTCCCCACACCGTGACCTCGAGCAACAACGGTTTCCCCCCCTTCTATCCGCGCTGGGATAGCGCCGGAAACTCCGTCCATGGCGTCGAGCGGCCAACACGTGCCGGCGCGAGGCACGTCGGAGAGGACTCGCCTACCACGCCAGGGCACGGAGTCGCGGCCAGGCGCAACCACATCGACGGACGTGGGAGAGGGACTCGACGGCCCAAAGGGAAGTCGCCATTTCTTTTCGGGGTTTTTGTATGGATCTTGTGGCGCCGTGTCTTGTAAAGTAGAACTGTTTAAGTGTTTCCGTGTGTCGGTCTTATTCGGTTGTAGCTCTGCATTGTTGCTTTTGTTTTAATTACTATATGTGCATTTTGACTGTTTGGCTGTATATGTGTGCTCTCCGTGTGTCATGTAAATAAAGTGCTTGCATGTTGAGCTGTGCCCGTTGCGCTTCGTCTCCTTCCTTTTAATTGACCCTCCATCCTGCTTCACGTAAAGGGTTCGTAGTGGGCTTAATACGCCCGATAATTGATCGGAACCGTCGAGGCCGACGATAACACTGCTCGGTTATCACTGTAGCACGGAACGGACCGCTTAAGTAGTTCGTGTCCGGAGTCTGCCTGCGGCGAGTTACGATCGCCCGGTCGACCATCCGCGCAGGTACTTAGGTAGATCGAATTTGGCGAGCAACCCTATCCTGCGCGGGTAGGCAATTGGCATGGTCGTGGTGGGGTTAAACCCCCACCCGTGACTGGCTCCCGGCGTCGTTCGAGAGGGTCACGACAGAATTGTCCGTTCCGGTGGGCGAGGCGGCCCCCATTCGAGTCGAGCGGCCGATCTCACGCCGGCGGGCGCAAATTCGCAACAATATATATATATATATATATATATATATATATATATATATATATATATATATATATATATATATATATATATATATATATATATTCCAAAATGATTGGGTTTGTTAAGTTTTGTGTTGAAGACATGATTCTGATAATTTGGGGACAAAAGGCAACTCGAGTTTCAGTGAATTAATTAAATGAGATGTAAAGTGGGACAAAGGATTTGTGCACAGACATCGGTATGCGTCATGGGCAGTGACATCGAGAAGGATGGTCAACAGAGCTTTGAAGATGATCGGTGTTGAGGCTGAATGCTTTGGTCAACAGGGGCATAACATGGTATGAACGAAGTGGGTGAAGGTTTTGTTATGAAAACGACGCTCTCAACCAATGGTTAAGCGGTGGTCAATCTTTGGATTCAGATAGAGTGCCACCTTGCTGCTTGTGTACCTCCACCATTAGTGAGACCAAGGAATACTCGACAAGCCACTACATCACATGATTATTGTGTGGCCATTGGCAATTCAAGGGTGGGCAGTTACGATGTTTGTTTCTTCCCCTCCACTGCCAAACTCTGGAACTCTTTACCTTCTCATGTCTTCCCAAACACTTATGACCTTCCCCTTTTTAAAAAGCAGATTTTTATTTTTATTTTTTTACTTCCTCAAAAACTTTGCCGATTCTCTCTTTGCTTATTTTTCTATTAATGCAGTACTTTTATTCATGGCCTGGCCTCGATGAGGACTATTTAGATTGGAGCGTTCAACATAAAAAAACAGCCACTGAGCTTGGGGGAAATGCAATTGCTTCCGGGATACTCTGGGTACCAGCAATGTCATAACAATGGTGACACCTTTGTCATCGCACTAAGTAGGACATTTCCTCCTCCCCATGGATGCCAACCGATGTGGATTGTCCGTGCTCTTAACCTTTTAAATGCTCGGCGTCAAGCAAGGAAGCAGCACGTACCATTTTTTAAGTTCGGCTTTTCTTCAATCTCGTCTGCAAACCACTGGCACATTGTCACTCTCTTTCTGCATATGGAGTGCAGTTAGTTTGAGTTTCATCTGAATTCTGTGTGGATACAGTTTCACATCGTGGATGAGAATTCTTCTCACCGATTCCAGTGAAATTCCAAGCTGATCTTGATTCTGACGCTTGAGATCTTGGGCTTCTGCCCATCGAATCACGCACACGGTTGATGTTCTCCGGAGACCCTGCATCTTGAGGTCATCGTGAATGTGTTGTGACAGTGCCTTCTGTGAACTGTTAACCCAGGTAAATATCCGTGACTTTCAGGGCACAGTGTACGTTCTCGACACACGTTTAAACTCGATTCGAGTGTTCTTGTGAGGAGTCTCTTTCAATAAAAATCTTCACAGAGTAAACATTTTGCATAATTGTCCGCAGCATCTTTTAAAAAGGGAAGAATCGTCAGCAACTTTTGAAGTCTGTCTTGTGGTTCATTCTTCTTCGATCACCTGAAGAAAACAAGAGGTTGTCGTTTATAAGACGGAAGATATTGGACACGTGGTGGGCTCCTCTTTTGGGGGGGGGGGGGTCACCCTGTACATTAGAACGCTGATACCAAAACAGAAACTGTCATAATTTTGGACACATCTTATGTACAGAAAACGAAGCTCGAAGAGTCACCGATGCTGCGTATGGTTGAGGGAAGAGGAGGAAGGGGCTGACGGTGTATGTGCTCCATGGATGGGGTAACTGGGATGCAAGCAAGCTGTATCTGCCAGAGCTTCGGGAAGCAGTGCAGGATGAGGATGTTTGGAGAAATCTCATCAAGAATGCCATGAGAAGTCAGTCACGACTTCATGGAACTGGATAAGATAACTACACAATATATATATATATATATATATATATATATATATATATATATATATATATATATATATATATATATATATATATATATATATATATATATACATATTGTTGGGGGGCGATGGCAAGAACGGCTGCTAGGTGGGGAAGTTTACGACGTCCCCCACCAGACTCCCCGGAATTGTTGGCCCTCGCTCCGGATAATTCCGTGAGCTGCGGGTCGCAGAACCGACCGTGGTCGCCAATATCTCGATCACGTGGCGTAGGGTTATTTGTTTAGATCCAAAGTACCTAAGTATCCACGTCCTCGGAACACCTGGTCGAACCGGATTTACTCTACCGGCAACGGTGAATTCACACTACCAACTACCGCTTTGCCACCTACTTTTCCGGCTCATTGCAGTCGAGCGGGGCCTGCCCAGGACGTCCCGGCTATGACTGACCGATTACCGGGGAAGAAACCACGTCTGAACTCAGACCCGGACCATGCTGGACCAAATAAAGAAAGGACGGAAACGAGCTGGGAAGGTTTCTAATAATTTATTTACAGTAAATAAAAGACAAGAGAAGCGAGACTTAAAGCGAATATTCAATGCAAGTATTTACAATGGGCAAAAACGCTTATGCAGTTCTACTTACAAGAAGGGCCCAACACACTCAGACACACACACAAATTAAAAGAAAACCCAAGGTTCTTTATTCGACCCTCCAGCCGATGAGTGAGACGAGCTGGGGGTCAGAGTTCGGCTTGTACCTAGTCACCGGAGGGAAGGGAATACTCCACGATGTGGCACCTAACAAAGGTCGTTGGTACGATCCCCAGTCGCACGTGGGGGACTCGAGGCTCGTGGCGGAGTTCGGGTGGCGAATAATCTGGGTCGGCGGAGGGGGGTCAGGGTCGCTCTCTCATTCCTTGTAGAGGGCCAGCAGAGACACATTCGCCGCCTCGATGGCCCTATGATCAACCCTCGTGACAGCAAAAACCCCTTAGTAACAGCAACATAGACCTCCTGTGACCACCCCTCCTAACCACCCTTCGTAACCGCCCCTTCGTCACAGCAAAAACCCTTCGTCCACAGAACTCCTCTTGCACTGAACTCTCTCAGGACCCCCAAAGAACCCTTCGCTGAGGACGGTGTCGGTACTTTTATTGACCTCCCTCAGCAGGGAGGGGCTTTGATGAAACTGACTTCACTGTTTGCCATGATTGGACGGGGCTCCCATGGGTCCGCCCTTTCTGGGTGGGGTTTCACCGATGCCGGGGAAAACCGCGACCCCCTCTCCACGCGTGCCCATACTGGTCAAAAAGAAGGTACAAAGTTTGTGGAAGCCGAGAAGGAACTGCCAGAGATTCTGCCTCGGACAGCGAGTCGCCGGTCAGGCGAGTGAAGCGCTTGTTCAGTGGTGTTGTCGGTTTGTTTGATGGTTTGTTGGATGGTTGGATTTAATAACCGAACTAAAAGAAATTGTAATGCACGTTTTTGATCCTCCCACTCGACAAAAGGAAGGGGAATCTGACTACACGCATACTTAACGGAATAACTAAATTTTGGGACCTGAATGTTGAGTGCTCATGGTTTCCAGATCCGTAACAATATATTGTTGCGAATTCGCGCCCGCCGGCGTGCGGACGGCCACGTGACTCGAATCGCGGCACGTCGCCCACCGGACGGACAATTCAGTCGTGACCCTCTCAGACCAACGCCGGGAGCTAGTCACGGGTTGGGGTTTAATCTCACCACGATCGTGCCAATTGCCTACCCGCGCAGGATAGGGTCGCTCACCAAATTTGATCTACCTAAGTACCTGCGCAAATGGTCGAACGGGCGATGGCACCTCGCCGCAGGTCGACTCCGGACACGGGCCGCTTGGGCGGCCCGTTCCGTGCTATCGGGATAACCGTGCGGTGTTATCGCCGACCTGGACGGTTCAGATTAATTACCGGGCGTATTAAGCCCACTACGAACCCTTTACGTGAAGCAGGATAGAGGGTCAATCAAGAAAAGACGAAGCGAAACGGGAAAACAGTTCACACAAAGCACATTTATTACCCGGCACACGGAAAGCACACAAATACAGCCAAACAGTCAAAACAAAAGAAACAATGACGCAGAATTACTACCGAATACACGTACACACGGCAACACTTAAACAGTTCTACTTTACAGGCAGCGCCAACACACATTTACTCAAAAGCAAAGGAAAGAAGCCACCCTCATAGACAAGAGGGCAGACAGGCCTGGAGGCCAATATGTGCACGTGACGTGGAGGAGTGGCCAGGTCTGCGAGACCGGGGGGGGGGGTGTCCTACCCACGTCCTCGTGACGTGTTGGCGGACGAGCCACAGATGTGCCGCGTGGCTGTGCCCCGACTCCGTGCATCTTGGCAGGTTTCGTTGGCACGACGTTTGGAGTGGGGTGGGAACGGGACCCCCTTTTTGCACTATCTCAGCGTGGGGAAAAGGGGGAATTGTTGATGTCCTGGGGGAGGAGAATGGCTGGCTGGCTTGGGTCCCGCGACGAGCGATCTCACACCACGACCTCGTCGCCGACCGCCGTCCTTCTCGCCTCGGACCCGAGCTCCTTTGCCTCTTCCCGCAACTCTCCTCAGCCGACTGCAGAACTCAACTCGATGCCACACCGATGACTTCGCCACCCGACTCCACTCTCTGCCACACTGATGACTCGACTCACTCTGCCCTGCAGACACACACTGCTACTGCCACACTCTGCTACTGCCACACTCTGCCACTGCCACACTCTGCTACTGCCACACTCTGCCACGATTCGCCTTGCGCTCGCTGTTTTATAGGCCGGCAGGAGAAAACAATATGCAAATATCCGGATCAGGATGACCTCGGGGGCGGAGCCACGCTCGCCAATTGGACGGAGGAAAAGTGGGCGTGAACCTCCCCTGATCCTAGAATTTGCATATATCGATTTCACACAGACGCGCCTGGAGGCGGGGCCAAGCCGCTCCGCGCTTGCTAATTGGACGGAGCAAAAGTGGGCGTGTAGCGTTCCTGATCCGAATTCTCCCTCGGAAAGGCCGCTATTTGCCTCGCGGCTCAGTGCGTATTGCTGAACGAGCCCAAGACAGCCCGACACTCAGTGTTCACAGGTGGTGCGGGAATGGCCGTAGAAGGAGAGAGGTGAGGGTGGGTGGAGGGTTTATCGGTGGTGGTTTGATGGTTATGGTGCCGTTTGGGAATGACGGTGATGTGATGTTTGCGGGATTGAGTTGTGAAGGTAAAGGTCGTGGCTGTTGGCGTTGTTGTTGTTGTTGTTGTTGTTGTTGTTGTTGTCTGAGGGTTGGAGCGTGGTTGTATTTGGTGACGATGGCTGGCGTGGTGGTTAAGGTGGTTGTTGTGTGATGGCAGTTGAGACGTGGTTGGTTCAAAATAAAGATAGAACAGAAAAACGGCTATCTCAAAGCGTCGCAGCCCGAATGAATCACATAAATTCCCTTCAGACAATGGATTTGGGGCTAACTACACATGTACTTAGAGTTATCTCGCCTATGGGACCTGAATGGTGTAATGCGAATTTCCACAGCCGTAACAATATATATATATATATATATATATATATATATATATATATATATATATATATATATATATATATATATATATATATATATACACTCTCTGCATTTTGTCCCCACAATCCTCAAATGCTTCCGTGTCTGATCTCTCCTGTTCTGTCACAAACAACGCAGGCGCATTTGCACCTCTAGAGGGCGCAAAGGAAGGGACGATCCAGGCAGGTGTCGAGAGCTTCCGAGTGAAGTCCAAGTTCTTGGTAAGTCTCTTCCTGCCGCACCGACCGCACTTTTGTCACCTCGAGACCCTGGATTGACCTTGAAAGGTTAATCTGATCGAAAGATATGTTTGCGGATATGGATACGTTGCTGTTCTGCTCTGCGTACACCGATCGTCTTGACTGCGCACGGAGTTCGAAATTATTTATTTAATTAACTGGTTTATTGAGCACCTTGATTTGAAAAATGAGTGGGCCTCATCGATTCGTCAGTTGTCCCCCCCCCCCCAAAAATAAATTTGCATTGACTTGTTTTTCGGAACCTTGTCGGGGGTTGTAACTGCGCTCCATTCGTAGTTTATTACAGAAACCTGTACGTATACTTCTTTATCACTCTTTGACATTGTCCTACATACTTTTGGGGTTTCGTTTGACTTGGACAATGAAACTGTCACTGTAAAAATAGATAAATAAATAAATAAATCAGGACATGGATTTACGACCATCGATCCTCACAACGACCTTTCACCAGTTAATAGTTTGTGCCAGTACACTAGCGTTCTCCTTCGGTTGTCTGCAGTTCAAGGCTGCAGGGTGGCATCACTGGTTGAGGGTGTGGCTGTGCTGCTGATGCAATGCCCCCTGCTGGTTAGGACAGGAATTTGTCATTTGTTCATGGTGCCGGCGATGGCTCGCCAACTCTTTGCGAAGGACCCCGTGAGATGTTTAACGTCCACCAACTCATGCTTGGCAGATGGGACGTCCGTTTAACGTCCATCCGAGAGACGGCGCACACATTGATGAATCGTCCTGCCTGTGAAACACCGGGATGACAGTTCATACCTGGGTCTGGATTCAAACCCAGGCGATACAGCTTAGAGGCAATCCTGTCAGCTCGGTACACTCCCATGGACCCACGGACCCGTGGACAATCTTTATTTATCGGGAAAAGTGAATTTGTGGTTGGTTTGGGTGAAATGAGGTGTGGATTGAAATGCCAATGGAATGTGACGTGGGTGTGGATGTTGTGATGCGAACAGATGAGTCTCGCGAGTTTCCTTCCACTAGACTCGGTTGATGTGTATTCATAATTATGAATTATGTTTATAATTATTAATTATTATAGTATATAATTATTAATTAATTATTTAATTAGTATATAATTATTATAATGTGTTTATAATTATAATGTTTATAATTATGGACATAATTATGAATGCACCGCTGCATTTCAAATATTTTTTTTCAGAGTTCTAGGTTTTCTCAACGGTTCCTATATGTTTTTTGCATGCTGAATTCAGAAATGTATCTAATTTCGCTCAATCAGGTCAAGGAGGAGGAAATGTCTCAATTTTCAGGAAAAAAATAATCAAAAGTTTTGTTTTTTTAATTAGCATTTTTTAAATTCAAAATGAGACTTACATTGACAGAAAATGTACAAACTATATATAAAATGACACACAATGTGAAATACCGTTAATGTGAAATTCAACATTAAAAAGACGAAGGAAAACAGCGACTGCTGGAGCGACTGAAATTGGGTGTTGCCAGAAACAACGATTTATCTATATTTTTCTGAAATTCAAATGAAAGTAATTGAGAAGTCACTTTATTCCACATTAAGTGTACTTGTGTGTCATTGTATGTATAGTTTGTGCATTTTCTGTCAATGTAAGTAGGATTTTGAATTTAAAAAATGCTAATTAAAAAAACAAATTTTGATTATTTTTTTCCTTAAAATTGAGATAGCATTAATTACGATTCATACTGTCTCGTCAAAATGATTCTGCATAGAATAACAGTGAAGATGGAAACAAAATAATGTCTGAAATCCATTTTATTCCAGTCATACTATAAAAAGTTGACCTGATTGAGCGAAATTAGATACATTTCTGAAATCAGCATGCAAAAAACATAGAAGAACCGTTGAGAAAACCTAGACCTCTGAAATGATGCAGACCAGTGATATAATCGCACATCGTGGAGGAAGGTCCGAATAGTCTCGGCATTTTCTTTTGCATACGTATTATGTAGATGGCCTTGATACGTAGATTCTTCTTAGCTTGAGCATTTGTTCTCTGTTCGTTTGTACATTTCACCTGTGGATTCGAGATGTGATCTAGTCTTGGAGCTGGTTCTTCTGTTGGACTTCAGATGATTGAGTTCAGACAAGCCGAACGCTGACTCATCACTTCGCTGACGGCTTTAATCAACGCAGCATGTTGGAGTTGGACTTCGCAAACATATTACATGTCGACGAGTCACCATGATGATGTATAATGAAATGGAACACACGAAAAAATTATTATTTTCTAATACACGTCGTTGGTGTTTTATAGCCCCGGACAGTTCTCAAACAGGTCTGCAGCACGGAGAGAGCGGATCGATCTCCCAGGAGTGACTCAGAGATCCCCCACATCCACGATGGTGCACTAACGCCTCCACAAAGTCAGGGCCAAGAGAGAGAGAGAGAGAGAGAGAGAGAGAGAGAGAGAGAGAGAGAGAGAGAGAGAGAGAGAGAGAGAGAGAGAGAGAGAGAGAGAGAGAGAGAGAGAGAGAGAGAGAGAGAGAGAGAGAGAGAGCGGATCGATCTCCTAGGAGTGACTCAGAGATCCCCCACACCCACGATGGTGCACTAACGCCTCCACAAAGTCAGGGCCAAGACAAAGTGAGGGAGAGGTAGAGAGAGAGAGCGGATTGATCTCCCAGGAGTGACTCAGAGATCCCCGACATCCACGATGGTGTACCACCGCCTCCACAAAGTCAGGGCCACGACAGAGTTAGAGAGACAGAGACGAGAGGGAAAGGGCCGTCCATGGGGACCGATCGACACTCTGACTGTGACCATGCTGCCCTGTATACACGTTGCTGCTGTCATCGTGTTTTCCTTCCATGTATTTTTATATATTTTTCTATTTCTTCATGAAATATAACAACACTAGCAAATACCACCCGTCACTTCACTGATGGGAACACTGAGATAGGGGGTGATAGAGGGGGTAGAGGGAGATTGAGGGAGAAAGAGAGAGGGGAGGGAGGGGGAAAGAGAGTGAGGAAGGGGAGAAGCATTAATTACGATTCATACCGTCTCGTCAAAATGATTCTGCATAGAATAACAGTGAAGATGGAAACAAAATAATGTCTGAAATCCATTTTCTTTCAGTCATACTATAAATACCATCCAGAGACAAACACCGCCCGGACACAAACTCCTGTCCAGAGATAAACACCGCCCGGACACAAACTCCTGTCCAGACAAAAACACCGTCCAGACAAAAACACCACCCGGACACAAACTCCTGTCCAGACAAAAACACCGCCTGAACACAAACTCTCCTCCAGACAAAAACACCACCCGGACACAAACTCTCCTCCAGACAAAAACACCGCCCGGACACAAACTCTCCTCCAGACATAAACACAGCCCGGACACAAACTCCTGTCCAGACAAAAACACTGCCCGGACACAAACTCTCCTCCAGACATAAACACCATCCAGACACGTCCGGAGACAAACTCCCATCTTGACTTGTTCTTGTTGTTGTTGTTCTTGTTCTTCTTCTTCTTGTTGATGTTGTTGATGTGTACAAGCTCAACGAGCTCTAGATCTATGTCCAAAAAGGTACCAATTTTAAGACGTTTTGTAATCGAGGGAAGATGCCATCAGAAAGGGTTTAATACGAGACATCATCTGTCTTGAATCTGTGATGATAAACTATGGCTCATCTGACTTTAGTGTGGACTTTGTTTCAACAGGTACATGGAACACCTGCGATGCAGTTCAAATACAAGTTTCACAACGTACTTTTAATATCTATTTTTACTGCATTGATACTGAGGGGGGGTGGGGGGAGGGGAGGTGTTAAAATTAATTAACCAACTCGCCTATCAGTGCCGACCTGATAACCCAACCAGGCCAAAGACCTGAATACCTGCCTTGATTTGGAGAATTTGAATCAGGTGCAAGGTCATTCCGTAATTTCGAAACTCGATCATACCCATCATATCTCATGATGGGCATTGTTATCAGGAGGATTACCATGTTACTAATTAGCATGTTGGGTAAAACCAGCTGGCTCTCTCTTGATCTTCAGGAAGAGGTTAATATGCCACCTAGTCTGATATACGTATGACACGAGTCCATATGTTGTGTTTGACTCTTCATGTCTTCAGGATAACTTGGGATGGGCACGAAAAATGCTATCTCTGAAAAGGCAGTGCAGCCCATAACCCCATCCATCGGGACCATACTCCATGCAGAGCGTTGGTGCTGCCGAAGCAGTCTCCTTGGCTATTTGGGCACAATCCTGGACGGTTCACCACTCCGACACAGGGTACCAGCAAGCTGGCACTCATTTTGCTGACGTCAGAAGGATGACAGGCAGTCAACCCCACCACGCTAATCATTAGGCCAACACCAGGCATCCATAACCCCCTTGACCAAATTAAGAATAACTTTTTAATAATCTATTTTGAAGTGATTTTAACCATCTCTTCATTTTCCTTTTTACAGAGTGAGGGTATTACCACTTCATTCATCACCACACAATGTCGAAGTGGATCCCTCCTGTGTGCGCGACTCTGTTGCCTCATATCGGTGCACTTCAAACATACGCTTTCAGACATGAGTTCAAGAATTGGTACGACGATCTGAACAAGCCAACATGGTGTCCACCCAAATGGGTGTTCAAGTCAGCTTGGCCAATAATTTACACTTGCATGGGGTGAGTGACGCAATGCAGATTACTCGTACAATGATTTATCTTCTTCTTATTTTGCTTGCAGCACAAGCCTGCGGGGTAGCTTCAATGGCTGAGGACATGGCCGTGCCACTGATGCAGTCAGTGCCCTCTGCTGCGTAGGACAGGAATTTGGAATTTGGCTTGTCGACTCTTCACAAAGGACACCGTGGGATCTTTAACGTCCACAAACTAATGCTGACAGACGGGACCAGTGGCGTAAATCCATTTTGAAAAGTTGAGAGGAGGGGATAATATTTAAATTTTTGTTGCGTTGGTGGGGGGAAACAAGATCTTGGTTGACCCATGAAGGGTTGACCAGGCATGTTGCATCACTGTTGGGGCTTGTTTGCTCAATTAGGGATAAGGATAAAAAAAATTATTTTTTTACCAAGAGGTTTACATCAAGGAAGATTCGCATTTCGTTGATCCAAGGTAAACATGCGCAAAAGCCCCCATAAAGATTTTCCACTTTGGTCTTCCTCCCCCTTTCCCTTAAAGCAAATGGACAAAGAAAAACAAAACAAATCAAACCAAACAACATCAATAACAAAAGTGCATGTTGAGTTTTTATTTTGGCTAAAATGAAATCCATGAGTACATAACCTCAGCCCGACACTTATGAACTGATGCATGTTTTTTTTTTTTTTTCTGGTTGCGGCCCTTTTTTGAGTTGATGTTGAGCACTGCCCGTTTTCCAAGCTCTTGGCACACACCAATTTGCAGTACTCACTCCAGTTCCATTGTAGGCTGCGTCAGTAATGAAATCATTGGTAATTATCTGAAAAAAAATTTCGATAAATGAAATTTAAAAGCTCATTTAGATAAAAGGTGATAATGGTACGACCAAACACCCTGACAAGTTACTCCGCCTTGTGTTGTCACTTTGGAGAAATGGTGACATGTACTTCGAATTGGAAATGATCCACCGGCCGGAAGATGATGTCCATATTAGAACAAATCCAGAACAACTGGATTACGTTTTTGCCGTTTTCAAAGTTGTCCAATGAAATAACCTGAAAATTCCACAACTAAGTTTCTGTAGATATGTTTTGGTTCTTATCAAGTCGGGACACATTTACAGACATTTTCACCAAAGACATTTCTGCGACATCAACGTCTTGCAGAATCTTCTGGTGAACATGGCACACAGTGATGTGGTTAATCCGGGGTTGACTCGTTGCGTTCCTCAGTGCTGAAGACTGCACTCACACGTGCACGATGTCACCGGGCAGATAAGCAGCAGCTTTAGTAGTACGGAGACTTGGTGAAACAGGCTTCCAACTTATTTCAGCATATTGCGGTCAGCAACCTTTGCGTCGTTTAGTGAGGATGTTGCTGTTGTGTGTTTAAGAATTTCAAGCTGAATTTTGAAGGCACTGCTGTTTAGCTCAGGGTATTGTTTAGCCTCTGTGTCGTCGTCTTTTCCAGATGTGACAATCGCCTCCAGTTCTAGATATTGTGATGGACCGGCCTTCGTGATGTCACACCTTTCCCGGAGGTGGTTCTCTCCAATATCCATGAACTTGTTAATATTGGACTCGGCAGTGCTCTTCTGCGTTGATGGGTTGGTAGTGCTGTGCTGGCCCAGTGTACCGCTTTGGTGGCTTGCACCGGCATCACGGCGTTAGTGGATCGAAGTCATACTCTTCATCTTTGGTGACAACTTCTTGAAACACTTTGCTGAAATTCTCATCCGATTGCCAGGTCTGTAACTGGTCAGCAGTGACTGTGACGTTGGTCAGCATTCCTAAACAATCCGAAAAATAAAATAGAAGAAACCGGTCAATTGCATTTGGTTAATTCATATTTAATAATGTACGTTGTGTCATTGACTTTGTTGGAGTGATAATCAGGAATATATGTGAAGTCACAGCCTTAACTGAGATATTGAGGGATGTAGCCTGCAGTGCACTGTTCAGCTGCTCCTTGAGTGTGATGGGCTCTCCCACCACCATCAATCCAAGTGGCGTCTCTCCCTTTTGGAACTTGTCAAAACGGGCAGTTTGCTTTTTCAGCAGTTTCAGCAGTTTTCGATTGTGTTTTCTCTTTAATTGTGCGAAGAACAACTGGGTAGGTGTCAATAGCCGACTGTATTGCAGGTAGGCATGTGTTCTCCACGAGGTTGGACACGTGTGTTCCACAGTACAAGTACGGGGCTAAGCGTTGGTGTTCTCCTATCTTGGGCTTGGCAACCATTATATAGGCAGCCTCGTCATATGTCTGACCTCCTAAATATGCGATTGGGAGCGTGATGCGTGTGAAGACATCATGCACCATATTATCAATTGTATCCCCTCTTGTGTCGGGTAGTTCATCAAGTCCGATGAAATCTTCATGGACATTCAAATCAGAATCCACATGCCGAATACAAACGCGTTCTTGTTCATAGCCAGAAACATCATGTGTACCATCAACCATGAGTGCAAACTGTTTATTTTGCTTTATTTTCCTTGGTACATGTCTCAATATTGTGCAGCTGAAGAGTTGCATGATTTCTTGCTGTGGGGAAATGAAGTTGATTGTCCGCATGAGATACCGCCGAAGGTCTTAGTCGTCGTTTGGCCGAAGTTTCAGCAACTGCATGAGATTTCCCTCATCTGCAGAGTGACCACGGAATGCCAAACCTTGCCGTAGTAGCAACTGGATTGATGTGCAAACTTTATGCAGTGTTTTTATTTATTTATTTTTTTCAATGGCTGCTTCTTGCTGACGTTTCACTTGGTCATACATCCAAACAGTGACGGTAGGTTTTTTTTTGACTGTACTCAGCTGATTGACAGCTAGGTGGTGGGTGTCTGTGTGTAGATGGATATCAAATCTGTCTGGCCTTCTTCCAGTTGTCAAATCCAGTTGACCCGAGGGCAGGCTCTTTCACTTTGGCGAGCATCAACAAACCAATTCCATTTGCCTTTGTGCAGTAAAAACGGTCTTCGCATTGTAACTCAAGAGACTTGGTGAATCCAGGGATATTGGTCATACCACTTCGATTGGAAGGTGTTCTGGGTTGTTGTCTTTTTTGGGTGGAATTATGGAGGCATCCGGTGGTTGACAAGGCTCCTTGAATGTTTCAATTGTAATGCCACCGGCACCACACAAATCGGTACTTCTGGAAGGTTCACTGGTACTGTCAGAGGTGATACTTTCCCCAACTTCGAAATTACATGTAATTACAGAGCTACCTGGTTTATCAGCCTCCTCTGGAACATTGCTATTGAAACATGAGGCGGAGGGAATCTTGAAATTATTTTTTTTTGGAAATAATTTTTGTCACCTTGGCTCTTAGCCAAACTCGCCATGTTGACTGAAGATGAATCTGAGCAATGTTGACTCGAAACAAAGTATTGCACGCAATGGCATTGTACCGGCACAGAAGGGGCCGTTCTCGACATCCCCCACCCCCTGTAACACTTCGTAACGTTTGGATAAACACCCCTCCCCCTCCCCACAGGTGTTATGGTACAGTTAAATAAGTTTACTTGCATAATTTTTTTTTTACTTACTTTTACTTGTGTAATTTTTATTCCTTACATGTTTTTTTTTTTTTTAAGTTACGTAATTTAATTTTACTTGCATGATAAACACCCCGAGTGTTAGAAAAATTGTCAATACTTATGTAAGTTTTGAACAGCCTTGAACTAGTAAACCTATCTTCAATAGAACTATTACTAAGACATGCGACTAAAGGTCCACTGGCCGCTTCAAGAAAAAAAAAACACACACAACCTCAAACATCTGGAAAGTCGACAGACTGTGCGTGGTCCGCGTCTCTGGTACGCAGCATGCGATTGTGCATATTCTCTTTGTAAACTTAGGGATGTAATTTCCGAATGACAGCTGTTTGTTTCTTCAAGAATTTTTAATATTATTAAAAAAAAAAAAATTATTTGTAACATTTTGCCTATTTCCTTTTCATTGCTTAGGAAAAAATAAACATTGGGGGTGGGGGGGGACCATTAAAAAGTATCCTCCCCATCCCCACTGGATTTACACCCATGGATGGGACTCGTAGTTTAACGTCCATCTGAGGGACGGCACACACAATGATGAAACACAGGGATGAGTTTCCAACTGGGTTTGCATTCGAACCGTGGCGAGACAGATGGCAGTGTGTTTATAAGTAACATGGATTTGCAAGTTTCTTTTTTTTCTGTCCATTGTACAAATATTCCACAGACGGTGGTGAAATATTCAGTGCAACTTTCAGCTTTTTCACTGAACTTCGTCCACAGTGACTTCAGCCTTCAGGATTCAGCTGGTTTTGCAAGCGGTCTAAATGTGTCACCATATTTTGCAAACTCGGTTTGTAGATCAAAGATACCCCTCTTAACATACTCTTTTAGTGATATCTAGATATTTTTTCATTTACTACTTAAATGGTTATCGTTTCCTTTTTTTTGTTTTTTTGTTAAAGTGTTGGATCTTACCTGATTTGGAAGGAACTTGGTGGATTCACAAACGAGGCGGTCGTCCCTCTTGGTCTGTATGCCACCCAGCTGGCTCTGAACTGGTCATGGACTCCGATCTTCTTTTGGGCACACAAAATGGGATGGGTAAGTGTTACTGCTCGGTGTTCTTATTCATTGGTAAAGTCAATGCTGTAATTTTGAGATCATTTTCTATTTGAAAGTTACATTCTGGAGCAATAGAAAATATTGTGCAGAGCATGTCGGGATTAATATTTCATTTTTCATGTCTTACCTCTTTTTATGTTTTCATTTATTTATTTATTTTTACATCACATGCACACCTCTCCCCATTGGTGTGTTCCATCTCCGGACAGTGCACCCAATACCTTTTGCTCTTGGGTTTTTCCTCGAAATGATTATTGACATGGTGCAGGATTTAACAAGAAAAGATGGCATGGTTTCTGCTCTCCCTGTTTGAGGGGCCATCCCATCTGCAATGGATCTATCCTCTCCACATAATAGTACAAGATGAAGCAGCGAGTTGAAGCGCCCTCTCGGGCGGACATCCCTTGAATACAATAATGGAGTGATACATTTCATTCCTTACAATAGGATTATTTCTTGGGTCGACTATTTCCTTGACAACCTGTTACTCCCACATTATTGTGGGGTCGGCCGGGAAAAATTATTAGCACAAGCCTTTCATGAACTGGTTGGCCAGGCCTGACGTTCGACTCGAGGTGTCAGGAATTTGTAATTTGTTCAGTTTACTCTGTTAGTTCACTGTTGGGTCTTCATCATCCACCAATGTCAAGTGGTGGTAGTCGGGTCTTCTGGCTTAACAGCCTTCCAATAGACAGCACCCATGCTGAAGCCTCGCCACACCTGTGGTTTATAGCTGGGTCGACATTCAAACCCAGGCTAGACAGCTTGAAGACAAACGTTTGCGTCCCTCAAGGCTAACTTGCCAGCCCCTGGATACTTTTTTCTTTGCTATATACATATTATGTACATATACTTGTCCAATCAGATATAGGAATACAAACAGGAACTCTGACATGATGATCCATCAACTTGGCCTGACACCCATACCACCTCTGCCCTATAATGCTTCCATGATATAAATATGTGCTTTGTAAAGTTTGTGGATAACCTTGTTGCTGTCTCCCATTTATTCTTAACCTTGCTTTCATAGAAATATGATGGATTTCAAACCTCACCATTGATCGTTAAAAAAAAAACCTCAAACTCGTGTATAATTCCAGAATTATGAGACCTGACAGTGTTCGTCTGTAATTCCTGAGTCGGTGAAAATGATTCCTTAAAAATTTGTGAAATGCCGTTTAATATACGGTTCCGATGCCGTCGAGGCACGAAAGCACACTTTTCTTAAAACGCAGCTCTTTAGAATAGTGTCTGAATATC